>NC_085843.1:109197203-109512203 GCF_035594765.1 Anolis carolinensis
TCCTGTTAGTAAATCCGTGACTACTTACAGGATAAAGTATGTGAGAAGTGTCTGTGGAATATTTTTTTAAAAAACATGATGTTCCACTCTGTACAGTTGGATTTGTGGGTTTAACTTCTGCGTGTTGCATATTTGATTAATCTGGTGTCTCTAGGATTAATCTAGGTGTCTCTAGGTCCTCCAGTGTCACAATGTGGTCAACCTCCAGCAGTGGTTGACCATTAGAGTCATACTGGAGGATCTAGAACAGTCGTTCCCAACCTTTGATCCTCCAGGTGTTTTCGACTTCAACTCCCAGAAATCCCAGCCAGCTTACCAACTGTTAGGAATCGTTGGGGCTGAAGTCCAAAACACCTGGAGGACCAAAGGTTGGGAATCACTGATCTAGAGGTTCTTAAAGAGTTGTTTTCTCGGATTTTTAAAAAGTTAGTTTTTATTTGTGGGTTTTCCACTTTCACAGTGGTCCTGTGTCCCTAACCTCCACAAAAGGAGTGGGGGATTATCTATATTTCTCTTGCACACTCTTGCATGCACATAAATCCTATTGAGAGACAGGAGGAATGGCAGGCTGATTGACTTCTGGCTGCTCCTAGAAATCATGGTCTAAAATGTGTGAACAGGAAAGGAACCCTTCTTGCAGTCGAACATTCCTTCCCACTTGTGACAGGGTTCCTCTGTGCTGAAATACTAGCCAATGTTATGAGATAATCTTCATGCCTCAGACAAATCTTACATGTAAAAGTATCCTATTTTTACATATTGCTAAGATAGAGAGAGGGTGCTGGCTTGTTGTATACTGGGCAATGGTACCTTCTGCTTTAGTAAAACCTCTTTTGAAGGAAATGTATATTGGAAGTACGTGTTATTTCATTGCAGGTTTTTTAAAGTTTCAGTTTTCGTCATCTTAGTAGGCAGTCATTTTTTTGCTTATAGCACATTTGGACCCTATAAAATATTCAAAGACTTCATGGCAGTGAATGTTTCCCTCTCATATGCTAATGAAAGGCTACTTTTGGTTCAGAATGTACTGGTGATTAAAATGGTCTGCATCTATCTTTGAACATTTTTTATAAATGTTTTGTGCTACTTTTATTTGTTCTATAATCTAGGGGTCAGTTGACTCGAGGCTCCTGGGATCTAGTTGAATTTTCAGTAGCTTCTGAAGACTTTCCAACAGATGTAAATGTTAAAACTTTACTCAGCAGGCAGGTAATAAGGAACAGAGGCGGTCTGTTTGTAGTAGCAGGAGTGAGATTACAAATCTTATACAAATCCATTTGTTATCCCTGCCCCAGGTTCCTGTGTTTTAGCAGCTAGCAGATCAGTTGAATTAAGGTTTTTCTATTAAACAGTTGTGAGTGAGAAACACCTGTCAACCTACTGTGGATTACAAGGAGTCCCAATCTGCTATCTGCCTGATTCGCTTTTCGGCCAGTTTTTTTTTTTTTAATTCCTTCTCAATTTGCTTCAGGCTTCATTCTCCAGTAGTCTGAGCCAGCTTAGTCAATGACCTCCAAGTACAGTGGTGTAACAGGGTTATGCCAGGGTTGTGTCAGCATTAAGATTCAAACCAGTGGTTGGATACTGATGTAAACTCTGCCTACTTGAATTGTATGGGATGTTTTTAATCAGAAAGGTGTAAAATCTGTTGTCATATTGAGAAGCCTCTCACTTCACTACATCCCCAGATTGTACATGGCTCAAACATTTTGACCATGTAGTTAAATTCAATTTAAAAACAATTTTCTGAAGGAATTTTGTCTGAAAACAAGCAAATTTTAATATGTCCATAGAAACGTGAGAAATTAGGAAAATGATTTCAGTGTAATTGCTGTTTCTAAAAGATGTTCTTTATGTACTGTGTAAGACACAAAGATTTGCTTATGTAGTTATTAAAATACATTTTATCATGTATCCGTGTTGAAATCACTATGGCCAATAGTACTTCAGTGACATAAATGTGTGGAAGAAGCAGAGAGTGGTTTTACAAGCATATTGTGAGATTGAATGCCTATTCTGATCCCTTCAAACCATGGTTGTTTTCTCCAGGCTTGGATTCAAAAGCCACATATGGTATAATGTTCCACATTCACAGCAGCACTTTCTGAGTCCCATCTTCCCCTTGCAATCACTTGTGTGCCCTTCTCCACCTTCCCAAGAGTTGCTCCTGACAGTCAGGAGACATTCTGATAGAGTCCAAGTGGCTGTAACCAGAAAGGAGAATCAGCAAGTTCACATTCCACAGCTGCCTCTCATGCTTGTGGAAGCGCTCCGTTTACACTTGGGGTTCTGTAAATTCACACTAATGCCTAGAAAGAATCAGATTTAACATTACACTTGCCTCTCAATACAATCTGACTAATATATAACAATATATGCATCACTTGATTGTGAGCCAGTCCCTCTCCCAGCACAGGGTACGATGAGACATATTCTACTCTGTTCATTCTTCATCTATGGGTTTTTTTTGCAGCATGGAAATAAGGGTATCTTTGTTTCAAAAGATATCACGGCAAACAAACATCTTTGTACCCTAACAAGAGCTAGAAAATTCATCTTTTTATGGCACTTTACAAGATCATGTTCAATATTATGTTTGCCAACAAATGTAAACAAACCCTTTACAATAATAGATGAAAAATGAGCTTATATCTTAGTTGCTGCACTTCCAAAGCAGCGTATATATGATTTGAGATTGGAATATTATATTATGCAGCTACAAAGCCCTTCACTGTTTCTTTTCTGGTATCAGCATTGAAACAGAACTGCTAAACTGTACAGGTTTTTTCCCCTATTCAAAAGAGTTGGGGCAAAACGTGGTTGATTTGTGAAGTATTGTCACATAACAAACTCACTGCACTCCTCCAATGAAACATTAAAGGCAAACTGTGGCACGCATTGCTCATAGCTTTTCTGAATTTTGTTGAACAAATTTGTCAGCATATAGCTATTTTAACAACCTGAAAGTATATACTGAAAGGCTTATTATGTGCTGATAGCAGTGTTTGTGTTTTCCAAACAGCTGGTGGTGTCCTTTAGCTGTCACATGCGTAATACATAAAAAGCAAACTACTGATGTAAAGAGGGGAATGCTAAATATAATCAACATTTTTCCAAATCCAAACACTTAATAAATTATCTTGTTTGTTGTCAACTTCGCCGTGGTAGAAAATAATTGCTGATTACAAGTTTAAATTAGATGCTTTGTTGTTGCAATCTTGATTTCATTCCATGTTTTCATGAATTGGCATATAGTTTTGCAAAATTTACTTTTGTTTTTATTGTAGAAGGTTATTTGCAAAGCTGTATATATTATATAAAATAATATACAAACCAAAATTCTTCAGTAGGCTAAGCAAAACTCAGGAAGCTTCATAAATTATGTTCTTAGGCAACAAACCATGAAGGCTAATGATGTTCTAACATCTGACCACTAGAAACACATCCTCCCAATGCCCCCCTTTCCTCCTTAGCCTCAGGGACCTTGAGCCCATGTGGCTATTTCCTATCAGGTCTTCAGATGTTTTAAACACTAATTGTTAAGTGTTTTTAAAATTAATGCTGAGTCTTTTAGGATAGTATTATTTCACCAGCCATTCCTCTGCACTACAGCCAATTTTTTTGCACATTTGGTAGACTGTAGAACTTCATACTAAAAGTTAGTTTAATCGAGTCAACCCTTGTCAGTGAAATATATGTTGTAGAGACATAGCAACCTGCCAACGTATTGATTTTTCCAGAAGGCAATCCTATGTGTATGTACTGCACTATAGAAAAAACAAAATGGCAGCCAAACATGGAGCGCCTACACAGGCTGTCACTTCGGACATCAGTATTTGTTTAAGGATGCCTTGTGTTGGTGCTGCCAAGTTTATTTGTATACTGATATTGCTCTGTAAAACTAAGAAGAATTAAAGCATCAAATGCTGTCTATACATAAATATGACACCTCAGATTTTTGCATGTACAGATTCAAGTACGATGTTGTAGAAAAGTTACAGTGATGGTGCCGTTCCACAAAAATGTGTCGAGTGCTAAGATATGTCCCACACTTAGAAAGTAAATATAAGTTCAGTTTCACAGAGCAGTACTCCTGTTGTTACCACTCTTTCGATATTGACCACTGGTGCCAGGCTGTCTGTTTAAGTTGCCCCTCCAGAGGCTGCCTTGCAGTGGCAGCAATTAGTGCATCATTGTTTGGACAAGAGCACTGAACGTATTTAACAAGATTTGCTTGAACAGATGTTTTGATTACCCTCAAAATCCCAAGGCATTGCTGTGTGTATAACCAGTAAGTGTGTATGTTTGTCTGAAAGGGGTAAGTCCAACAATATAAGACCATTGGTTCTATCAGAACTGCTTCCAAAGCTACAATGGAATAGATGGTCCTTGGGACCTTCCAGGTGAGGAGCTAGCCCTGGACACATTACAGTTGTGGAGAATGTCCTGTTTATATATAAACTCACTTTAGCTTGCCTGGAGAGATTAATCTTGTTCAGTCCCCATAAATATCTGGTGGTATGCCAGAAAAAGCAGCTGAAAGATAAAAGTTGTAAATCTTAACTCTACAGTGTAAATCTACATTTTTCCAAAAAATGTGATGCGATGTTGAACTTATGGTCCCATGGTCACTCTTAGATCACTTCCTCCTGGAAGATTACGTACATTTGTGCTTTTTATTTTATTTTATTTTTTAATTCTTGCTCTGGCCATATTGAAAACAGTAAGACTAGAGAGAACAATATCAAAAAAATATTTGATCAGATTTGATAGTTCTTGGGAGATGTATTCCATGTGTACTAATAGCATACCACTGCATTACAATCTCATATTACAATAAGTCCCAAAAATGTTTTGGCAATGATGCCCTGTTAAAGGCAGTTATATTTATTTAAATCCACATGGCATCAAAACATTATTACAAATCAAATATTCAACTCCGCAGTGTCTTTAAACTTATAAATCAATATTAAGGCAATATTAGGCAGACTAACTTCATTACAAGAAGTAGTAATTAGCAAAATGACTCTTCAGTCAGTTTCTCAAAATAGCAATCTCATAATATTTACTCAAAATAAAACATCTTTGGGTTCTATAGGACTTTCTCCTGATAAATTATAGCTTTGGCCTGACAGATAATGACAAAACATATCAAAAGTCCCTTATATAAAGTGGCAAAAGTGTTACATTTGGGGTTTTTCTTTGTGTGGCAGGGGGATATTTTCAAGCTGTACATGGTTGATTGCATGGACCCAGAATCTCTGGATACAAAGGACCAATTGTATTTCTTGCCTAAGAAAACACCATAAAATTCATGGGGGTGCCATAAGCATACAGGCAAGTTGAAGGCACACACACACACTAACTTGAGGGTAACATATTTTCCTCAGTTTTCTGTAGTTCAGTGAAACTGTTTCTACACTGCCAGCAGGATATTATTAAAAATGGATTTGTTTGTTGTTGTGTGACTTCAAGTCACTTCCAAACTCTGGTGACCATAAGGTGAACCTATCACAGGTTTTTCCAGTAAGATTTATTTGGTGTGGGATTGCCATTGCCTTCCCCTGTGGCTGAGGGAGTGTGACTTACAGGCTTCCATGACCCAGCAAGGATTTAAACTCTTGCATCTCAGATTCCTTGTCCAACACTCAACGTTCTTGGACAGCAATGGCTCCCAAAGTGACCCATTTAAGGTAGAATTGGGTGCCAAACGTATTATTGCCCCAACCTTATTTTCAATCTTCATACCTATTATACTACACCTTGTTGATTTCTACACCACTGGTGTAGAAATCTCCTTTCGAACAGATGGCAAGCTATTACCTTAGCAGATTGAAAGCCAAAACCAAGGTCACAACAATGTCTGTTATAGAACTCCAATATGCTGATGATAATGTAGTTTGTTCTCATTCAGAAAAAACCTATAAGCAGAAGCATACAAAAAGCTTGGTCTCTCATTGTACTTTGAGAAAACCAAATTGCTCTATCAGCAGGCACCAACCAATCTCTCTTCAAGGCCAGAAATACAGCTTAATGGTGTAACGTTAGAAAATGTTGACCATTTCCGCTACCTTGGCAGCCACCTCTCCACAAAAGTCAACAATAATACCAAAATACAACACTGCGAGTGTAGCTTTAAAAAAAATAAAGCAGAGGGTGTTTCAGGATCAGGACATTCATAAGGATAACAAGATGCTTGATTATAAAGCTATTATCCCTCCAACCCTGTTATACGCCTGCAAAACGCGGACCATCTACAAACATCACTCTCAACTTCTGGAATGGTTTCATCAGTGATATCTCCAAAAAAAATCCTGCAAACCTCTTGGGAAGATAGGCAGACAAATGTCAACATCCTGGAAGAAGCAAAGACCACCAGCATTAAAGTGATGATCCTCCACCATCAACTTTGCTGAACTGGCCACGTTGTTCAAATCACTATCTCTGAAAGCAGTTATACTCTCAAGAACGGAAAACAAAATGTTGGTGGACAGGAGAAGAGATTTAAAGATGGGCTTAAAGCTGACCTTAAAAACTGTGGTATAGACACCGAGAACTAGGAAGCCCTGTCCCTCCAGTGTTCTAACAGGAGATCAGCTGTTACCAAAAGGGATGTAGAATTCAAAGAGGAACGTATAGAAATGTATCAAGAGAAGGTGCATAATGACAACCCTTGTCAGGACAACCTTCCATCTGACTCTAGGAAGGTAATCATACTCAGCCGCGAGTAATAGCCTATGATAGGGTAAACAGATTTACTCAGAAACTATTTTTAACCCCCTACCAAAAGAATTAGTCACA
Source organism: Anolis carolinensis (assembly GCF_035594765.1). Lineage (NCBI taxonomy): Eukaryota > Metazoa > Chordata > Lepidosauria > Squamata > Anolidae > Anolis > Anolis carolinensis. The sequence continues at coordinate 109,204,005 of NC_085843.1, forward strand.
GTTCCGCTTCATACAAAATTTATGAATTCTGGGGCTGTAAGATCAGCTCATTCATCATAGGGAATTTTCTCATTTTAAATTATTTCACAATTACCAATTAGATAACCCCACTCTGGATATCTCCCACAGAAGCAAAACATAAAAGAGAATTCTGGTCGGAAAATTGGCTTATTTATCAACAAATACTAAAAAAAGGGGGGGGGGAAAGATAATGATGAATTGGCAATAAAGACACATGAAGAAATTAAACAAGAATATCAAAAAATAACATGGTTCCAATATTATCAAATACTACAATGTTATAAAGAAGATGCCGAAATAGGTTTCAGCCAACACTTAGGAACTTGGGAATTAATTATGCAAAAGGAGAAAAAAATTATTAAGATATTATACCAAATGTTATTACAATGGACGACAGAAGAAGAGCAGATTAAAGACTGTTAAGTTAAATGGGCCAAAGATCTCGGGCATAATATAAACTTAAATCAGTGGGAAGAAATATGGAACAAAAAACTAAAATTTACTGTAGCAACCGAGATACGAGAGAATTGGTACAAAATGCAATTCAGGTGGTATTATACCCCAGTCAAAATAGCCAAATCTAACAGATGGATATCCAATAAATGCTGGAAATGTGATAAAGAAATAGGAACCTTTTACCACCAATGGTGGAAGTGTAAAAATATTAATAGGTACTGGGGAAAAATACATCAAATAACACAAAAAATACTACAAATCAAGTTCCCATTAAAACTGGAAATGTATCTATTAGGTATAACAAGTCGGATATTGAAGGAAAATGAAGATATGAAAATGAAGTTTTTCTTAATGAGCTCGGCTGCAAGACTAGTTCTAGCCAAAGTTTGGAAACAAAAAAATGTACCCACTACAGATGAATGGATTATAAAATTACTGGACTTAATACAAATGGACATTCTAACACAGAAATTAAGTGACGGAAAAAAGAAGATCGACTGGACAGGCTTCAGAGATTTTATTCAAAAAAAGTTGAAACACATTCACAATAAACTTATCTGATGCATGAAGACAAAAATTTCTTGAGAGTCAACGGGAAAAGAAAATGAATAAAAACCAACTAAAACTCCTCAAGAGGACAATGGGAAGATAGATAGATAGATAGATAGATAGATAGATATATATATATATATATATATATATATATATATATATATATTCTCTTATTTTTTGCTTTGTTTTGTTGGGTTTTTTTGGGGGGGGGGTTATTCTTTTTTTTTTCTTCCCTTTATTTTTTTTCCTTCTTTTTCCTGTACCTTCCTTATGTCTCTTCACCTACTTTCCCCTCCCCACCTCTCTGCACTATCCCCACCAATTTTGTTTTCCTCGCTTTCGCTGTATTTACACTTATAAACCAATAAAATTAATTTTAAAAATTTACCAATTAGATTACCTGATTTTTTTTTGGGGGGGGGGGGACCATGAGATACGTTTTGTAAGAACCTATTAAATGGTCTCCAAAAGATTCAATTTTTTGTTTAGTTGTGCAAGGATTACATAGCCCAGTTTCATTTTGCATATGACTACTATTAGTTTTGAGTAAAAAGTTTGCTGAAACATGTCGAACTGCTCTTTTTTGTGTGTAGTATAGGAATATCTCCCCATTCTTTTCATGTTATTTCTACCTCTGGTACCAATTTTTATGTTAAACAAGCAGTCCAGGAATGCAATTAGTCATTAACGGAGGTATACCTGTACTGGTTTGTATCATACAATTTACATGTAGTGAAAGCGTAATTTTTAAAAGATCCCAAATTACTTCCCACTGCCGTTCACTCTCCTGTCCTCTTTGTAGTAGCCTAGTACTCACATCCTTCTAGGATACAGAATAAAAATATGTTTATTCTTCTGGTGATTTGATAAGCCGAGAAGGAAAACGTGTTGCACCCAGCCCAGTAAATCTATATATATAAAAAGGTGATGGAATCGCGGCACCGAGCAAAACAACAAAAGTAACGGCCCACCAACCTCGAAATTTGACAACACAACCTATCATCCACGCCTTAAGGTTGAAACAACACAAAATCATTTCACGCACCTCCACATGAACAGAACCCACAATGCACCATTGGGAGCCATGCCAGGGAGGGAAAAGTGAAGCCCTCATGGCCGCCGGCAAGAGGGAAGGCAGGCAATGGGAAAAAGCTGTCCCCTGGGTCCTAGCGCCCACCCATCATCCGAATTATTTATCTCCACTCCAACCTTCTACAATATCCAACCCATTTTGATACTCAATATTTTAAATATATGCTATGAACCATGACAATCAACACAATCTGACTCCTAATATTTTAACAAGCTCAAAATCACAACACCAAATAAAAAACAACACTCTTAAAACACGGGAATGCCAGACACTAAACAATCAGGGCCAGCTAACACCTCCCACGATCTGCCATGCAGGGCACAATCCAAGCACTCCCAACAGATGGCCACCCAGCCTCTCAATAATAATAATAATAATAATAATAATAATAATAATAATAATAATAATAATAATATCATCATCATCATACAATCCTAAGGTTTGCAGAGACCCCTAAGAACACAATCCAAACATTCCCAACAGATAGCCATACAGCCTCTTGATAATAATAATATTAATAACAATATCACGGAATCCCCATGTTTCCAGACAGCCCTAAGAATCATCCAGTACAACCTCCTTCTACCATGCAAGACCACACAATCCAAATACTCCTGACAGATGGCCATCCAATATCTCCACAATCTCCACAATAAAAATAATAATAAAATCCTACAGTCAAAGAGATAGGAGAGACCGCTACAGCCTATCCAGTCCAACCCCTTCCTGCCATGGAGAACACAATCCAGACATTCCCAACAGATGACCATACAGCCTCTTGATAATAATAATACTAATAACAATATCATGGAATCCTCATGTTTCCAGACACCCCTAAGAATCATCCAGTACAACCTCCTTCTACCATGCAAGACCACACAATCCAAACACTCCTGACAGATGGCCATCCAATATCTCCACAATCTCCACCATAAAAATAATAATAGAATCCTACAGTCACACAGATAGGAGAGACCCCTAAAGCCCATCCAGTCCAAGCCCTTCCTGCCATGGAGAACACAATCCAAACATTCCCAACAGATGGCCATACAGCCTCTTGATAATAATAATGCTAATAACAATATCACGGAATCCTCATGTTTGCAGACAGCCCTAAGAATCATCCAGTACAAGCTCCTTCTACCATACAAGACCACACAATCCAAACACTCCTGACAGATGGCCATCCACCCACTATATAATAATAATTATGATAATAAAGATAATAATCATGATGATAACAGCAGCTGTGGCGCAGCTGTTGAGCAGCTGCCTTAAATCACTCTGACCATGAGGTCATGAGTTCGAGGCCAGCCCGTGGCGGGGTGAGCACCCGTCAATTAAAAAAAAAAATAGCCCCTGCTCGTTGCTGACCTAGCAACCCGAAAGATAGTTGCATCTATCAAGTAGGAGATAAGGTACCACTTATAAAAGTGGGGAGGCAAGATTAACTAATTTACGACCTGGAATGAGGAAGTGCCGTCAGTGTGGATGATGAAGCAGCTGCTCCCCCCTGTGGCCAGAATCGAACATCCCCTCAGAAGATGGTTAACTTGCCTCTGCGTGTGTCTCTCAGTCTCTGTTTGATGTGTTTATGGGCATTGAATGTTTGCCCTATGTGTGTTATAATGTGATCCGCCCTGAGTCCCCTTCGGGGTGAGAAGGGCGGAATATAAATACTATAAATAAATAAATAAATAAATAATCATAGAACTATACCATCCAATACTTTGGAGACACCCCTAACGGCCATCCACCCCAACCCTTTCTGCTATGCACCGACACACAATCTAACCATTCACAATACTTGGACAACGTATGCATACTATACAATACTACACAGCAACAAAGACCCCCTCTACTCTCACCACTTTCACATTACACAAACAACCAAATACAGTAGAGTATCACTTATCCAAGCTAAACGGGCCAGCAGAAACTTGGATAAGCAAATATCTTGAATAATAAGGAGGGATTAAGGAAAAGCTTATTCAACATCAAATTAGGTTATGATTTTACAAATTAACCGCCAAAACATCATGTTATACAACAAATTTGACAGAAAAAGTAGTTCAGTATGCAGTAATGTTATGTTGTAATTACTGTATTTATGACTTTAGCACCAAAATATCATGATATATTGAAAACATTGACTACAAAAATGACTTGGATTATCCAAAGGCTTGGATAAGCGAGGCTTGGATAAGTGAGACTCTACTGTACATACTAAACATAAAGCAACCATACAACAGACATTCAATACCACCACTAACTCAAATTTCTCACCAACACCACCAGACGCCACAGCAACGCGTGGCCGGGCACAGCTAGTATCATTATAAAGTTTGTTTTGAGATACTTAATCAGATCTTTAAATCTGGGAATTGCCTTGTGCACAGGATATTACAAACTATATGGAGTTTCCTGTCTCTTTTGAATATTTTGGGAAGATAAAGCCAGCTGGGCCACTTTCACTTCCAAGTTGTGTCAAAGGGAAATCTTGATGATGATAAATAATAGTGCATTGTACTTTTTTCTGTAATAGACAAATGAACTGAAATTGATGTTTCATCAAAACATTTGTACTGGCAAATATTTTGGCAGTATTGATTTATTATTTTATAATGTATTTAAATGCTATGTTTCCCCAACAGATGGGCATCGGGTGGCTTGTAAAAGTAAAAAATAAGTTGAATAAAAGCATTAAATAATCGGAACACAATTGTTATCAACACACACACAAAGACATACAGCATCCCTGCTGCAGTTGAGATCAGTTGCAGATAGATTCTTCATTCAAAGAACAATAACACAAAATTAACTTTAAGCAATGAAATATTCTTCCAAGTAACCTATCAAAAATGTATGTATCTAAATGGACATGACCTTTAGCACTGTGAATGCAACAGTGGAATCGCTTACCTCTACTGGGCATTCGGTGACATATCAATGATACATTGTTAGTTGTGTATCAGCTACAGTTGATAAAGTAATAGAAAAAAAATTATGTTTGGGTATATATATATTACATTTTAAAAGAATGACAGTGGTAATGTGTGTGTTCTGAGTAGGTCCCTTGCATTTGCAGTGAAATTCTTTGCAGGTCTACTCAGTACATTTTCATGAGAGCTCTGAGATTTACTGCTATTTGTGTATGTATAATAGGGTAGAGCAATGTTTTTTTCTTCCAAGGGCTGCATTCCCTTGGAGGAATTGACCTGTTTGTCCAGGATGTGCATGTGGAAGGCAGAGGCAAAAATAGATGTCCATATTCAGCAAGAACGCAGAGAAAGAGAAGCCCAAAGGCGTGTGAGATTGGAGATTCCCTATCGTAGAGGACTACAACATAGGTTGTTCTTTTCGTTGCCATTTATCTGTTGATTATCATATCTTTGTAGAGTATTTTAATTAATGCTAATTTCACTGGTCTGGAATATTTTCTTGAAAACAGAGACTTAGCAGCTATCCTCTCATCCTTCTGTTATAAGGGTACATTATCTTATCACCTCTTGTTTTTCCCTTTTAGATTTGGAAGACAGTTCATACCCTGCTAGCACAGACAAGAATACACTAAGCTACTAGAAATTACAGCATGGCTCTGTCACTTTTAACAAAACCGCTAATTATTTGCTTGTTAACCTTGGTTCCAGTAATAGATAATCTTGCTATGTTAAAAATAGGTAAGAAAGTTACAAGGCAAAAGTGAAGTTTACTTGTTTCTTTGGGGTGGGCTAATATTTTAAATTTAGGGGAAACTGAAATCATTGTTAGGTGTGGTGAGGGGGGACAACTATCCTTGTGGTTATGCCGCTTCTGTCACCAATAGAATTCCAGTCTTGGTATGCTTTTTGAACCATAGAGAGAAGTGTTTTCCCACATGACTATAGGGAGAGAATTGTAAGGTTACTGGGTTTTTTTAAATGTTTGTTTTCTCCCCTAATTTTCCATAGGTCCAATCAAAGAAAGAAGAACCTTTGACACCATCTTTAAGCCAGACCATTCCAACGTTTTATTTTCCCCAAGGGTGTCCGAAAGAAAAAGTGAATATAGATGCTGTCATTGCTAAGATAGAGAACACTTTCTCCCAGTTTCCAAATGAGAGAGCAACATTGGAAGATATGGGTAAGGTTGCAAAGGTGAGTTTTAGAGAACAATTGCAAAATGCAGACCTGGCAATTCAGAAAATAGTCTGCTTTGGCTCAAATTGATCTAGAAATTGTCCAGTTCAACACAGGACCAAAATTTGAGTTTTTATCTAGAAATCTGTAGAAATGGCTCTATCTTTTCTTCTGTTGTCAGAATTGGGTGAAATTTGCAGACATAGCAATATTTTAGGATAGTTCTATCACTGGGAGGTTGTGAGTTCCCTGATTTTAATGTGTGCTTCATTTTTCCCAAGTAATTCCCAGTTAGATTTGTTTTTTGGAATAAATGGCAAACCTAGTTCTAAAGGAATCAAGGCTGTCAGGTATTGGATGCATAGATGCAAGATTTTATTCTAAACAAAGTGTTACATTGTGAGAGCATCTGTGATCCTTGTGGATCCTTATTATGAATATGAAAGGAAGTATTAATGCTTCTTAGGGGAATGTGTGTCTTCATATTTAATTGAGAGGACCTCTTTCTTTCCCAAATGGTATTTTGGGCAATTTATATGAAACAAAATAACCAATATAGGCAAGAAATCTGTAAAGTTTTAGATTGAAAGTTGCAGAGGAAAGAAAGTTAAAATATCAAAAATTTGCCATTTGAAATCATGAATATGATAGTGTTGGAAAACAAAATCTAATTCTTGCTCATAGAAATGTCACCCTTGTGACAGGATAATTATCAAAGTTTTGCCCTTGGTTAATTTTTATTTCAGCAAGGAGCTCTATAAATGTTTTGATGAGTTTTAAACCACTATGATGGTTTCTGCTATTTTACTTGAGAAAGGAACTAATCAAGAATAATGTGGCATTATTTTCAAAAGTTTGCAGCAAAAATTTCCAAACCTCCAGTTTCTAGTCAAACTAAATTACTGTGTTGGAACCTGATGCATGTCTAAAAAGTGTGTCACCAACATGAAATGTTTGGAAAGTATAATTTCCATCTTTAGTCAGCCAGAAGTTTGTATTTGCCGTATATTTCATCTTCAAGAAAATTGTATTTTCTCTTCAATTCCTTCTGTTTCTGGATCACGGTCTTTGTTTTAAATATTGAAATGAAAATGCTGTTATTTTTCTTGTATTCACCAAACATAGTGGTATGTTTTCCTGTGTGTGTGTTAGATCAAGCTTTAGCCACACTTTAAACATGATTACAGCCTCAAAATTAGTGAGACTTAAATCCATTTTATTGCAGTGAGACATTTCTAAGCATGATTAAATATGAGTCCAATTGAATGTTTGTAAGAAAAACTGTTAAATCTCCATCTTTTAAAAAAAAAATGTGACAATGGGCTTAAATCCTGAAATCAGTATAATTAGAGTCCAGTGCCATCACTAATTCACACAACTGAATTCATTGCCTATAGCAGTAATAGATCATAAAAAGGAGTATTGTTATCTTCTTGTTTTTAAATAGGGTATTTTTGGTTGTTAATTTGATTCTGATGTAAATTTATTCTAGGCCTGTGAATGCCCTCTTTACTGGAAAGGTCCCTTATTTTATTGTGCTGGAGGAGAGAGAACAGGATTTATATCAGTTCACAAATTTGTTGCAATGTGGCGGAAGTAAGTATGATTCATTTATCAAACCTATTTTACCATGTTTTAAATAAAACAAATAGAGAAATCTTCTGGGAAAAGCCCAACATTTATTTATTAATTTAATGAATGTGGTTAGAATTGTGGGTTATCCTAATGCTTTTTTTCCTATCCAAAATATATATATTTTGAACTGGTACAAAACTAATACATCAAGGTGGGATTTGGTGGCACTATTTTGCAATAGCTCTCTTGCTTCCTGGAGCAGCCAATCCAGAAGGTGGTACTGGAAGACTACTGTTCAAAACCTGACCATTGGCTTGTGGGGCCCCTCGGGGCTCTTTTTTTTTGTCCCTGATGCTGTCTAACATACCCATGAAACCACTGGGAGCAGCCATCCAGAGTTTTGTAGTTCAGTGCCATCTAAATGTAGATGACACCCAACTCTACTAGTGCTTTTCACACAAAGAGAGTTGTCCTGGTCCTAAACTAGTGTCTGTCATCAGTAATGGACTGGATGAGGGTAAAAAGTTGAAACATAGTCCAGGCAGTATAGAGGTGTTCCTGGTCAGTTAGAAGACAGATCAAGGAATAGGGATCCAGCCTGTGCTGCATGGGTTACACTCCCTCTGAAGACCCAGGTCCACATCTTGAAAAATACTCTTGGACTCAGCATTGAACCTAGTGGCCCTGCAGTGGCCAGGAGTGCCTTTGCACATTTGTACGCCAACTGCAGCCATTGCTAGAAACTCTAGATCTGACTGCAGTGGTACATGCCTTAGTTACATGCTCTACACAGGCAAGTGTTCGGAAACTTCATCTGGTCCAAAGAGCTTCTGCTAGGTTGCTAACTGAGGCTGGCTCTGAAACTCTTGTTTGAGAAAACCACAGTGCACTTCTCCCCTGCTGTCAAGCTAAAACCTTTTTAATCAGGTAGGCTTTTAAAGAATAATGTTTTTAAGACCAAGTCAAGGGCTGCTGTGTTTTATGTATTTTATAGGTTTTTAATTGGATTTATTTATGTTAACTATGTATTTTAAACAGTTCTATGTTTAATTGTATTTTAATATTTATATATTCTAGGTTTTAGTTTGAACATTGTATTGTTTTTAGTATTCGCTTTTCTGGGTTTCTTTTAAGAGAGAAATGAAAATGTTAATATTATTAATAATAATAATAATATTCAAGGCTATACATTCCTACCCTTTAGCAAGGCATATAGCCATTGCAAGAAATTTCAATTAAATATTTATTTTTATAGTATACTTTTATCTCATCTGTTTTTTAAAAAGTAGTATTAATTTGCATATATGTGCAATTTAGACAAACTGTATTTTCTAGGATTCTACAGAACTGTCATGATGATGCTTCCAAGTTTGTTCATCTTCTAAAGAGTCCTGGATGTAACTATTTAGTGCAAGAAGACTTCATTCCATTTTTGCAAGTAAGTATTATTTTCTTATTTCCATTATTTCAGAGCCTCTCACACAGAACATTCTTTATGGGCCTCATTAACTTTCTGTTTCTCTTAAAAATAAAAAAGGCTGAATTAAAGTTATGACCATCGGCATATCCAAGTCCTAGTCAGCCTTAAAGAACCTGGAAATGAGACAGTGCATTTCTTGTAACCCCAAAGTAATAGCACCATTCTGAACTCATTTAGTCTGTATAGTCTGCATGTTGGTTGCATCTAATCACCCCAACTGTCTCCCTCCCCCCCCCCCCCAAAATCCCTATTTTCAATTTTTTTGAACTTTATATTTTAGGATCCTTTCTTAAACTAAACTTTTGGGATATTTTCTTATTTTCTTAGGATGTGGTCAACAGTCATCCTAGTCTAGTCTTCTTAAAAGAAGCGTCAGAATTTCATTTCCGGTACATTACAACAGTAAGTGTGTTATATATTTTTCAAAATCACAACTTAAAATATAGTCATTGACAAATCCTTTGAAATCAATGAGATAATGTACAAATAAATACGTGTATATTTTGTTAGATGTCTTTTGCATCCTATCTTGTCTGAAATTAGAGTACTGTATATACTCATATAAGCTGAAAAAAGTGACAAAAAATTGACCCAAGAAATCTAGTTTGACTTACAAATAGGTCATGTGCAAGTACATTTTCCACCACAGCACCGCTTCTGGCCTTCTGGAATGCCTGAGCACAGTGTTATTATAAAGGTGGTGTGTGTGTGTGTGTGTGTGTGTGTGTGTGTGTGTGTGTTGTCTCTGTGTGTGTAGGAGAGTGTGGAGGAGGTTACTTCAAAATGACTGCCACTGCTGAACCCCCTGTAACATAATCCCTGTATTTTGCCTTTTCATTTGGTCTGCTTAGATCTGTCATACGTTATTGCTACTGCTGCCACTATCCCCTTTTCAGGTGGCAAAGTCCCAGGCTTGCACTCCTATTCCAGTTCCTTCTGAGCTCCGGCACTGGTATATTCTTCTCTGGTTCTCAGGCTGCTGATGATGCTGTAAGGCTATTCCAGAATCACAGGATCCAACCACTGCTGCCACCAGCCCTCAGGACATATTCTCAGCTGGGAGCTGGAGGAGAAGAGTGCACCATAACCAGAGGTGGAAAATGATCCAGAACAGAAATGCAAAGCATTGAATGGGCAAGCAAAGATAGCTCTGCTGGAGTGCAATTAGTGGGAGAGGAGGGCTGTCCTCCCTCTTACTTGCTGCCACTAGTTGCTTTGCCTTGCCTGATTGTTGCTTCTGCTCTACACTCATTGTTTTGGAAAGCTAAAGACTCAGGCAGCTGTTTTGTTATTTATGGTGTGGCTGTGTCTACTGCAAGAAGGTGATTGGCTAGTTAGAAAGGGAAAAGGAATGAGTGACTGAGAATAGCAAAAGACAAGCAGACAGACTCACTCACATGTGTGCAATATGGAGAGTCCCTTAGTTGGCACCACCATGTAATTTCCAGCAACCGTTTACCATTTTGCTTTTCTAGACTTTTAAGTCCTGTGTTGTGTTAGTTTGTTTTTCACTTCTTCTGCCTTCCTTGTGGCTCCTCTTCATTGCCTCCACCAACAAGCACTCTTACAGACAGATCTGGGTCTTATCAATCTTCTCATCTTTCCATTTGCTTTAGCATACATCTCTCTCCCCTTCCTACTCCCAGTGTGCCTTGGCAATTTACACAAAGCACCTCAAATGTAAAAGGGAGAAGCTACAGCTCCTTCACTTCTGAGGCTCTTCTGACTGTTTTCTTTATGTCCCATATTTGCACCTCATTTTCCCCTTTTCTTCTCCTTGCCTTGCTCCCTTCACTCTGTTCAGTCCTTTTCTTCTTCATGTGCTAGAGATGCTGCACAAATGACTGCTGCAAGTTGGAAGCAGCTCCTACTCTTTTACCTCCAGTATGTATGGATATAGTTATAGATGCTCGTATGTGTGTGTTTACGTGCATGTGTGAGAAAAGTTCTTCTGAGAGGATAAAAGGAGGCGGCAGTTTTCGGAGACAGGCATAATTTGATGGTGGCGTACTCTGAGACAGCATTGGTGTTTTTCCCATTCTCCTCAATGACCCTTGAATTATCCACTATCAAAATCCATAATTTTGGCCCTAAAATCTGCCCTTAACTTATACATAAGGTCAACAGATACAACAGCTATGTTTTACCAAGGCAAAACAATCAAATGATGAATTAAGTTATGTCCTTCTCCACAGAAATCCAGAATGTTAAGCCTGATCAGGACCACTATTATGTGAAAAGGCAAATGCATTTTGACTTGTGTCCTCCTCCATACAAATCCAGAATTTCATGCATAATTTGAACAATGACAAGTGCCAGTCAAAATGTTGCATACTTATAGAAAACATAACATTTAAGGCTTATATAATTGCCACATAATGTGCATTTTATTTTTTTGCTGCAGGTAATACAAAGGATATATTATACAGTGAATAGATCATGGTCAGGAAAGATCACTTGTAATGAACTCAGAAAAAGCAGTTTTTTACAGGTATTGCATGCATATAGTCTGTTAACAGCATAAGAGTATATTTTTCCATTTAAGTTTGTTTGCACACAGTTTACATTTTATGTTATCATTTTAGCTAGGTTTTAAACTTTAAAAACTCACTGCCAGTTTTGTTTAGTTCAGGAAATGATAAGCTTCAAGCTCTCTTTATTGTTTTCTATGCATCTGGGGCAAGAGCGTAAAATCTATTATATCAGAATTCTGGTTTTCTGAGATTGGTACTATTCAAATTAATGAAAATCAAAATGTCACATCATGGTTTGAATACAGGTCCATTATTTATATCAGTAAGGACAGTAAAGACATTCAGATACTGTACTTTAATTCACAGCAATGCAAGCCAACATAGGTAATGATTACAGATTTGCGGAGTAGCTTCCCAGATAACTATCATTAGTTTAGGCTATTGCCTAATAACATAATTTGTCCATCCCAGTGTTAGTTTGTATGTACAAGGAAAGGATATGCTTTATGCTGTGTTTTTGGGTGATTAAAAATGAGAGTATGTCCATGTAAGGCATTCAAATTATTGTTGTAAAAAGATGGTTGTGACATTATAAGCAGATGTTCTGATCCCAGTTCCATATTTGAACAAATGCTTGATTCAAAGCAATATAGACATATACTCAAGAATACAAGCAACAACAAAATGATGAGTAGATGTTAGCTTGTTGATAAGAGACCCTTTTTGGCTCCAAGCAGAGTGACCACAGTAGAAAAGAAGCATTCTGCTGTGATGGCAGTTGCATTTTGGATTGACTCTGTCCATCTCCGTCTTCTTCTTTTTTTTTACTTTTTAAAAGTTTCTCGGAACATAGGTAGTTTGGAAGAAAGCCCAAATTTGACACCTTCCAACACAACTTCTTTTGGCAACTATTCAATTTCCAGAAAATATTAGTATCAATTCTGTAGGCTTAATTATGGAAGTCAGCTTTCCCCAACTTGGTGCTTTCCAGATATGTTGAACTACCTGCATAATTGTGGGAAATGCAGTTTACAAACTAATACAGTTGTACATTACAATACTACTACTACCAACATCCTCAACTGGCATTGCTAATAGGGATGTTGAAAAGAGTGTCAGAAATCTGGAGGGCACAGGCTGGAGAAGGCTGCCACTGGCTTTCTGATAATTACATCAATGCAGCATCGGCCAATAATGAATCCATAGTGGGTAAAATACTAAATTACCCTTACATTATATTAGTATGGTTACAACAGTGGTAATCTCTCTGTCTCTCTCTTTGCATAGAATGTGTCATTATTGGAAGAAGAGGTAGATATTAACCAGTTGACAGAGTATTTCTCTTATGAGCACTTTTATGTGATCTACTGCAAATTTTGGGAGCTGGATACCGACCATGACCTTTATATTGATCCAAAGGATTTAGCTCGGCATAATGACCATGGTATGACAAATTTAGCTCATGTTTGAAATATATGTACACACAGTTGCCCTAAATATAAGCCTGAAACATGTTGTTGCCCTACTCTAATAATGGGAAGGGACAAAAATGGAACCAGTTGAACCTATGGGCAATATGCTGTTTTCATCTTATGGATGGAGCAGGAGAGCAAGGGCATACAGTATTCTCTGCTGCATGTGATGATCCACAGTGTTTGTATGGTGTCATTTGTGCCTTACATACCAGCAAGGACTTTAGCCATGGGGCAATGAATGGTGGCTCAGTGAAGCCAGAATTTGGAAAGACGTGTTTCTTAAAGTCACACTGACTATTGAGCAGGTAAAAATGAGGGTATGAATTCAGTTATATTTCAGAAATATGGGAAATATTGCTCTCAATCCAATTTTAGTCCTAAATAGAGCAAGTCTATTAAATAAATGCAACTTACATAGGTATTGATTTATCAGATTTTCATTTATTTGCCCCAGTTGAAATTAGCAATTGAATACTAAGTTATATAAATATTTCGCATGTATTGTTAGTACACAGCTTTTGCACAAACGTGATAAATTTAGCCATTCTGTTTTTTTACAGCTATATCTAGTCGGATGATCGAGAGGATTTTCTCGGGAGCTGTAACAAGGTGTCTCTTTTTTCTTATTAAATACAAATGTTTCATCATTCTTCAGGATTAACTAGTAGCATACTTAGAACACCTAAAACGTAATTTCCTTTACAAATATTAAAGTACAGTTTGGATAGAATGAAAGCTGTGCCCTGTCTTTTAGGTTAATTGCCCTAATTCAAGATGGGCTTTGAATTTCAAGATGAATCTACTATAAAATCTGTCATTTTTGCTACTGTCCATTGAACTCTAGTTGGGGTTAAAACATTCATGAGCAGTTCTCATGTCAGTTGCACATAGGTAGATAAATCTCATTTGGTTTACTGTGTTTTTTTATTCATCAGTATATCCCTGTATTTACAAAATGAGTTCTCAGCTCAGTGCTTTCCAGTCACAATAGCGTTTTAAGTCTGTATACATGAATTTGGTTTGCAGTTATTTGGCATAGCCAATTGGTTGAATTGAATGCCTCTTCTCTCATCTTCCCTATCCCACTCAGTGGTTCTGATTTTTTAAAGCTGAAAATCAATGAGAACTGATTTTGTGCAGAAGGGAATTTATGACTGAAGAGAGCTTGGCATGCAGATTGGAAGTTCAGGTTTAAAGTCCATTTCAAATTTTTAAAAGTTGAGCGATTCTAGGCCAGGGGTTCTCAAAAGATTTCAGTCACTGAGCCTTTTTTGAAGCAAATGTTTCTCATGGAGCCCCGATGTTTATATCTATATATATAAAAGAGTGATGGAATCAGGGCACCGGACAAAACAACAAAACTACAGGCCCCCCAACCTCGAAATTTGACAACACAACCCATCATCCAAACCTCTAGGTTGATACAACAAAAAGAAAAGAAAAAGTCCTAATTACAGGGAGAGGAATAATTGTTTTTATCCAATTGCTGCCAGTTAGAAGGCTAAGCTCCACCCACTTGGTCTCCTAGCAACCTACTCAGCCCAGGGGACAGGCACAGTTAGGCCTCACTTAGGCCTCTTTCACAGATTATCTAATTTGCACTGGATTATATGGCAGTGTAGACTCAAGGCCCTTCCACACAGCTATATAACTCATTTAGAATGTTATATTATCTGCTTTGAACTGGATTATCTTGACTCCACACTGCCATATAATCCACTTCAGTGTGCATTTTATACAGCTGTGTAGAAGGGGCCTCATATAATCCAGTTCTAAGCAGATAATATAACATTATCAATATACAGTAGAGTCTCACTTATCCAACATAAACAGGCCGGCAGAATGTTGGATAAGTGAATATGTTGGATAATAAGAAGGGATTTAGGAAAAGCTGATTAAACATCAAATTAAGTCATCTTTATACAAATTAAGCACCAAAACATCATGTTATACAACAAATTTGACAGAAAAAGTAGTTCCATGCGCAGTAATGCTATGTAGTAATTATTGTATTTACAAATTTACCAACAAAATATCACAATGAATTTAAAACACTGACTACTAAAAGTCAGAATGCATTGGATAATCCAGAACATTGGATAAGCGAATGTTGGATAAGTGAGATTCTACTGTAATATGAAATAATTACTGTGATAGAATAATACAGAACAATATAATCGCTAAAACCAGGACAGTAAATAAAGAACAACACTCTGAAAGCAGGGAAATTGGAAATTCCACAAAGGAAATAATCAGGGCTAGCTAACATCTCCCAAGAAACAATTCTTCCAGAAAGGAAGCTGAGAAGGGAGTGAAGCAGTGTGTATTACCAAAGTCATTATTATTACTATCATTATTATTATTATTATTATTATTATTATTATTATTATTATTGTGTTGCCATGAACTGTGAAAATGAATACAATCTGGCTCCAAGTATTCAAAAACAATACAATCTTTAAAATCAGAACACTAAATAAAGAACAACACTCTGAAAACAGGGGAATTCCACACAGGAAACAATCAGGGCCAGCTAACACCTCCCCACAAAGTATTTCCATCACCAAAGTCTGGCAAATGCTCTGTTTTCTGAGAGCCACAGACAGTAGAAGCACATAACATATCGCAAAGAACACCACTCTAAAATCAAGGGAATTTCAGACAGGAAACAATCAGGGCCAGCTAACACCTCCCAACAAAAAATTCACTCAGGGAGGAAGCAACCAGGCTTTAAAGCTGCAAGGCCATTACATGCTAATAATTTTCTCTAATTGCAGCATTCATACTTGCCTCCAACAGACAAAAAAAAAACAATCAGAAATATTGTATATTCACAACCTTTAGGAAATAATATCCCCTGATTGCGCAGCGTGTTAAAGCGCTGAGCTGCTGAACTTCTGGACCAAAAGGCCATAGGTTTGAATTGGGGGAGCGGAAAGAGCCCCCACTGTTAGCCCCAGCTTCTGCCTACCCAGAAGTTCGAAAACATGCAAATGTGAGTAGATAAATAGTTACTGCTCTGGCGGGAAGGTAATGGTGCTCCATACAGTCATGCCGGCCACATGAACTTGGAGGAGTCTACGGAGAACGCCAGCTCTTCAGCTTAGAAATGGAGATGACCACCAACCCCCAGAGTCAGACACGACTGGACTTATTGTCAGAGGAAAACCTTTACCCTTTACCTTAACTACCACCAATTCCTCAATACAGTAGAGTCTCACTTATCCAACATAAACGGGCCGGCAGAATGTTGGATAAGCGAATATGGATAATAAGGAGAGATTAAGGAGAAGCCTATTAAACATCAAATTAGGTTATGATTTTACAAATTAAGCCCCAAAACATCATGTTAAACAACAAATTTGACAGAAAAAGTAGATCAATATGCAGTAATGCTATGTAGCAATTACTGTATTTAGAAATTTAGCACCAAAATATCACGATGTATTAAAAACATTGACTACAAAAATGCGTTGGATAATCCAGAACGTTGGATAAGTGAATGTTGGATAAGTGAGACTCTACTGTACTTTATTTCCCATACCACCATACTTCGCCACAGCAACGCGTGGCCGGGCACAGCTAGTATTATATGTATATATATCAGGCATGGGTAAACTTTTTGACCAACATAAGCTTAACCATATTTCAGTGGAGGACCCCAGGGGCCATCCAGTCCAGCCCCCTTCTTCCATGCAGGAAAAAAAACACAATCAAAAGCACCCCCAACAGATGGCCATTCAGCCTTAATAATAATAATGAGGAGGAGGAGGAGAGCAAACCAAGGGGCTATCCAGTCTAATCCCCTTCTGCCATTCAGGAAAAGCATAATCAAAACATCCCCTGAACAGCAAGAGGGAAATAGTTTTGGAAGTAAGCAAGGCAAGGGAGAAAAGATCTAGGCAGCAAGAAAGGCGAGGGAAAAAGGCTTTTGGTGGTGAGGGAGGTGAGGAAAAAAGGCTTTTGGCAGCAAGGGAGGAGGGAGGAGGAGCAGGAAAGAGGAGGGAAAGCTTGGAGGGAGGAGGAGGGGAGAAGCACGGAGCACACAGTGAGAACCACTGCTCTAGGCCAGGCATTTTTTATTTAGTCAACCTTCTTCCCTGGGTGAATATAATTAGACAACTTCATGTAAGTTGACCTGGGATCCTTGGAGGGCAGGGAAAAGAAGATAAATTTTTTCTCTAGCGTATTCTGAAATATTGGCAGCTGTGCAGTTTACACTTGTCTGTACCTTTAGTCATACTCTCCTATTTTTGCCTCTTTTTTCAGAGGCAGAAAGGTACAAAAAGAAGGAAAAATCAGCTATGCAGATTTTGTATGGTTTTTGATATCAGAAGAAGACAAAAAGACTCCAACCAGGTAAGGGAAAAAATAATTACACAGGCCTTTTATACAAGATCATCCCTCTACATGTTGTTGTGTGTTGTCAAGTCATTTCTGATTTACATTGAACCTATCATAGGGTTTTCTTGGCAAGGTTTGTTCAAAGAGAGAGGGGTGCCTTTGACTTCCCATTAGGCTAAGAGAGAATGATTTCCCAAGGTCACCAAGTGGGTTTCCATAGTTGAGTGGAGATTCAGATCCTTGATTCCAGAGTCATAGGCCCTTCTACACTGCCATATAATCCAGATTATCAATTGACGTTATCTGCTTTGAACTGGATTGTCTACACTACCAAATAATCCAGTTCAAAGAAGAAAATATGGATTTTATATGGCAGCGTAGATGGGGTCATAGTCCAACCCTCAAGCCACTACACTTCCAGCAGGATAATTATATTATCTATATATATAAAAGGATAATGGTGTTGCTCCACCGGGCAAAACAACAAAACTAAAGGCCCCCCAACCTAGAAAATTGACAATACAACCCCTCATCCACGTCTCTAAGTTCTTACGCTCAACAAAGGATTCCCCCCCTCAAACAGGGAAACACCAACTCTTTGAAGGTCCAAACCCATTCGGTACTCATCACTCTTTCATCTCAAAACACAAAATAAAGAGCAACACTCTGGAAACAAAGGAATTCCATCCAGGAAACAATCAGGGCCACCTAATACCTCCCAACAAAGGTTTCCCCCCTCTAAGACACGGAAACACCTAAAAAAAAAGCCACAGCAACGCGTGGCCGGGCACAGCTAGTATCTATATCAGGGGTCCCCAAACTAAGGCCCGGGGGCCGGATGCGGCCCTCCGAGGTCATTTACCTGGCCCCTGCCCTCAGTTTTATAATATAATATATTGTATATACATATAATATTGATAATAATATTATAATGTAATACAATATAACACTAATAATAATACCACATAATAATATTAATTATATATTCTATCTATATATATAAAAGAGTGATGGCATCAGGGCAGCGGACAAAACAACAAAACTACAGGCCCCCCAACCTCGAAATTTGACAACACAACCCATCATTCACAGCTCAAGGTTGATACAACAAAAAGAAAAGAAAAATAAAGTCCTAATTACAGGGAGAGGAATAATAGTTTTTATCCAATTGCTGCCAGTTAGAAGGCTAAGTTCCGCCCACTTGGTCTCCTAGCAACCTACTCAGCCCAGGGGACAGGCACAGATAGGCCTCACTTATTTATTTATTTATTTATTTTATTTTATTTCAATTATTTATACCCCGCCCTTCTAACCCGAGGAGACTCACTTAGGCCTCTTCCACAGATTATCAGATTTTAACTGGATTATATGGCAGTGTAGACTCACGGCCCTTCCACATAGCTATATATCCCATTTAGAATCTTATATTATCTGCTTTGAACTGGATTATCTTGACTCCACACTACCATATAATCCACTTCAGTGTGCCTACTAAACATAAAGACTACCATACAACAGACATTCAATACCACCACTACCTCAACAATTTCTCACCAACACCACCAGAAAATGCCACAGCAACGCGTGGCCGGGCACAGCTAGTATTACATATAATATTACTCATAATATTACAGTATAGTGGTATAGTTCAATAAAGTAATATATAATGCTGATATTGTGCTATGCTAATAATATAATATATTGTATGTACATATAATTTGTAAGCCACTCTGAGTCCCCTTTGGGGTGAGAAGGGTGTGATACAAATGTAGTAAATAAATGCAGTAAATAATAATAAATAAATAAATTAAATCTTAGGCTCACCCAAAGTCTGACATGACTTGAAGGCACACAACAACAACAACAACCCTAATTAACTTGACTATCTCATTGGCCAGAAGCAGGGCCACACTTCCCATTGAAATCCTGATAAATGTATGTTTGTTAAAATTGTTTTTATTTTTAAATATTGTATTGTTCTTTCATTGTTCTTGTTATTGTTGTTGTTTTTGCACTACAAATAAGACATGTGCAGTGTGCATCGGAATTTGTTTGTATTTTTTTTTCAAATGATAATCCGGCCCCTCAACAGTCTGAAGGATTGTGAACTGGCCCTCGGTTTAAAAAGTTTGAGGACCCCTGATCTATATATATATATAAATGTTCTGACCATTTCTGCCTTAAAGTAAACAGCGAAACTGAACACCCAAAACCCACAAAACTAAACACCCAAAACCCATATAACTTGGCTGCAAAAGACATGGTCACCCTCGCTGTGTTTAGACATCAATCCCCCCCCCCCAAAATTCAAACTGGAAGTCACTCAAAACCCCCTAAAAACGAAAACTGCACTGTGCACATGCTTGGAGTAGCCCCCACCCTTGGAAGACATGCGTGCATGAAAGGCAGCTGCGCGCAAGCATCCCAACGCGAGGGAGGAGGACAATAGGCCTAAACAACCACATCCAGCAAGTGAACGAGGCAGAGGAAAAAAGGTTGAAGGAAAGCTTTCACCTTTTCAAGCTTTTTTTAAAGTAGTTTTTATTGAATTTAAAAAATTTCATACAATAATTGCTTTTGTCACATAGCAGACAATACTTGCATCATCCGGCTTGTTCTTCCTGATGACGTGGAGGGGATTCTTGGGTCTGTGAGGGCGACCACTTGTGCTCTGGATCCTTGTCCCTCTTGGCTGGTTAAGCAGGCCAAAGAGGGGTTGTTGGATTGGTTTGTGGCTATAATAAATGCCTCCCTGGGTCAGGGGTCAGTTCCATCCTGCTTCAAGCAGGCAGTAGTAAAACCGCTACTAAAAAAGACCTCGTTAGACCCATCTGTATGTAACAACTACAGACCAATTTCCAACCTCCCGTTTTTGGGCAAGGTTCTGGAGCGGGTGGTTGCCACGCAGCTCCAGGAGTTCCTCGATGACACTGATTTTCTGGACCGCTCGCAGTCTGGCTTCAGGCCTGGGCACAGCACCGAGACGGCTTTGGTCGCCTTGGTGGATGACCTCCGCAGGGAACTGGACAGGGGGAGTGTGACCCTGCTGGTTCTCCTGGACATCTCAGCGGCTTTCGATACCATCGACCATGGTATCCTTCTGGGGAGGCTCTCCGGGATGGGACTCGGTGGCACGGTTCTGCAGTGGCTCCAGTCCTTCCTGGAGGGCCGTTCCCAGATGGTGAAGCTGGGGGACACCTGCTCGGACCCCTGGCCTTTGACCTGTGGGGTCCCGCAAGGGTCTATTTTATCCCCCATGCTTTTTAACATCTACATGAAACCGCTGGGAGAGGTCATCCGGAGTTTTGGAGGGTGTTGCCATCTCTACACAGATGACACACAAATCCACTACTCGTTTCCATCTAACTCCAAGGAAGCCACGCAGATGCTGAACCCGTGCCTGGCCGCTGTGGCGGACTGGATGAGGGGGAACAAGCTGAGGATCAATCCTGACAAGACAGAGGCCCTCCTGGTCAGTCGCTCGTCGGATCGGGGTATTGGGTGGCAACCTGTGCTGGACGGGGTTACACTCCCCCTGAAATCACAGGTCCGCAGTTTGGGAGTCCTCCTGGATTCAGGGCTGACGCTTGCAGCGCAGGTGTCGGCGGTGGCTGGGAGGGCCTTTGCACAACTCAAACTTGTGCGCCAACTGCGACCATACCTCGTGAAGTCTGACTTGACCACGGTGGTCCATGCCTTAGTTACCTCTAGACTGGACTACTGTAATGCGCTCCACGTGGGGCTTCCCTTGAAGATGGCCCGGAAATTACGATTGGTCCAACGCTCGGCTGCCAGATTAATAACCAGGGCAAGTTACAGGGAGAGATCCACTCCCTTGTTTAAGGAGCTCCACTGGCTGCCCGTTCATCTTCCGGTCCCAATTCAAGGTGCAGACCATCATTTATAAAGCCCTAAATGGTTTGGGACCCACCTATCTCCTACCATGACCGTATCTCCTACCATAAACCTGCCCGATCTCTGCGATCATCAGGGGAGGCCCTCCTGTCGCCACTACCTATATCTCAGGCCTGCCTTGTAGGAACAAGGGAGAGGGCCTTTTCTGCTGTGGCCCCTCGCTTGTGGAACTCGCTGCCCATTGAAATCAGGCAAGCCCCCACCCTTTTAGCCTTCAGGAAAGATTTAAAAACATGGCTCTTCCGGTGTGCTTTCGGAGAGTAAATGTTCTTTGCTACTCCCCCCAATATTTATCCTCTAGACTGGTTCACTATCTGATGTCCCTGTCCCTCGAGGTTTTTTATTCTGATCCCTTTCTCACCCAGTTTTTAATTTTTAATCTAGTTTTTAAATGTAGTGTTTATGCGGCCCGCCCTTGTTATATTGCTGTTTTGATCTTATGTTGTACTGTTTATTTTATGTATTGTATTATTTAATTGCATTATGATATGGTTATATTGTATTGTCCTGGGCATGGCCCCATGTAAGCCGCCCCGAGTCCCCATTGGGGAGATGGTGGCGGGGTATAAATAAAGTTTTATTATTAATATTATTATTCTTTTATATCTACTGTTGATTTATATCTACTACATCGTTAACATTTGTCTATCTATATTTCTTCACCACTGTGTATCCCCCCTCCCTCCCCGAGCCATTTCTTATGCATTGTCTAACCAAAATCTCATTTCTTCCTGAGGCGGTAGCCCTCCATCCCTTTTTTGGAGTCCTTTCTCAATAAATTTCCCCCATACATCCTCAAAATCATTTTTTTCCATATCCCTCTTTTAACTTTTAATTTACATGTTAGCTTATCATTTATTGCCAATTTCCATACTTCCTTAATACCATTCTTCAATCTGTACATCTATTACTTTTCTCCAGTTCCTTGCTATAAGCAGTCTTGCTATTGTCAATAAATTTGTTATTGCTTCTTTTTCTTTTTTATCCATCTTATTGTTATTATATATTGATAATAATGCAATACCAGGGTTTCTTTCCAATTTGATGTTCATTATATCCTCTATCTCTTTAAATATTTTGTACCAAAATTTCCTTACATATTTACAATGGCACCACATATGTATATATGTTCCCACTTCCTGACAGCCTCTCCAGCAATTTTTTGGATGGTTTTTATTAATATTTGACATTTTTAATAGTGTTAAATACCATTTCCAAATTATCTTATAATAATTTTCTTTAACCCTTATTGATAAATTTTTCAAGTGCCTTTGTTTCCACAATTGCGACCATTCCATTTCATTTATTTTCATCTCTAACTCCCCCTCCCATAATTCCTTAAGAGTGGTATTTTTTCTCTCTCCTTCTTTTATTCCACCCAACATTCTATAGATTCTACCAGTTACACCTTTCATTTTTTTATAATCATCTATATCCCTTCCATTTTGTATTATTTGTTCAAATTGGTTAGGTTCCTTCCCCTCTTTATTATTTTTTACCCAATTCTTATACCATTGCTCTAGCTGAACACCATGGAACCATGTCAATTTTATTTCCCCAAATTCCTCCTTTATCTTTTCCTTCTTCATTCCCCTCTTAATCCAGTCCCCTATTTTGTCTAGGTTTTTTCCCCTTAATACTTTATCCAATATATTTTTTAAATTTTTTGGGAACTTCCTTTCCATTATAACTGGAATTATTCTTGAACCCTCTGGTATTAACTTTTTCTTATATTTAATCCATATGTCTAATACATTCTTTAACATTGGGTTTCCAATTTCCCTAATTTCCTTTCTTGTGAAATCCTTAAAAAATATATTCCGAATTTCTTCCTCTACTTTTTTAGAATCTATTTTTAACCATTCTATATCATCCTTGTTTATCATTCCTTCAATAACCAGTCTTAATCTATTAGCTTCATAATATTGTTTTATATTTGGGAGTGCTAGTCCCCCTTCCTTTTGCCAATTCTGTACCATAATTGTTTGTTTATCCTATTTCTCTTATTACCATTACAATAATTATTTATCATTAGCTGCCATTTATTCAATTCTTTTTCCGTAATTTGGAGTGGTAGCATTCTAAATATAAAATTTATCCTTGGAAGTATTTTCATTTTTATTAACGCAATTTTCCCAAACCATGATAAATTTGAATTTTCATACTCTAATAATGCTTTTTAACTTTATCCCTTAACACTATTATATTTTCCTCTTCCATTTCTTTTAAATCCTTGGTTATAATTATGCCCAAATATTTTAATTTATTCTTAATTCTTATTCCCATCTTGCTCTGTTCTATAAAATCCTTTTCTTCTTTTTTTGTGTAATTCAATAGCATCATTTCTGATTTATTCCAATTTATTTGTAAACCTGTTGTCCTTCCAAATGTCTCTAATCTTTTATCCTATCCATTTTATCCACCATATTTTTTATACATAACAATGTATCATCAGCAAATAAGCTTAATTTTTGTTTTGCCTTTGTTCTTACTTCCTCCAAATTTGTATCTTTCCTAATTACATTTGCGAATAGTTCAATCACCATAGTGAACAAAATTGGTGATAAAGGGCACCCTTGTCTTGTTCCCCTTGTCACTTCAATTTCTTTAGTCACTCCATCATTAATCGCTACTATTGCCGAATTTTTTTGAATAATATTGTTCTATTAATCCTTTTATCCTAATTCCCATTCCAAATTTGTTCATAATTTCCTTTAATGTCTGCCATTCCACACAATCAAAAGCTTTGAATATGTCTAATGCTAATATCCCTACTTTTATCTTTTCCCTTTGAGCCCTCCATATTTTATTTATTACTCTCCCTATCAAGTTTGACATTTGTCTCCCCTTTACAAATCCACATTGGTCCATTTTTATGTATTTATACATACATTTATTTAATCTGTTAGCTATTATAGCTGATAATATTTTTGCATCCTGATTTACAAACAATATGGGCCTATATGACCCTGGATCTGTTAAATCCTTGTCTGGTTTAGGTATCAATATTATAAGTGACATTCTCCACGATTCTGGAATTTTCTCTCCTTTCATTATTCCATTATACAATTCTAACAATTTTGGTATTAATATTTCACTAAAACTTTTATAATATTCTGTTCCTAGAACATCCATACCTGGAGCCTTCCCAGCTTTTAAATTCTTAATAACGTCTTCTATTTCCTTCCTCTTAATAGATTGTTCCAATAAATCCTTATCTTTTTCTTCCAATTTACACTCCGAGTTTTCTTCCACATATTTCCTAATTTCCTCAGTACAACCAGCTTTTGTCTGATATAAGTCACTATAAAACTCCTGAAATATTTTTAGTTTTTCTTTCATTGCTCTACATATTTTACCTGTTTTATCTTTTATCATATTTATAGTATTTTCCATTTTCTTTTTTTGTGTGGAATTGGCTAACCTTTTGGAATTCTTGTTGCTGAACTCAAAAAATTTCCTTCTTAAGTATATTAGATTTTCTTGTACCTCATCTATTTCCATTTTATCCAGTTCCTCTTTCTTTGCCCTTAGCTTTCTATATATTTGTATATTTTTCTTTATTACGTATTCTTTTCAAGTTTTTAAAAACTTATTTTCTTGGAATTCGGTGAGGGACTTTGCGAAAACGACATAGTGCGAACACAGACGGGAGAAGGGAGGGAGAGCGAACAACAACTCCCACAATCCCTAACCAACTATTTGGGACTATGGGAGTGGTAGTCCAAATGGAGGCCCATTTCGTCAGAAAACTGCTTGATTGTGCTTAAAGAAACGGCCTCGCAACCCTTCCGTGGGCGTCTGGTAAGCAAAAAGAGGCGTTTATGAAGTAATGGCGGTGTGGCTTTTCCCCAACCAGCTCTCCTGTCCTCCCTCCCTCCTCTCCCCAGCGTTCGCAAAGTCCCTGACTGAATTCTAAGAAAATAAGTTTTTAAAAGCTGGAAAGGGGGAAAGCAACGCAGGCAGGAGAAGGGACGGAGGGCAAAACAGCCGGGAAGGGAAAAGGTACACCACCATTACTTCAGAAACCACCATTACTCGGAAGGGCTGTGAGGCTGTTTCTTTAAGCACAATCAAGCAGTTCTCTGACAAAATGGGCCCCCATTTGGACATCAACTCCCACAATCCCAAACCGGCTATTTGGGAATATGGCAGTTGTAGTACAAAACACTAGGACAGTACAACAAGACTGCTCAAGCACCTACCATCTTAAAAACAACAAGGACAATAAATACTAAACAGGCAAACTACTTCCAACATTCTTAAAAGAGGGAAATTCAAAACCAGAGACACACAGGGCCAGCTAACGCCTTCAAGCACAAAAAACACACACCCAGGAACCAGCCTGTGTTCATAGTATCACGCTAAAAACCCATTAAATACTAATCAAGGTGACACATTGCAGCATGCATGTCTGGTTCCTACCAAGGCAAATCCTATGAAAAACAACACCTCGCTGCAAATATTGCAACAATCTACAACTAGGACAGTGAAAACAAACCAACACTATGAACACAGGGAAAACAGGGCCAGCTAACACCATTCAACAAACGACAGCAAATGAAATAAAAAAAGGACCCAGAATTAAAAACCAAAAAACCCCCCGGACATTAAATAAACAACAACACTTTGAACACAGGGATATTCCACAGAGGAAACAATCAGGAAAAAAAATAAAATGTATACCAACAGGACAACAAATAAAAGGGGAACCATTTGAAAACAAGGGAATACAAGAAATGAAACAATCAGGGCCAGCTAACACCTCCAAACAAAGGATTCCCCCAGGGAGGAAGCAGTCAGACTTTTGAGGCTGCAAGGCCATAACATGCTACTCAAGGAGACTAATAACAGCATGCATACCTGCCGCACCGAGACAATTCACTGTATTCCACCTCACCAAACTAGGATACCCTTACGAAGAAAACAGCCAGGCTTTGCAGCTGCAGAGCTATTCACTGCTATTCCACCTGGCGAACAAACGAATCCAAAAAGCCACAGCAATGGGTGGCCAGGCACAGCTAGTCATTTTATAAGTATTCAGTTTATCCACTGTTGGTGCCATATAGATCATCTATTTATTAATTGAAGTTGTACACAGCAAGTTATACATACATAAGCAACATTGAGCAAGAGAGGAATAGATGGAGAATATGGCAGGTACATGTGGCCTCCCATTCCTTGGGTTAGCGAGAAATTCTTCACAGTCAGGCTTTGTGTCTCTAAATTCTTGGGCCTCGCAGAAAGCTGCAAGCCTTTCTAGTGCAGTTGCTTAGTAACCTACTGTCAGCCTTTTGGTGTTGAAGAAGTTAAAGGCTGTGCATACATATATGTAGTTAATATATACTGGGGGAAAAAAATTTTAACTTTTAATTTACAGAAGAGTTGCAGTGTTCCTTTTGTAGCCAAAGTGGGAATCCCATAGATCTCCATAGATTTCTCTCCCAACTTAGAGAATACAAAAATAGGATTTTTAAATGGGATTTTAACTTTTATTTTAAAATGTGTTGCAGTATTGAATACTGGTTCCGGTGCATGGACCTTGATGGGGATGGTGTTTTGTCGATGTATGAACTGCAATACTTTTATGAAGAGCAGTGCCAGAAACTGGACAATATGGCCATTGAGCCTTTGCCATTTGAAGACTGTCTTTGCCAGATGCTTGATCTTGTGAAGCCTGAGTATGAAGGTGATTGGCTCTTTTCCATCTTAGCCTCTCCATAGCAATTCTTTCACACTGACAGGAGATAACACAGCTATTGTATGTTCGCCATTTGTCTGCTGCATGCAGCTACCTTGGTTAAATTTTCAAATATAGTTGTCACGTTTTCAAGACAGAAATTTATCTGATATTTCTGCTTACTGGAAATTTTCAGTTATTAATCTTCCGTCTGTTCTGGATGATAGAAATATATGATTCAAAATCAATCAAAGATTTGGTAAAATACGAATATTACCTTTTCTCCTGATAGTGTAATGACTATATTTAGATTCCACATGAATTAATTTTTAAGAAACTATTCTGTTGTAACAACAAATTATTCCTAAGTAGAATTCACTATTCAGGCCTTCACAGAGGAGTCATTTAACATCAGCCAATGTTGCAGCATCACTGGTCGTCCTGCTACATATTAAAGTAAAATGCTTTCCAAAAAAGTAGCTATGTTCTTTTCTTGCAGCATAAAAACATGAAAATGGAATGTGGGAGTACCTTTAAGGCTCATTTTTATTTTAGCGTGAGTTTTCCTGGCTATAAATCTACTTCACCCTGCAATTAAGGTGAAGGAGATTTATATGCACAAAAGCTCACGTGAAAATAAAAACCAGCCAATCTTGAAAATGCTGCCATATTGTTTCCCTCCTTTCCTCTTTTTTATCTAGTGAAAAGAAAATGTATACGCCTTTTAATTTTTCCACATTATTTGCATTGCAGTCTAAAATAGGAATGCTTTG
This sequence comes from Anolis carolinensis, assembly GCF_035594765.1. Classification (NCBI taxonomy): domain Eukaryota; kingdom Metazoa; phylum Chordata; class Lepidosauria; order Squamata; family Anolidae; genus Anolis; species Anolis carolinensis. The sequence continues at coordinate 109,231,961 of NC_085843.1, forward strand.
AACCCAGATATATTTTTGTTTCAATCTTATTTCCAGGGAAAATAACTCTCCGTGACTTAAAGAGATGTAAGATGGCAAATGTGTTCTTTGACACTTTTTTCAACATTGAGAAATATTTAGACCATGAGCAGAAGGATCAGTTTTCTATTCTAAGGGTAAGTGTGATAAGTACTTAACAAGATGCTGCTCATGAACATAATACCATAGTCAAATGATAAATTCGTTCCACCTTCTTCAGTTTTACAAGCATTGTGATCATGTTCACAGGGCAATGAAAATGAAAACCAAGAGATGTCCGATTGGGAGAGATATGCTGCTGAAGAGTACGATATCCTAGTAGCTGAGGAAGCAGCCAGCGACCAGTGGAATGACTGGTAAATATACAGGGGCCTGCATCTGTTTGTGGTCAGTCAGTCTAAAGAAAAGCCCCACAGTTCACTACTCTTTCTGATCAGTGACCAATGCAATGATGGACATTGCATCTGTTGAATTGCACATTGCCCACCAAACTCTCTTCTAGAAATTAGAATACTAATTGTCCCCTTTTGTAATTGTTTAAGTCAGTGGTTCTCAACCTGGGGTCCCCATATGTTTTTGACCTACAGCCCCCAGAAATCCAGCCAGTTTACCAGCTGTTAGGATTTCTGGGAGTTGAAGGCCAAAATCTGGGGACCCCAGGTTGAGAACCACTGGTTTAAGTGGTTATTGTTTTTACTGTTAATGTTGCCTACTCTTCATATAACAGAAAGATCCTTCTGGAGAAGCAGGAGAAAGGAGGCTGCTCTGGACCATATGTGTATCCTATGCAAGTTGTCCCCTCTGCTCGTCACACACCCTCATTGAACAAACTCTTTCCTCATAACCGCAAATCTCCATTTGAGTCATTTCTTTACAATAATCAATGGATCAAGGAATAACTGCATCAGAACTGGCTTTACCTTGGTATCCTGAGAGCAAAATTAGCCAGTTGTAGGTGCTAAGGTTGCTAATTGCAAACAGTAACCACACCATAGCAGTCCTTCCTCGATATGTGAAACACTGAGGGTGGGAAGCCATAATACTAGTATATACTGCTTGTATTAATCGGTTGGATAGTTTAAATGCAACAAGCAATTTGTCATAACTATTATTTCCAAAACCATTAAAAACCACATCCCTATGCAGAGCAGGCTTTATTAATATTCCACTTTACTAAAAAGGGTGGTTTTTCTATGTAGGTTAATACCATATTTTATCGCATAATAATAACCACCACATAATAGTCGTACCCCCATTTTGGAGGCGGCAAAATTGATATTTTTGTGTTCCTCGCATAATAGTCGCAGAGCCTTTTGAGGCTGTTTCCCCCTTCCTTCTTTGTCTGATGAAGGCAAGGCAATTGTATAAGTATGAAATGGAGATCCCTGGAACTTGAATCTTTCCTCCTTCCTCCAAAGAGCTCCATTTCAGATTTTGTAAAATGCCTTGCCTTTGGAGAAAGAAGGAAAGCAAGCGGGATCTTCCTCTCTCCAAGCAAGGCAATTAAAAAAAAAAAACGGAAACAGAGCTGTTTGTTTGAGACCTGACCATTCCTTCTCCTCCTCCTGTTTCAGAAGTGAGGCAGTATTTAAAAAAATGAACTGGAGAATCAAAGGCAGGTTCCACCCCTTTTGTGATTGAAAAAATGATAAGTGTGACTATTATGCAATGAAATACAGGTATTTAAAAATGTCTAATTGTGGGAGGCAGGAGTCATGTTAGGATTACGTTGTAAGGCGATTTGACAGATTCAGCTCCACTACATACAGTGGGACAGACATTTGCCTAAATATAGATAGATATGTCTCAAAGGTTTCTTTGGATAATAGTGTTACATGATAGAACAGCACAGACAGTCCTCCAAATGTTTTGCACTCCTTTACCATTAGCCATACTAGCTAGTTCAAAACAGAACGAATGATCCCTCAGCTGTGTTCTGAGAGTTTTCCTCCAGTTTTGTTATTACCTGACACTGAAGTAGTAAGCAGTAAACATACAGTATGTTTTCAGTAGTATCAACTTTTCATGTTAATTTTTACTTTCTTCTAGTTACGAAGCTGAGCTGAACCCTGGAGACCATCAAAAGACCAACGTTCTGAAATACCAGATGGAGAAACGGCCCTTCTTCGACATGCCTTCCCATTTGGCTGATGTTGACTTAGATGAATATGACTATGAAGATGATTTTGAATGAATTCTGATATTTCTACAAGGACTGTCTGCAGCAGGTCTGCCAGTAATCGACATAGTTCTTTGTGCTGCAAAATTAATATTTTAATCATTTAGCTATTTTGAAGAAAACAATAAATTTGTATGGAATGACACCTTTTTGTATTTATTAAGTAGACTGTTGCCTATAAAATAGGCTTTAAATTATTTGCAAATGGATTATACGTCTTTTAATGGATTACAATGTAGCCACCTTGTTGATTAAAATAAATTTGCTAGCTTTTAATTATTAGAATTTTGACTCTCACCATTAGCTGTACTAGAGAAGTCCTTGCTCTTTCAGTCTTCAAGCAGAACTAATAATTTTGCCAGAAATGAAAGAGAAAAATGTTGTAGCTTTGAATGGAGGTTAGTTCTGGTCACTTAAGTAAACTGTTGTTGGACTGCAAAATATATCCTGTCCTGAAACAAAATATATGTCACTGCCCTTTCAAATTTTATTCTTTCAGATTTCATTTTGTTCTTCTGACTCCCTTTACAAAATAGCTTTTATAGCTCGCACTTGACTGTAGTGAATATTGTACTTCATGTCAAGGGAATCAGTTTTTGAAAGTTGTGTACATTTTACTTGATCTGTGAAATGCACTAATCTTGCTATGGGCATTTAGCATATTTCTTCTTTGGTTAGCTAATGTCACATTCCACAAATATTCATACCATTGGTGTCAGCGCAGTTCTAAATTTTGATGCTTCACTAGCCTACCTAAGCTAGATGTTGCTGCTCCAGTATTTAAACAAGCATAAGGTTTGTAGTGCCTTATTATCCCAATGTTCACATGAGAAATTATATATTAAATGCTTAAGCAAAGTTCTTGATAATATATCTTCATGTGAGGCAAAAAAAGATGTAAGCTATTTTGTTTGCAGTGCAGATCTGTTTAAAGTGTTTAAAATATGTTGGTATTTTCAAATAAAGTTTTTTCATATATGTAATTCTTTAACAAATCCTTTTGCAAATTTGTTCTTGAAAATATTTTTGTGTACTCATAGAAACACAGAATTGGGAGGGACTGTAAGTGACATCAAATCCAATCGCCAATGAAGAAATAAATATCTAAAGCAGGGGTGTCAAACTCATCTTCATCAAGGGCCACATTAGCCTTATGGTTGCCTTCAAAGGGCCATTGAATCCATGGACTTTGTGGATACAGAGAGCCAATTATGATTTCTTTTACATAGTGGTTGGTGCTCTTTAATTTTTACCCCGTTTAACAACAACAACTATCACTTTTGTTATCCACCATGCAGATTGAGAATAATGGGAATAGCAACCCAACCACCCTTGTGGTTCTGAGGCTGGGAAAGAGTTAAAAACATGAGGCATCCTATCCATAAGCCTCTTATCTCAAGTTCAAAACCCATTCTCCTACAGAACTGCAGCCTTCCACATGGTATTATATCACAACTCCCATCAGCTCTAGTTATGATGTCTAATGATGTGGAATACAGGAGTTGTAGTCCAGCATCTGGAGGTCCATGTAAAATGATGTGGTACACTGGCTTCTGGGAGTTGGAGGCCCAAACACCTGGAGGGCCATTGATTGTCCAAGCCTAGTCTAAAGCAAGGGTGGCTGCCATTTTTCCACACTGGGATCTACCAGAGCATTTACCCTGTTTCCCCTAAAATAAGACATCCCCCGAAAGTAAGACCTAGCAAAGTTTTTGTTCGGAAGCATGCCCAACGAACAGAACACCAGAGCATGGAGGATCGGTAAATGTACGTACCATAAAGTGTTGTACATGGAAATATTGGTAGTAACAAAAAATCTTCATAGGATTCAGTTTGTCTGGTTATGCTGGTTTATGATGATAACTACTGTATAGTATATAATAAATGTTCATTTTTTTGTTCAACAATAAATGTGAATTCTTCTTCATGGAAAAATAAGACATCACCTGAAAATAAGACCTAGAGCATCTTTGGGAGCAAAAATTAATATAAGACACTGTCTTATTTTCGGGGAAACATGGTAGATATGCCTCAAGTGATGAAATGTCACTTTCAGCTACCATTATAGCTGATTTTTAAAACTATTTTGTTTAGGGAAGGGTTGTGGGGCTTTGTAAAGTCAGGAGATGCAAAAGCTACAGTCTGGGAGCTGTTTGGGGACAAAGAAGTCATCCTAAAATCAGCCTGATGGTTTTAAAAAATTAGGGACAGGGAAGGGCTTCAGGGACTGCCCATGAGAGGGATCCCAAGAGCCAAATAGATCCCACAGGTCAAACTTCGCCTTCTCCTGTTTTATAGCTTCTACTTTTGTTTTAGTTACATGAGTGAGATTCTTGCAGCTAAAACTAGGTCTGTGGAAAGTCAATGGAAATGCCACAACATAATTATTAATATTATTTACTTTATTATCCTACCTTTACTCTGATATAGGGATTCAATAGATGTGCATTTGGCATCCTCCACTCACTGAAAACCCCAAATGTTTATACGAGAATTATGCACAGCACCCTTTACCTTCATTTTTGGAACTTTTCTGCAGTCTTTTTCATTTTTTCTAGAAATAATAGCTTCAGAAACATAGCCAGACTCACTTATCACTTACTTTATTTTACAAACATCTGAATATAAAAGTATGAAACCAACAGCTGTTTTACAAGCTCTGCAGTGATGAACAGTGGATTCAGCAGACTTCTATTCCAATGTCAACATCATGATACACAAGGAAAGATATTAAATGAAAAGTAGAAATTATCCATTTTGATTTGTATCTATTTTTTTTTACCCACAAACACAAATATTTCCTCTTACCCTAAAATACTTCCCTGTGGGATGAAACCCATGCCTGTTTACTTTTTTACAGCTCTTCAATATAGCTTTTGTTTTATATGGACCTGACTGTCCACAGCAGGCTAATCAGATACTATCTGGTACATTTCCCTGTCTAAAAAGCTTAGTGTTTCACTTTGGAAAGAAAGTCTTTAACAAAAACAAACATGAAAATCATTTTTTTTACATGTGTACATAACACCAGCAAATACAGAAGCCATGTAACAACACTGGCTGATCACAACTGTGATCATTTTTACCACTTGTAAGTGGTGACTTCAACCATTCATTCCACGTTATGCTCTCAGCTAACTTGAGGAAACTAGGTATAGTCCATTGCACCTGTTTTCTCTTGCACATGGCGTCAGAGTATATGTCCAAGTGGATCCTCAGGTCTCCTATATAATAAACAAATGTAGAATAAGATACTCCACAGTCAAGAATAATACATATAGAGACATCCTTAAATATGCTTCTCAGTTAAATAGAATAGAGTTGATTCTACACGTAATTGGGTTGAAGATTGGAGACACATATGAATGTGAAAAATATCTCGGGGGCGACGAGGGGCCAGGGAGGGTTGATGGTGGGGCACCATCATCAGCACTGTGGTCCCCAGAGGACTCACTCATCCATCCTGCCTCTTTCTACACAAGCAGAAGGAAGGAGTCCATCCATTGGGAGGGGGGGGGGGGCAGAGTGTGAAAGAAAAGCAGCAAGGGGGAAGTGAATGGGCAGAATCAGGGAAGAGGAAGGAGAGTGCCTCTATTCCCCATGTGGCCACCATGGCATGCCCATCCTTTCCTCAGCCCCCTCCTGGAGTAGGTTGTAACCACATGTGGAACTGCTGAGTACAGTGGTGTTCCTACCACTGTACCCAGCAGTTCCACATGTAACCAACCTTCTTTTAATTATCATCCCCCCATCTTCCACCCTTCATCTCTTCATGACTTCTCATTTGCAAAGCAAGGCAAGTGGAGAGTTCCTAGAGGCGCTACCAGAAATGCTCAACATCCTCCGCCTACATGCTGCAGATGTTATCCAGTAGTCCAGTCTGCAGGGCATTGAAAACACTTCAGTTGGAGCCTAACCGGCAAATTATGTTTGGGGGGGGAGGGGGTCAGGTTACAGTCACTAATTGCAGATGTTACATTAAGTCCAGCTTATGATCTTCTAACTACTGAACAGAATGTCGCCTTGAATTATCAGTAATTTATTATCACTAAAATCTCTTTAATAATAAAAATGATCCAAAGAATGGTAAACAGTCACTAGCTTGACAAGTTTTTGAAATATACATTTTTTTCTCCTGGAAATACATGTAATAGTAGGAAGAAACTGCCGCAGCAGATTACACAATGCCCAGATTGCCAACGTTTTGCACAAAAAGCAAGAACAATGGAAACAAACAACAAAGTCCAATTTCATAGTTTTTTATTCTATCTATGTGCATTGCAATATCGGAATTCTTCCACCATCACTATACATTGCTTTAAAAATATTTGAAAGCTCCACATCACATCCTTACCTGGTCAGCCCCAGTAACATCAACATCCATATCTTCAGCTACAGAATTATCTTCTTTGACCACAGCCTGAGTACTATAATGAGAGGAGATATAGGATGGCTTAGAAAATGAATTATAATGATGTAAGATGGTTTAACAAGTCATTTAGAGAAATCCACTTGTGAAATTAAGACATTTTGGGTGGATAATGGCCACATCACAAGGGTGAGGTGGCATTCTTTCCATCCAGAAGGTCTCAAATTTCAACTTTAGCATTTCCTGTTAAACGGGCAAGCAGCAAACTGTTCAATAATGAGGTAACACTTGGGAAATTTCTACTGATTCAGTGGGTCTAGTTAAGTTGAAATTTCCAGAACAATTCAGTCCATTGTGACTTCCAAAACCATGCCAGGGATCTAGGACTTGTACAGAGGTTGTCTGCACTGGGAGTAATAGATGCCCAAGGGATATAAAGGCATTATTTGGAAATATCTATACTAATGAGCTCTGTTGTAACAACGACAACTTTGATTAAAGCGTTCTTGGACTACAGCTTGATGAAAATGGCAAGATTTCACAGTTAGAGGTGTTTTGTTTAGTGTGCTTAACCACATTATGTAATCCCTGAAATGCAAATCCAGAGGACTGACATTGCATTTATTTATGCACACAAACAACATTTAGGGAAGAAATAATGAATTGGTCCACTGTTGCTCATCTGCATTATAAGCTGAGGTGGTGCTACTTTTTCAATATGGAAATCTTTTACATCCACCATTTTCATATGTTCCACCAACCACAGAGAAGGTACATTTCCAGTTATAAAGATGATTCAAGCCTTCTTCTTACCTGTGTCTTCTACTCAGATTTGCAGAACCAAGTGATGGTATATTTTCTGGGTAACCACTTTCAAGAAATTTTAACCTCTTTCTTCCCCCAGAAGGGGTCTGAGATGGACTGTGAGAATCGGAGGGTTTTTTATTTACTTTTTCGGGGTGGCTGGGTTTGGCCCTTGATCCTGAAACGCAAAATGAATACTTCAGTTTTGTTTAACACCTGTAATTAGTGCAAAAGCCCAAGCACAGAAATGTGAGACTAAAATACTCATTCATATCACATTTCCTGAAACACAGCTGATATTAAAAATGAAAGAAGCATTTCTGCATTTGCATAGGGAAAGAACTGATTTCTTCATTTTAACTGCTGCTGCTTGCATCACACTGAAGATTATTGAGGCCCTGAGCTTCAGAAGAAGAAAACATGACAAACAATAGTTTTTTTTAAGGGAGTCAGAAAAGACCACAGAATTAAGGAGACAATTAGAGAAGGAATACAAAATTATTTAACAGAGAACTTAAAGGAGGATATATATAAAAGAGTTGTTTGGGATGCAGGGAAAACGGTAGTAAGAGGTTTATTAATTCAGAAAAATGCTATTTGGTTTAAAAGGAAAAACAAATTACAATAAGAAATTCTAAGATGAGAGACAAGAAAAGAGAATTAGAGAATACTGTAATAAGAAGGATAAGAATAAATAACAGCAAGAATTGACTAAATTACAACAGCAATATGATTTGTTACTCACAAATGAGTTAGAACAGAAGATTATGTATAACAAACATACATTTTTGAAAATGCAAACAAACCAGGAAAACTGTTAGCATGGCAACTGAGGGAACTTAGGAAAAAGAAGCTAATAGTAAAGTTAAGGAATAAAGGAGACATAATTACGGATATGCAACAAATTCAAAAGACATTTGAAAACTATTATAGAAATCTATATAAAAGTAATCAGATAGATAAAAAGAATATTAGTCAATATCTAGATGAAATGAATGTCACTAAGCTCACGAAGGAAATGAAAATAAAACTGGATAGGCAAATTACACAGGAGGAGCTGTTTAAGGCTATCACCAAAGCCAAAATAAATAAAACCCCAGGTCCAGATGGATTTTCTGCTTGGTATTTTAAGTCATACAAGAAAGAACTGGTCCCACATGGAATAGATTTTTGGACGCAGAGAAAGCCTTTGATAATGTCTGCTGGGAATTTATGAGAAAGGTACTAGAGTACTATGAAGTTGGTCAGCAATTTAAGAGAGCCATAGGTGCCATTTATTACAAAACAGAACTAAATTTAGAATAAATGGTCAATTATCAAAAGCATACAAAAAGGGACGAGACAAGGCTGCCCCCTTGTCGCCTTTAGTGTTTATTTGGATGCTAGAATTAGAATTAGAACATTAGAATTAGAAAAGATAGTGGCATGGAGTGAAAGGAGTGAAAATAAAAGGACATGAATTTAAAGTGAAGGTATACTTGGATGATATGGTATGAATTTTAGGGGATCCAATAAGGAGCATCAAAAAGTTAATGGAGACCATCAATAAGTATGGCAACATATTAGGATTTAAAAATTAATAAAGAGAAATCAGTGTTTTTAACTAAAAACCTATCCACAGGCAATATTGATAAATTGCAGAAATACAGAGTGCAAGGCAGTAACAAAAGTAAAGTACTTAGGACTATTGTTAACTGTTAAGAATAATAATTTATATCAAAATAATTATGAAAAAACTTGGAAGGAGGTTAAAAAAGACTTAGATGCAGAAGGTTCAATTAATCTGGATGGGAAGGACAGTGGTGATAAAAATGATGGTATTACGCAAAATGTTCTTATTCAAAAACTTGCCAATTATTAAAGGTATAAAGGTCTTTGAACAGTGGAGGAAATATATCGTTAAATTCATATAGGCCAACAAAAAGTCAGAATTGCGTATAAGAATTTAATAGATGCAAAAGATAGAGGGGGTTTAGCACTCCTGGACTTTAGATACTACTATGAAGTAGTAGGATTTAGCTGGTTAAAGGAAGGGATTAGACTCAAGAACCACACTTTACTTAACCTGAAGGACTATAATTTAAGATATGGATGGAATGCTTACTTATGATACGGAAAAGATAAGGTGAACAAATAATTAAACAGACATCCAATAAGATCTAGCCTCCTAAGGATCTGGAAGAGATATAAGGAAGGGATGGTATTAAAAACCACTCTATGGAAGCAGTAAGTAAAGTAAGGTAAGGTTTTCCTCTGACATGAAGTCTAGTTGTATCCGACTCTAGGGGTTGGTGCTCATCTCCATTTCTAAGCCGAAGCGCCAGCATTGTCCGTAGATACCTCCAAGCTCATGTAGCCGGCATAACTACATGGAGCGCCATTACCTTCCTGCTGGAGCGGTTGCTATTGATCTACTCACATTTGCATGTTTTCAGACTGGAAGCAGTACTTAGGCCAAAATCCAGTGAGGAAATAAGAACTTACAGGGAGTATGTAACTAAAGAAAAAGACCGATGGAAATTAAAACTGAGATATGAGATAGGGATGAGTGACTGGTTTTGTTACCATCACTACATGATCAATTTAGGAAAGTGGTTAGGATTTCATAACAGAAAATCGAAGTTGGAAGGTATTCTTGAGAAGGAGAATAAGGGCTTTGTTTCTAGATTTTATATATATATATATATATATATATATATATATATATATATATATATATATACACACACACACACACACACACACACACACACACACACACATACACACACACACACATATACATACACACACACACTAGAATACAATCTAGAGGACAACTCGCTATGATTTTCTGTGCTAAAGACCTAGGGGAAAATATTGACCTGGAGAATTGGGAGCATCTATGGAAAAGTGGATTTAAATCCTCAATAGCGGACTCCATTAAAGAAAATATGTATAAGATGTTTTACAGATGTTATAGAATGCCAGAGACAATAGCCAAAATGGATAAAACCCAGCTGGGGAATGCTGGTGGTACAAAATGCAGAAAAGCACATTCTTCCATGTGTGGTGAACCTGCAAAATGGTACAAGATTTTTTGAAAATCAAAATTATTAGAAAGTTAAGAAAAATCCAGAAATGTGCCTTTTAAGCGTATTTACAGAGAGAATTAGCAAAAGGGATGAGGAAATTTGTCGATACAGTTTTGTTGCAGCTAGACTGACAATAGCAAAATCATGGAAAGGTGAAAAAGAACTATCTAAAAAAGATTGGAGATAAAAGTGATTAGAATATATTCAAATGGCCAAGCTATCTAATGGTATCCAGGGAGGAAATAATGAAGAGCTTGTTAAAAAATGGAGGCTGACATTTGAATACATGGAAAGGAAGAAAAATGTGAACTTTAAAATAGCTACATGGGAAATTTATTAAAGTGGATATAAGGGTAGATTTTATGAGATATGGGACTCACAGTGAGTAGTGTCAGAAGTCATGGGCGGTAGGTGCACAGGTGGAGGGGTAGGAGGGGAAAGAGTGGACAGAATATTTCAATGTATTAGTTTGGGAGAACAACATATCTGTATTAGATGTATTTGACTATCTCTAGAAGTTTCCCCTTTTTATATTTGTATTCTATTAACTTCACTCAATATTTTTTTTTAAAAGCCTGTGTGTGTGTGTGTGTGTGTGTGTGTGTGTGTGTAGGTTGTGACATTCTGGCACTGTAAACAACCCATTTCCTTTTTTTAAAAAAAAAGTCTGATTTTGCAAATCAGACTGATATTAGGGAAAATGGTATCTACATGTGCTAAATACAAAGTAACATTTACAAAGGAGAATGTAACCTTAATTGTGTTAAAACAAAACCTTGAGTCCCAAACTGGAAAAAAGATGGAAGATTAAGGATGGGAGAAAGGAAGAAGAGAAGAACAAAACAGAAGATGGAGAACACCTAGTCATCGTCCCCAGTTGCACAACCATTTTTCCTTGGCACACTAACAATTGTGGAACCAGCTACAAAACTGACAAGACTGGAACTCATCCCGTGACTGTGTGTCCATGAATGGCAGAACAGCACTACTGAATGCTAGCCATTGGCATTCAGGACTGAAGTACAGATGGATAGCAGAATCGACTAAGAGCAAGAGTAACATCTCTGTAATCTTTCCTTAAAGGGAAAATATGTCAAACTCAAACTTTACTGATTATCACTTTGTGCATGAACACCACATATGCCATTACGGAAGAAAGTTGGAATAAGTATTTATTATAATAAATATGTTAAAGTTCTTAGTTTATTTTCTACCAAAAAGATAAATGTACGTGGAGGTGTATACCTTCAACCTGAGCTTTCCTTCATATAAAGATGGGGATGGAGAATCTAAAGAAAAGGTTAGAGTTGTTTTTTGTAAAAAGTTGTTTTGTTTTAACGGAGCAGCACTCTGTCAATGGTGATATCTAGGGGACAAGTCTATTCTCCTTGAGGGGGATGCTGTCATAAGTATCATCACACAAGAAATGGCAATACTGTACCTTCAGAAATTTTTCTTTTTAAAGCAAGTGTACTTGTAAGGTTAAGAGGTGGCCATTCATTTAAACTGCTGACCACAGAATTCTCTTCCTCTTCATTGGCCAGCAAAGAAGTTCTGTACCAGCCCAGTGAGTACCAGGAATCGCCTTTACAAAGTGCTGGCTCTGGTATATATCTCTGCAAATAACTATATCTAGATACAAACAGATATACACACATAATTGAAATATGCGAAGTTCTTTCCTGAGAAGAGGTTCTTCTATTTCATAACCAAAACAATAGATAAACAAATAACGCCAAAACATCATTTAGAGGAGGGGAAATCTGTTCAGAAAACTCAGATTGGCTCTACACTGCCATATAAAATGTAAATTATCTACTTTGAACTGTGAGTGTAGGCTCACATAATCCAGTTCAAAGCAGATAATATGGATTATCTGCTTTGATAATCTGGATTATATATCTGATCTAGCCTCAGGCAGACAAATTATAGTATAGCTGCACTGCTGCAGCAGTTTCCAAACTGCTACATATCCGAGGGTACATATTCTAAGACAAAGATTGGCTACAACACTCCCTTCTTATATTCCTCAATACCACAACACACTGCATAAAATACACATTTTTCATCTTGTGTATTCTGAATCTATTTTATATATGCACTCTAAAAGTTATAGCCCTTTCACTATTCACAGTTCTCTTTCCATCCTCATATTTTAAACAAAATATTTAACTTTCCTACCACAAAGATTTCTCTGACACTCCAGCTAGCACTCATTTCCCACAAGCATTTCCCACAAGCAATGTTCATCCACATCAAACTTACACAAGTCTTTTGTCAGGCTTTAGAAGCTTATTGGAGAATTCACTTAGTATGACCAAGAAGTTCAAGTTGGGAGGCAGGGATTTCTCTTCTGTTGTAGCTGCCCCTTGGAAAGCAAATTCAATACCTTCTCTTTTGGCAAAAATCAAGAATAAAAAGAGAGTAGACAGGTTTTACTACAAGGGTGCCACAAAAACAGAAGGCCAAAAGATAATACAGACTTGAGTACATACTTGTGTATCATGGCTACTGACTCTCGACTTTTCACCTGGTCCCAGCCGAAAGTCAAAGAAAACCGCCGTGCAAGTTCTTTAATGTTGACGAAGGAAACAGAGAAGACATCCATGCTGGTGATGCTGCTGGCGCTGTCGTCTTGACTTTCAACATACTTCTGAAACAGCTGCAGACCACAGGTATTAACATAAAACTTTCCAGGCGATACAAAAGCCCTGGGGGGGCATACCTGCCATACAACCGACACATTCCTTGCTCAGGATGCATTTAAGCATTAATTTATCCAATAATCTGATTATCGCTTTTAAGAATCCTACCAAGCTGAACAAGCACTTCAACAATGTAAATGGCAATCAATGGGAGGGAAGAGCAGAATGTGTACAAGACACAACAGATGCACAGATAACATATTTAAATTTCCAGATGCTACAAGTTTATTGAGTCAAAAGAATTGACTAATTTCACTGTAAAACATGGCTTCTGTAACCTGCTCCAATTAATAGTATGGCTGCAGCTCTTGATACCAATTGAAATTTCCAAATACTCTTCAAAGGCAATCTCATGTATACTTCATACAGTAATCCAGCTGGGATATAACTAAGACATGTGTCACTGTGGCCAGATCTGACTTCTCAAGAAAAGGGCACATGTGGGTGCACAAGGTTTAATTGTTCACAAACACTCCTAGCTATTGCTAGAATATAGAAGAAAGGCAAACTCTATTTTTCTGCACGGAATGACTGGATGGTTTATATGCATGCTTTCAATTGCAAACTTTCAAGGTCAAACTGTAGCCAAACTGGGCTGGTTGCCTATGTGATATCTAAACACAGGCTCCTGACTATATGAACAAAGCACAGTTCAGAAAACACAGCTGAGCCCTCTTGGTATCACATTTCAGGGGCTATGCCATGTTCTTCCTAAGCTCCAAACCAATATGAGTAAAATTAAAAGGGATTCTCATGTCTGCTATCCTAAGGGATGTGTCCTAAAGCTGCAAGAGTGACCTGGAAGCTTCCAACACATTCCTTGGAACACGCTAGCCAAGGAAACTGTTTGATTGTGGAAAGTAAACACTAAACTCAATGAAGCTCAACTCAGTCCTGTGGTACAACAATGCTTTAAAAGCCTGGTAAACCTGTGTCAGGGGTACAGCACTTCAGGCTACATAAAAGATCTCACATGATTGAACAACTCTCCGTATATTAAAGCAGCATGTCACTATGACAGCTAGCCTAGAACACTGTCCTGGAAATGGAGAAAATATCATATTTACTTGAATTTAATACTCACCTTTTTTGGCTTAATGACTTTACCAAAATTGGGGTGTGCATACTAATCTTATTACTGAGCCAAACCTGCTTCAGGAGGTGAACCTGGAGCTCCTATTTGAGGGACGTCATCTCTAATGTCCAGGGCTCAATGTTATGCAGTCCTGGAATTTGTACTTTGGTGAGGCACCCACAATCTTTGGCAGAGAAGGCTCAAACCTTGTCAAACTACAGCCCCCAGGATTCCATAGTACTGAACCAAGGCAATGAAAGTGGATTCATTCTACAGCATAGATGCACCTCTAGGTTTTCTTTTCCATTTCTGGAAGCTGTGGTGTTCTAACACAATTGTTTATAATGAAGGATTTTTAAGCAGACAGCAATGCACACCTTTTTTGGTCAAATTACAAAGAGCATACCTTTTGCCGCTATGCATTACATTTGGCAGCAAATACTTTTTTTGGTTTCAGGGTTTTGAAAATTCAGGCGCGCATCACATTTAATGGTGCATAAGACTTGAATAAATATGGGTATTCATGGAGAGTAGGACCGCTTCATTCATTTTGTACAAGAGGTCCACATTTGAAGTTTGAAGTGGTATTGCCCGGAGATACAAGAAAGCCAAAGACAGGTTAGGAAGTTGATGTTTAAAATATAATGACTACAAGCAGAATCGACAATGTTGGGCAAGGTGGCAATTGAAGTTTTTATTCATTTATTATTCATTAAGGTATTTAGATCTCTCTCAATATTAAAAGATCATAGGGCAGGGCGCAGCATGGGCAAAAGAACAACTGAAACAATATAAAAGCAATGCAGCCAGTCCTCTATAGCTGTTGGAGTTAGGGGCACAGAGCCTCCATGAAAGTGAAGAAACCACAATAAAAAAATATTATTTAACCCAAAAGAACACTTTCCTAGGAATCTCTACGTCCTCTAACATAACCCCATGGGCAATTCCGAGTAGACGTTGGCCATAGAGTCACACTGGAGGACCTAGAAATTCCTAAAGAGAACACATTAATCAAATCTGTGAAAAATCAAATCTGCAAAGAGTAAAAAGCTGCAAATTAGGATAATTGATTGTATACGAATTTTAAAATGACTGAAGTCAATTTAAATGGTGGTGCTTAGCCATAGCAATTAGCTATGCTAATGTCTGCCACCTGGAGAGATAAGATAATAAAATAATTCAAATTGGTGATGCAGTAAGGCTTAGAGTCAGTGCTGCCCAGAATAGACCATAGATTGTATGCAAACAAGAGAAAGTTTTGACCTCCTGGACCAACTTCATTCACCCAGAGAACCCTATGGTAGACAAGTAGCTAGACTGGCAAATATGGTCTCTCTTTGCCTGAAGGGAACATAACTATAGCAGGTGCAGCAGAAACCTCCACCAGCTTAAGCTCACCCATTTGACGTGCTTCCTTTTGCAGAACAATGGATTTAGATTCCCTCAATCTTTTTATGTCATGTTTTCTATCAATATCTTTTAAAAGGTTATCAAAAGACTAAAAGGCAGTAATATTCTCACCTGTTGCAAGCAGAGTATCACAGTTTTTGCACTCCGAATTTTGTCATTGTGTCTTGACCGGCTCAAGGTTTCTTTAATTATATCTCCAAAGTCATTATATGTCTGTTGAAAGGCAAGAGGAAGCAGCTCTTTTATATCAATCGATATCAGTATGAGGGGAATTAAAAAATCAAGTGTTTCTAAAATACATATATAATATTATTTACAACTTACAGAGAAGAACTTTTTACAACAGAATCTCATACATATACATATACATATACATATATATATAGGATTTAGATATACAGTAGAGTCTCACTTATCCAACATAAACGGGCCGACAGAACGTTGGATAAGCGAATATGTTGGATAACAAGGAGAGATTAAGGAGAAGCCTTTTAAACACCAAATTAAGTTATGATTTTACAAAGTAAGCACCAAAACATCATGTTCTACAACAAATTTGACAGAAAAAGTAGTTCAATATGCAGTAATACAACGTAGTAATTGCTGTATTTATGAATTTAGCACCAAAATATCATGATGTATTGAAAACATTGACTACAAAAATGCGTTGGATAATCCAGAATGTTGGATAAGCGAATGTTGGATAAGTGAGACTCTACTGTATCTATCTATCTAGCTGCAAGATTGCAATGTTGGGTTCTTTGAAATATGGTAAAGGTAAAACGTAAAGGTTTCCCCTGACGTTAAGTCCAGTCATGTCTGACTCTGGGGGTTGGTGCTCATCTCCATTTCTAAGCCGAAGAGCCAGCGTTGTCCATAGACACCTCCAAGGTTATGTGGCCGGCATGACTGCATGGAGCGCCGTTACCTTCCTGCCAGAGTGCTACCTATTGATCTACTCACATTGGCATGTTTTCGAACTGCTAGGTTGGCAGGAGCTAACAGCGGCTGCTCACGCCGCTCCCGGGGTTTGAACCTGGGACCTTTCGGTCTCCAGCTCAGTGCTTTAATGCACTTCGCCACCAGGGCTCCACATACTGTAATTTCATTTACTAGTACATTCATGCCTAACACATTTAATGGGAAATCCATTTTACTCAGTTTTATACATAAAACATACAGTATTTCTAAGCAATAGTGCTTAGGATCATAACTTGCAAGCAACCAAAAGGAAAGAAAAAAAAACAACTACCAGGCTTATCTTGCCTAGCTTCAAAAATATTAGAAGACTGACCTCTCAATGCTTCTACTCGTGCAATTTAAGAAAAAAGAAAGAAATAAAACAAGGAATCTACTCCCTTTGCACAAACATAAGCAAGAAAAAAAATGTCTGGCTTGTTTTAAAATAGTCTAAGTATGCTCTGCACTGCCCTCCCAGACATAGGCCTGAAAACAAATCCAAAGTAAACAAAGAACTACCAGAGTGATTTTGATGCCCATGGGCAGTACAAATATTCTCTCGATTCAATATACTGAAAACAGCTGGACTGGCAGCTGAATCTTATTTTGACATTGTCCATGTACCAGGTATAGTAAACATAGCATCCTCCATCACAATTTGTAGCAACAACTCAAGAACGAGTTGTGTGGCACACCCAGCATTGCAAAATCAATGACACTATAAAAACGATGGAATATATAGACTATACCCATCATGACACATACATCACACTGGCTTGAATAACTCCATCTTTATGAGACTGGGAAAACAAAAAGTCTACACAGTTCAACTTTATGGGTTTGGAAGACATCTTCCAGAGAATTAGTCAATTACCTTCATATAATGCTTATAGATTTCAGCAGCTGAGGTCATCTCAACCACATTATAAATTATTAACTTGCAGTAAGCAGCAAGTAGACATCGCTTCAGATGTAAGGCATCCAGTTTCTGGCTTTCTTTTTTCCGGTCCTCCTCTTCTGTCAAGTCTATGGCAAGAAACATGAACACCTAAATATCCAGTCAGACTTCTAAACCACAGCTGCCATATCACCTTTATGTATTTCTTTACCCTTGCAACAGTTAAGATCTGTTTCGTCTTCAGGCACCATGACAGTACCAGCTACTTACCTACTTTACACAGATTTCCACCACGAAAAACAAGATATATGAGGCTAGCAAAGAGGCACAGATGAGTATCAGATTTCAAAAATTCTCATAAGGCCAAGACTAAAAGTTAATCACATGGATATATTTTTTAAATTAGGTCTTGCAACAGGCTACCTTTTCCATACTAAATACTAGGAATATAGTTTGTGAGCGGAAGAATTCCTGTTAGTAAATATACCCCACAACACAAGATACTTTTCTTGAGCAAGTCCTCCATCTTCAGTATCAATTTTTTCACTAGATTTTAACCACATGCCTGGTGATAACACATTTAAATGAATCTTTTCCCTTAGGAAACAACAAATAGCAGGACAGTTGGACAGTACATTTGATGGTCATAGTTTTGGGTTGTGGTTTGTTTCAAAAATGGGCACTAGACATCTATTTTATACCACTGGACTTTATTAATGCTGATATTCTGTTTTTTATCATAACCATTTTGAGAGGGCTTCATGCACTAAAAATACTGCCTAAAATCTCTTAAATACATTAAATTAAAACACACTGCATGAGATCAATGACCCCTAATTTCATTAATCAGTTTGTTGTTTCAGACCTTTACTCGATCAACAATATGTTTATATCACTCCACTATTATGGCTGATTATTAAATGGGAGCAACAAATATTGTTGGCTCAGCAACTTTTTTACTTACATGCAGAAAAAAATAACTAACCTTTGGTCTCTTCCTCCTCATCTGTGAAAACGTGATCCTGAATAAATATTATCATTTTTGTCTGAAGAGATGAACTGGGAAGGTAGTCCAGTGACTCAACAGTTTCATCATCACTTGAATCTTGATGACTTACAATCATAAGTAAATCACAGAGTATTGCAAAACCCTGTAACAACAGACAGCTATAAAAATGTGGGCATTACAGAAAAATGTACCACATGAGCAATATTTTCCCCCTCTGGTATACATATCCAGAACCCAATCCATTCTTTGCCTTATCAGGATCCTCCTGGAGAAAGATAAGATCATTCTAGATCATCAAATATACATATGTATATGTTGATGTCATGTATAAATCGAGGGCAGGTTTTGGGGCCAAAATTATGTATTTAACTATGACCCATGGATAAGTCAAGGGTAAAGTAAGGGCACATAACCAACAAATCTTCTCCTATCCTTTTAAAATGCATAGAATGAACATACTTAGGAAGAGCTATAGAAAATGACAGGATCTATTTATCTGAAGGGTTACAATTGGGGGAGGGAATAATAATAATGTACCCGCCTCTCCTTGTGTCTCGAGGTGGGGTACAGCATGATAAAACAGAACACTATTGAAATATATATAACAAATATAAACATGTAAAATGCATATTAAAATAACCAATAAAATGCAGGTTAACATTCACAATTTAAAATTGACTGGACAGATTGCATTGCTGATCTTAAAATGTCTACATTTATACAAACACATATTGAACAGAGAATGTCAGATCTAAGTCATTAAGGGGGCTTTGGGAACTGACTGGGATTCCAGGTTGGAATCAGTTTTCTTCCTGTCTGGGTCTAACCACTGCCTCGCAATAGTTCACATGCATCATTTTGTTGTAATCCTTGCAGCATCCCTGTACAGTACATCATAAAAAGCACTGTATCGAGGTGACAGAGGGAATTGAAGCTGAGAGAAATGCTTTGCTCAAGGCCAGCTAATGAATAAGCTCTTTATTTGCTATATTGCAGCAACAGTGAGATGCCATACCGTAAGAATTCCAGGTAGAGAGGTCCCACTGAGTTATTGGGATTCACTATTGATATTTTTATTTCTGCCAAACATCCCAATGTACGTATCTCTATTTGTATAGAGATAAGAGTCTTCAAAATGGGCAGAGAGAGAAAGGGTTTTTTTATATATGTACATTATAGCTGTCATTAACATAAAGACAGAATATACCCCTAAATAAAAAGGTTGAACTGTAGGATTCTTACCTTTTCACGTAACTCTCTGTTGTCATGGCTGAGATAGCATGTGCAAATATGGCAGAGATGCTTCAAGCGTGTTTTCAAATCTGAGACATTTTCCTTATGGGAAAAACATATTTTTAAACCTTCATTGAATTATTATTATTATTATTATTATTAAACTAATGTTAATAATAGGAATGTTTCTCAAAAGTAAGATACAAGGTTCCATCTACAAGTTTTCTAGATGTGTGTTGATTACTAGTCCATGAAATTGGGAAGACCTTTATTAGCAGTGATGGGAGCAAGGAGCTAGCCTAAATGACAAATAAAACTTATGTTAGACTGCTTAGCTGTCAT
The DNA here is from genome assembly GCF_035594765.1 of Anolis carolinensis. NCBI lineage: Eukaryota > Metazoa > Chordata > Lepidosauria > Squamata > Anolidae > Anolis > Anolis carolinensis. Next base: position 109,252,037 of record NC_085843.1, read on the forward strand.
TTATATTTGGGAAGAATCAAGAGTTTTCAGCCAATATATGCAGATATTCACATTTTGTGAAACAATTGGGACATGGAAATAAAGGGGAACGTTGAAAGAAGGGGCAGTGAACAGATTACTCCATCATCCCATACATTATTACCTGAAAATACCATCTAAAATTGTCTTTCCATCAGGAAGGTTCAAAGGTAACATTTGCAGAGAGAACTGCAAATTAGGAAAAAAATTAAAATGTTCTTCTCACATGCTGAGTTTCCTTTTCACCAGCCCTACCCCAACTCACACATTATTGTTAGAAGAAAACAAGGATTGAGAGAGATTAAATATTTCCCACTCCTTAGTTGCATTTCTAAGATTCTAAATTGTGGATCAAAACCAATGCAGATTTTAAACAATAAAAAAGCCAAAAAGCAAACAAGCACTTTGATCTGAATTTGTTTCTGATGTGGCTACCACTACTGCCACATCATATATCTTCATATTATAATAATTAGCTTTAAAATGGTGACAAATATTATTCAAATCCATACATCTGGAAGATTTTCACTCTCTGCCTTGCTGACAATTCATCATCTAGATGGGGATAGGAAACACAGGTCCTATTCCACCCATCTTTGTTCTGCACCAAACCACATGAATTTCCCAGGATTTTCTTAGGCAAGGAAAACTCATGATGCACTTTTGCCAATTCTGAAATATAGCCTCCAGGACCTGGTATTCCTTGGCAAGCTTTCATCCAAATATTTACAACCACAGAAAAGCCTGTTTTGTATGGTACCCATCCATTTCACAACATGTGAAGCATGTATATTTAAACCATTCACATGTAACTGAAGCATTCTCCCAACTTTTGATAAATCAGAATATTATTGTCACAAGTAAGAGCCACAGAAGCCCAAACAACATGCTTCCGATACAACATATGGAATAGTAGATTACAGATTTTACACAAAGGTCATCCAAGATTGCCAAACAATCATTTATTCTCTGCTACATCAAAACTCGCTGGCAAAAAAAAACATACAAAAACTATAATTGCCCTTGGGCCTAACCTTAGGAGGTGTGTCCTCTACCACAGAAGTGAGCTGCCAGAGTAGTGCAAAATAAGCACATTGTAATGCGGGCAAAACAACCTGCAAAATAAAAGCAAGAAATTAATTACATCGTCATGATTTCTGAAATTTGTCATGGACATCTCCCCACAATAAAAGATCAAATTTCCAGCCACAATGATTAATGGCAGGTGATGCTACCAATTGCGATAGTCAAGACAGATATGTCCTCCAGTACTGTAGTACTAGCTGTTGCTGGTGAACATAAGTAAGACAGTGCTACTGTCTGCCACATTCTGAATGCATTTGTCTAATACCATAGGCATTAATGAGACATCATGACAACAAAATGCTAAACTATACAGGCCTTTTGTCTAAGCTATCATGGATACTTTATGCTATAAAGTATAAAATGTAACTTCTTTTACTGAATTTAATTTAGTCGTCTGAAATTTTAACAGAAAGGTATTATTGCGGTGCTTTCTGACCAAGGAGAATGCTCAAATTAGAACCTAATATGCATCATGCACTCACTTAGAGAGCTAAAATTTCAGCACAGCAATATTACTAAAGTTACCTGAAGAGGTAAAGAGCCATGTTCCAATTCAAATACAAGCAGTTTAATCATCTTGTCATAGAGATTCCATTTAGAAAGATCATGGGCACTACAAGTCCAAAAGGAGATAAAGTATGATCCTATTAGATAGATGTGAACAAATAACTTCCACAAAATTATAAGGCAGCTTATTCTCAATACTTCATTTTCACACGCCCCCATATTCTCCAGAATAAATCTTTACAGTGAAATACAATATATAAATGGACACTACATATTTTAATTACTTCTTTCAGTAAAGCAAATGGAAAATTACAAAACTGACTAGAGCTTGAAAACTTACTTTTTGGACAACAACTCCCCAAAAGCCAAATAAAGTAACTTTTATAAACTTTGATTTTTAACTAGCTTTAATGCAGGCTCCCAACCATGTTGGGCCAAGGATTTGCTGGCCAAGGATAATGGGAGTTGTAGTCTAAGAGGTGGATGCTAGATTACAACAGGCCACACTACTTAACAGCAAAGACATAATAATAATAATAATAATAATAATAATAATAATAATAATAACTCAGCCGCTATCAGGACCTCAAGATTGAACTTCAAAGACTCTGGCAGAAACCAGTACACGTGGTCCCGGTGGTGATCGGCACATTGGGTGCCGTCCCAAAAGATCTCAGCCAGCATTTGGAAATAATAGACATTGACAAAATTAAGATCTGCCAACTGCAAAAGGCTACCCTACTGGGATCTGCACGCATCATCCGAAAATACATCACACAGTCCTAGACACTTGGGAAGTGTTCGACTTGTGATTTTGTGATACGAAATCCAGCATATCTATCTTGTTTGCTGTGTCATACAATGTTGTTGTGTCATTAATAATAATAATAATAATAATAATAATAATAATAATAAACAACTTTATTTGTACCCTGCCACCATCTCCCAGAGGGACTCGGGGAGGCTCACAGAACACTCAAGGTTTAACATGCAAGATACAAAAATGCAAAAACAAAACATGAACATTATAAACAACCAACTTAACATCACAATATCACAATACCCCTAATTAAAACAGTAAAATACAGTGATTGTTGCAAGTAAATGATCTCAGACTAGTAAAGTGTTTGATGGAGAATCTAAAGGAGGTCCTCATTTGTATTTGAAAAGGATCTAAATATGAGCAAAGGCCGGTTGGAAAATCCATGTCTTTAATTGTGTGCAGAAGGCTTGGAGGGTGGGGGCTTGCCTGATCTCCCCGGGAGACTTGTATCAGTACTAAGAAAAAAAATTAAAATCTTTGGCACAATCTCTTGTACCAAAAATCTGAGCAAGATTTGTGAGTCAATTGTCTTTCTCACTACTTCTACATATCATTCTTGAGCATCCAAAGAGGAAATCTCATCCCAACAGAATGATAATAAAATGTTAAGAGAGATTCAACTGTGGTGCTGTAACAATCCCTTGACCTCTAAAAATATGTAACTAATAAATTCCTGTTCTTTCCAAATGCTTAATATTCCATCTGAATCCGTTAGATACTTCAAGCTTTAAAAAAAGGGAACAAAAGGAGTAGAGCTATAGCCAGAAAAAAATTTCAGGGGGGGTTGATTTTTTTTTTTTTTTTAGCAAATCATGAAGAGTAGTAGTTCCATAACGCAAAATAATTTAGAAATCAGGCTCCATCGATAAACTTCAGTGGACACTCATAGGGATTTGGTTAACCAGTGAAAATTCATGAGTAAGCCTGAAAATTTGGGGGAGGGGTTGAACCCCTAACCCCCCCCCCCCAACTACAGCCCTGAAATGGAATAAGTCTCATGAGTAGGTGGAAGTACTTGGATACACCAGTCTACAGTCCTAAACATACTTCAAAAACGAATCCCTCCAAAAACAAAATCATACCAATAAGATAACGATGCCAGCATTATGATGCAAAGGGGGCACTCCATAAAAAACAACAATCAAAACAGACCTTTTGCCCAGTCTATTTGATCACTGGACTAGTTGGAAATCAAGGGTGACTGCTCAGCATAAATTGCATTATCCAGACACATTCTAGTTGTTAAAAAAATGATATTCCTCCTTTTTCCCAGTATGGGATTCAAGACAATTTAAATAGACTAAAAACACACAGTTAAAATTCATTCAAAACTCTAGACTCAAAAACACTTTCCCCCAGTTTTCCCAGCTGGGCCCCTTCCATCATTCCCTAGCCAATATGTCTAAATCTAAACCTGTCAGGAAAAAAGAGCCAATATACTAAAAGCCAACATGTTTGCTCCTATATTTGAGTCATCTTAATCTCATGGAATACATCTGCAAGTGCTTTTTCATATCTGAATATCTGTGTTTTGCATTTAACCAAGTTTCTTTCCTTACTATTTGGCTTTTCAGTTAAACACAACATTATTCCAGTCATACTTGTTTGCACAAAATCAGGAAATTAGAAATCAGCATCAGCCAGCATCTCACTTGTAAAAAACAGCTACTCTTTGCAGAATGGAGCAAATATGATGAATCTCTTCTTCTTCTGCACAAAGTCCTTCTCCCTATATCACACACAGGCGAAGGAGAAGAAGATACAGAACTGAGTTTAGCACCCAATTTATTCTCCCCGAAGAGACTGGAAAGGTTACTTCTTAGGGACTATAAATCCCAGAATTCCTGATAGCATGGCTGGCATTAAGGGAACTTTTCCCTTGAAGAACCAACGTATAACAACCATTTAAAATCTTATGGTAAAAGAGTAAGTTAACCCTTGTTTTATGAACAATGTTAATATAGATTAATTATACTTCTGTAAAATGCTTGGGATCAGATGTCTATATGATTTTGAACTTTGTAACAATAGCATATACATAATTAGATATCTTGAAGATGGAACCATAGTCTAAACTATGCAATGGTATTTGATGTATCTTGTATGCATAGCCTGAAGGTAATTGCCGATGTAATGTTTTTAATAAATTATGCATGAAACAAAGTTTGGGCACACTGAAGAACCAGAAATTAAAGACATCAATATGTCAGCCAGCCAAGTGAAAGATTTTAGATTTGAGTATTTTTGATTTCCAGACAAATGATATTCAACCTGTAATACAGTTGTTATTTCCAGCATCCTATTGAATCAATCTGGATCATTCTGACCTCAATCCCACAACTATGTAACTTTCTGCATATACCTGAAGCTTGTATGCTGTACTGTATCAGTGCCTCAGAGGAAATGAATGGCAAACCACAAATGCTTGTGATGAAATTAATGTGTTTAAGAACCATAATTTCTCTCTTATTCTCCTTTTTGTACTGTAACAAAATAGTGCACTATCTCTTTAAAAACTGCCAAAATAAACATTGCTTGAGATAATTTTGGTGAGATATTTACTGCACTTCAGATCTAAGCACATACACATAGAGCGCATGAGACTTGTATGCTGGAATGACATCTGTTAGCAATGGCACATATGATCAACTGTTCTTGAACTGAGTCTGCAAGCTATTCATATTTCGAACAGCTGCTCTCATATTCTTAGAACCAACAAAACCCTTTTCAAATATTTTTACAGCCCCCTGCTCCCCAAACACACATAAATGTAAATGTAAACATTCTCCTTTAAATCTGAAAGCTTTGCACATTGTTTTAAATCAGCCTTTTTTTTTTCCAGGGACCACTTGACCGGGGACCACTCACCAACATTAGTACCAAAAGGGTTACGAATCAGTTTTTGGTCAACTTTAGATTCATTTTGGTTATTTGGGGTGCTCATTCAGAAAACTGCATTGGATAGACCACATCAGCTCTAGTTTCTGAACATATGCCATCCAGCAGTCACCATCTGCTCGCCAACAGAAACCCATGTTTAATAATCTAGAGTTGATTTCCCCACATGTCTCACGGACCTTATTTTAGGTCTTGTGGCCCACCAGAAACCAATGCTTTAAATGAATGATCAAAACTTTAAAAAGCAGTGGATGGAGAGACACGGATCTAATCAGACCTTATAATAAAAAGCTATTTTATCTAAAAATTAGGATTTAATATTAAGTATCACCATGTCAGGGGAAAACCTTTACCTTTACTTATCACCTTTTTATTTAGATATCAATTTCTTACACTCACCTCATTCCAAGAGTTAACCAAGAGCTGGTTTAGTTTGTTCACCAGTTCATCCACCAGTTCAGTCTTAGCAGCAACCACTTTGTTACAGATAGCCAGCCCTTCGCTGCCAAGAACATGGTACACCCTGGAGCAAGTCTCCAGGACATCTGTGTCGGAGTGTTTAGCAACAATGGCTTCTACCTCTTTTAGCAAGGTGTCCAAGTGCTACAAAGAAAGCAAAAAAGTGCCATACATATCATGAGCTATCAACCAGTAGAAGTCTGCAGATAAGTTCAATTTGGATTCAGCAGACCTTGGTTTAAATCCTTGTTGATGAATACACTGCATAACTTTGACTGTGATATTTGCTAGGAGGTAATTTCAAAAAAGAAAAAAAATCATTCAAAAATAGTAAAGCAGCAACAACAGCAGTAGCAGTAGTTCAGCAAATCAGAAGTTTCTAGTCTCAGCAATAGAGGGATTAAGCTTAAGTTATTCAGGAACAGAGTCAAACTTAAAATGCTATAAAAGACTTTATTCAAAGAACTACATAACTAGATAGGAAAGTAAAACAGGGCCTATTTATTTGTTTTATTTATTTGCCACGTTTATAACCTACTCTTCTCACCCCGTAGGGTCTTAGAGCAGCTCACACATATAGACAACAATTCAATGCCAAAAGCATACATCCAACAAAATAAACATTTACATTAAAAGCAACCACTAAAACATATCAACATTAAAACCATTAATTTAAAATTACGCAATCCAATACCATAGTCCGAGGTCATTCCAGTTGTCACTGGATCCCTATCTAACTAAATCACAGCAGACATCACATCTCTCCATGTTCACAGGAGAAGAACAAAAGAACAACAAAATGGAGAGCTCAGGGGCTTGCCATGTGCTCAGAAAAAGAGGTGTTCTTATATCCCAGCCGCCTTTGGGTTCTGAACCTGGTTCAGAAAAGAACTTTGACCAGGATGAAGCTTACTCTGACTTTTCACCCAGTTCTCCTCCGAGTTCCTTCCAATTACAGACCCCACCTGTGGATAGCTCAGAGGCTTCCTTAATTGGGAGAGATACTGATAACATTACTCCCGTGGAAGAACCAGATGTTCCAAGCTCCCCAGGGAATGTATCCTTTAACAGAAGACAGTTTTTGTAGCAACAAAGAACCCAGACACAGCAGCTTTGCAGGAGTCAACGACTGGCATCTAGAAGGGATACTGGACAGCAGATTGCTTTGGTTCCCTTCGCTGTTATTAGATCTAACTTCTATAAAAGTGTCTTGCACTGTGAGCTAGTTGTGGTGTCAACGTAGCGACTTCACCATTTCCAGTTCCCTGATTTTCAAGCTGAGTCTCCTGTTTCCTGGCGGCCAAGCCGAGCCACGACTCCCGTTTTAATCCGGAGTGAATTCACGTCCTTGCCTTGTTCCTGAATCCAGATTGCTTTTAGCTTCGTCTTTTGCCTGCCTTGAAATCCAAGACTTTCTAGTGACTTTGGACTTTGTTATTTACTCCTGCTTTCTTGTTGTTTCCCTGCTCAAGAACTTTTCATCAGTTTTGAGCGTGTTTCGGTTTCTGGACTTTGGACAATAATATTGGACATATCTCTTCAACACTTTGGACTAATTCATACCATTCCTTAAAGGACTATTGCTCACTCATCTTTTCCACTTATTATTTCCTGAATTTATTATTGTTTTAATAAAGATATTATATGATTATTGGTCTCTGTTTGGTTTCCAGTGTCCAAGCTGCCTTGGGGTGCAACAGGTGTGTCCCTGAGAAATATCAGTCTAATCAGCAGGGGATAGGACGGCGTTTCTCAACCTGGGGATCAGGACCACTGGGGGGTGTCGTGAAGGAGTGTCAGAGGGGTTGCCAAAGACCATCAGAAAACACATATTAATTCACAGTGCTCTCAGGAGGTAGGTGAACTACATCTCCCCTAAATCACTGTCAATTCCTCCCAGATTCCTCCAGTATTTTCTGTTGGTCACAGGAGTTCTGTGTGCCAAATTTGGTATATTTCCATCATTGGTGGAGTTCAGAATGCTCTTTGATTATAAGTGAACTACAAATCCCAGCAACTACAACTCCCAAATGACAAAATCAATCCCACACAACCCCACCAGTATTCATATTTGGATATATCGGGTATTTGTGCCAAATGTGGTCCAGTGAATGAAAATACATCCTGCAGATCAGATAATGACATTACAATCATAACAGTAGCAAAATGACAGTGATGAAGGAGAAATGAAAATAATTGTATGGTTAGGGGTCACCACAACATGAGGAAGTGCATTAAGGGGTTGCAGCATTACGAAGGTTGAGAACCACTGGGATATGAGAAGAGAACAGGTAGACAGGGAGGCCAACGAGCGAAGGGCTTTTCCCTACCAACTACCTCATCTACCTATCTAAGTCATTGATGTGGACTAAAAGCTTGTGCACAATGGCCGACTTCCAACAATATTGAATTGTGTAAGCGTCGTGAAGAGCCTCGTTCATAACACGTGTGATGAAGTGCCTCGTTCACAAGGTCATACACCGAAACTTCTTAAATCAAACCTAACTCCACAATCCCAGTGCCAGTAAATCAGCGTCCACGTTCCGAGGTCAAACGAGCCAGTAACAGTATAACTAATTGTATGACAGATTCCAAAGTACTTAAATCCAGTTTTGGTCCAGGGTTCAGAAAGCCAGTCAGACACCCAGTTCACAATAACACCATCCAGCAAGATATTGCCTCCAGCAACAAGACTGTGAACTCAAGAGTCTTTTATACTAAGGCCACAGGTTTTGCTTATGAATAGCCTGTTTCTCAGCTAACCTGTCAGACCTGAATAGTTGAGCTTGCTCTCTGTGAAATTACACATGAGAAATTACAATGTGTGCCCATGCAAAGATTTTTCATGTCTGCACAAGTTAAGCATCAGCCCTAAGATCACTACAAGCTGAACATATTTTCATGGCGGCAGCCCTTGTTCTCCACAATTGTGGAGAAGTCATAGTTATTGTTTTAATTTTGACTGTTGGAGTATGTATTTGTGTTCAGTTGACACAGTAGCTGAAACAGAAGCCATCTTGTTTCAATCCACAGTAGTGCGGTTACCAAGGAGACGAAGCTGGCTAGCTCATCAGAGGGAGAAGTGGGCGGAGCCAAGAAAAGGAAAAAAGGGCAGTTTTAAAAAAGAGAAGCGAGAGTGTGAGAGTGTGTGTGCGTGTGGCTGGAGGCTTTTCAGTCAAGAAGGGCTGAGGAGACAGGCCTGGCCAAAAATCTTTAGTCAGGGCAGACTAAAGGGAGCCTAGTTAAGATCTCTAGTTGAGAAAAGACTAGTGATCAGGGATTTGATCAGTATTAGATCAAATTAAAAGCTATTATTGTAGTTGGGACATTGTTCACTAAGGAACTCAGCTGAGGTTAGAGTTCGCTACAATTTATACCATCAGTAGGAGAGTGAGAGTGGATTTACACCAAAGACTACTGTTGTGGTGGTTATAAGAGTTATTAAACCACTTGTTTATTTAAAGTTCCATAAGTAAATCAATCAACCTGCAACCATAAGCTTTGTACGCAATAAACTTGTTGTTCTTTGTTAACAACTGACTCATTTCATCTCATCTGCGTCTGTGGAGCCAAATTTCATCAGTGATAATTCAAAAGCCTCATGTTGGTGGCAGTCACTTTATTAAGAATAATAAGAATAATAGTCGCAGTTACCTCAGAAAGGGAACCACAACACAGAAATCCCTAACTACCGAGACAGAGGCTGGGATCTTGAAATAAAGATCACCCCCTGTAATCCTTCCCCTCATATAAAGGTGATATCTATATATATAAAAGAGTGATGGCATCACGGCTATTCACAAAACAACAAAACTACAGGCCCCCCAACCTCAAAATTTGACAACACAACCCATCATCCACGCCTCAAGGTTGATACAACAAAAAGAAAAGAAAAATAAAGTCCTAATTAGAGGGAGAGCAATAATTTTTTTTATCCAATTGCTGCCAGTTTAGAGGGCTAATCTCTGCCCACTTGGTTGCCTAGCAACCAAGGGACAGCCAGGTTTCAGTTAGGGGACAGGCAGATTTAGGCCTCACTTAGGCTTCTTCCACAGATTATCTAATTTGCACTGGATTATATGGCAGTGTAGACTCAAGGCCCTTCCACACAGCTATATAACCCATTTATAATCTTATATTATCTGCTTTGCACTGGATTATCTTGACTCCACACTACCATATAATCCACTTCAGTGTGCATTTTATACAGCTGTGAAGAAGGAGCCTCATATAATCCAGTTCTGAGCAGATAATATAAGATTAGAAATATACAGTAGAGTCTCACTTATCCAACGTAAACAGGCCGGCAGGATAAGTGAATATGTTGGATAATAAGAAGGGATTCAGGAAAAGCCAATTAAACATCAAATTAGGTAATCGTTATACAAATTAAGCACCAAAACATCATATTATACAACAAATTTGACAGAAAAAGTAGTTCCATGCGCAGTAATGCTATGTAGTATTTACAGTAGAGTCTCACTTATCCAACACTCGCTTATCCAACGTTCTGGATTATCCAACGCATTTTTGTAGTCAATGCTTTCAATATATCGTGATATTTTGGTGCTAAATTCATAAATACAGTAATTACTATATAGCATTACTGTGTATTGAACTACTTTTTCTGACAAATTTGTTGTCTAACATGATGTTTTGGTGCTTCATTTGTAAAATCATAACTTAATTTGATGTTTAATAGGGTTATCCTTAATTCCTCATTATCCAACATATTCGCTTATCCAACGTTCTGCCGGCCCGTTTATGTTGGATAAGTGAGACTCTACTGTACTGTATTTACAAATTTACCACTAAAATATCACAATGAATTTAAAACACTGACTACAAAAACATTGATTATGAAAAGGCAGACTGCGTTGGATAATCCAGAACATTGTATAAGCAAATGTTGGATAAGTGAGATTCTTCTTTAATATGAAATAATTACTGGGATAGAATAATGCAGAACAATATAATCTCTAAAACCAGGACAGTAAATAAACAGAGGAATTCCACACAGAAAACAATCAGGGCCAGCTAACACCTCCCAACAAAAAATTCACTCAGGGAGGAAACAGCCAGGCTTTAAAGCTGCAAGGCCATCACATCCTAATCATTTTTCCTAATTGCAGCATTCATACTTGCCTCCAACAAACAAAAAAAACCAATTAGAAATATTGTATATTCACAACCTTTAGGAAATAATATCCCCTGATGGTGCAGCGTGTTAAAGCGCTGAGCTGCTGAACTTCTGGACCGAAAGGCCACAGGTTTGAATTGGGGGAGCGGAGAGAGCCCCCACTGTTAGCCCCAGCTTCTGCCAACCAAGAAGTTCAAAAACATGCAAATGTGAGTGCATCAATAGGTACTGCTCCGGCGGGAAGGTAACGCCGCTCCATGTAGTCATCCCACATGACCTTGGAGGAGTCTACGGACAACGCCGGCTCTTCGGCTTAGAAATGGAGATGAGCACCAACCTCCAGAGTCAGACACGACTGGACTTAATGTCTGGGGAAAACCTTTACCCTTGACCTTAACTACCACCAATTCCTCAATACTTTTATTTCCCATACCACCAGACTTTGCCACAGCAACGCGTGGCCGGGCACAGCTAGTATATATATATAATGTAGAGGGATTAAAAGATTCAAAAATCCCCTCATCCGTGGAAACAGCATTTACAATTGGCTTTCACATCATCACAATCATCATCTATCATCCATCTATTACAATTTGGTGGCAGCGGTGGGATCAAAAGGATTCCTCCCTGCCTCATCACCATCTCAATCACACATCACTATTACAATTGGTAATTTCTCTGTGAAATTACACATGAGAAATTACAAAGTGTGTCCATGCAAATATTTTTCATGTCTGCACAAGTTAAGCATCAGCCCTAAGATCACTACAAGCTGAACATATTTTCATGGCGGCAGTCCTTGTTCTCCACAATGCTGCAAAGTCAATTCAGTTTCTGGAGCACAGTGCAGAAATGACAAGGCTGCCATCTGGCTCCAACACACATAGCAGAATGAACACATCCAGGGAGCAACCCATTCTTGCAACAGCACGCACCCAGGGATCAAATGGCCTATGCATTTCAGTAGCTAAAATGAATGAATGGATGAATGACAAGACTAAGGGGGACTTTGGGACCACAGGACATGCAATTTAGTTTCCCATGAAGATATCTTATCTCCTCCCCTATGCAGTCTCTCTTTCTTGCTCACACACATATTGTTTATTCACCTTGTCCAGGGGTCCAGTACTGTACAGCTCCAAATCAAAATACTGCGGGATCTGCAAGAGATTTGTCACTTTTTCTGCATCAGTTGAATACTGGAAAGAAAAAAAAGAGGGCATAAGAGGGTACTTTTGAAATCCAACTGAATTATTTAATATTCTTCTACAGAAGCAGCTGCTGGATACCTTTGCCAAGAGCTGGGGAAGGACTACAATGAAATGTTCTGTAATTTTAGTACAATCTTCCACTTGTATCTTTTTCTCTTTGGCAGAAAGAACCTGTGGACAAAACAAATTTTGTTGTGATTGCAGCATAAATAAATAAAATGCTAGCAATTAAAGCTTTACATTGCTTAAAGGCCACACTGCTTACAATTTCTCTCCACAAATATTTTTATACTGTGGTTGTTAATTGGAAAGTGGTAAGCTTTGCAGCAGAGGGATTTTGTTGCAGTTGTTCCAAGCAGTTTCCTTGTTTGAACGAAGGAATACAGTGTGTAGATAAAGAAACCTCTGAGCATTCCAGTCATATCGGTATCTTGTGAAAGAATTCAGCACTTCTAGGCTCTGTGAACAAACTATGCAAGACTCTTTCTGCGTGAACAAGCCAATGCATTTTTAAAATACAGCTGAATAAAATTAGGTAAACAGTAGAAGGAAAACTACATCATGGGTGGATTTTGCTGTATTCTGAATCTCTAGTTTAGAACCACATAATTCTATTAAGCACAGGATGCAAAAAAAGGAGGAAAGAATGTGTGCAAGCACAGGACTTATTCCCAATTCTCCAGTATTATTTACTCCACAAATAGGATGTTAGCAACAGAATTGGCTTCTCCCATTCCAAACAATACAGACTGGTTATTTTAGTTCTCATACCATAGTTCTGAAAAATACCTTTAACCAGATGATTACACATAGCTGTATAGTAATTAGTTAGATGGCTGATCATTTACTAGAGCTATAAGTACTAGATGACAAGTACAAAGAAAGCACTTGTTTCCCAGCCTGATCCTAAAATTTATAAGACTTTTGGGGATTTATATGTACAGTACAACTTCTTTAACCAAATTCAACATCCAAAACTGCACTTACCAATGCTCCAAAAAAAAAATCAATCCCACCCCTCACCCCCAGAATTGTTTGTGGTTCTTTCTGGTTATTCCAGTGCTACTCTATGGCATACCTCCAGCCCAATTATAGTCAAAATATAGGTTTGCTATCATTTGAACTATCACGTATCCACTAGGGGATGCTACATGGAGAAGCAGATGCACAAGTGTGTTTAACAACTTCAACTGCAAACAGCACTTCCATATCTTCCTAGTAAAACGATGCATAAGCTCCAGACGTATCCTTTCAATGTTGGAAATGCATGACAAGTTCCTTACTAGTTTTTTCCTTAATTTTTTATTGTAAACACGGGTAGAACAATTTAAAAGTTTTCTTAACACTGCTGAATCCACATTTATCTCCCACCTGTGTCCATTGATATTTCTCCCCTCCCTCCCGCTCTCCCCCTACTCTCATTTAAATATTATTTTAATTGATTCATTGTGGAGAGCATGTGGTTCAGTTTTTGTAGTTTCCTTTTCCTTTTATTCTAATAATAGTGTACAAGTTAAGTTACTGAATGAGACAATGTTTCAACTAGGAATGCTAAGGGTACTCCTCAATTAAATGCCCAGTCAAATTCTGGGGAGCAGATATCTCCCCATGCCCTGGGTATAGGGCAGCAGGGGAATGAGTCTATTTGCAGGAATCATTTGGGGGATGTGTGCATGAAAAAGCCAGAACACTTCTGCAGTATAAACAAATCCCACTAACTTTCCTGGTCCCTGCTCTGCCTGCAGGGGGATGGCCTTCAGCAGCTTCTCGAATCGTTGCTAGGATTATCTCAATAAGGGCGCTCTCTTCAGCCTTGCTCAGCGCTGTGAACAAAACAACACACAGGCTCATTTCAGTCCTGTCCAGAAAGAAGCAGAGATCCTAGGATTGCTAAAGCAGTGACTTTGTTCACTTCTCCCAACAAACTTTTAAAAAACTTTAAAAAAAGGAATACTGAAAAGAATACTGTTAACTTCTATGTTGGAATAAGTTGTCTTGAATCCTACTCTTGGGTGAAAGTCAGGATATAAATCAAACAAATCAAGTAAAGAGAAGTATTTTCTACACAATGCATATTTTTATTCTGTTGAGTACCACAAGATATAAAGGACAAAGCTCAAAATACATTCAAGAAGGTATAAATGAATTAAGTCCATATATATTGATATATATGTCAACCTCATGGTCAAGAGCAAGTTTAGGGACCAAAATTATAGATTTTTGATGTAATCGTGCACAAGTTAATTGTTTTAAGTGTAATTTTAATTGTATTTTTATTGTATTTTAGCTGTATTTTAACTTTTATATGCATGACACAAATACGTATTTGTTTTTTGTTTGTTTTTTATATTCATATGTGTTTTTATTTGCCTCATTTTTACATTCTATTTTACTGTGTTATGTCATTGTTAGCCGCCTATGGCAGGATACAAATAAAATAAATAAATACATACTGTATATACATACATACATAAAATTATTGTACAGGAAAGGAGAAAGCACCAAGTGTCACCTCAAGGAATCCAGCAATTAAACATTCAGAGAAGGCCAGTGAACACACGGTGGAGAGAGTAGAAGAATTGGGGGTTCTTTTAGGTTTTCCCAGAATGCACTACACCTTCACCTTTCACCACTCTATTCAGAAAAGGGGATGGTTCTTTTTTTAATATAAAGGTTAAGGTACAGTACGTACATTGACCCATGGATAAGTCCATTCAGATTATTCAGGTCAATTTTTGACTAAAAATTTCTAGACTTCTACATGAGTATACACAGGCAGTCCCCAAATTACGAAGACCTAAAACCCCACTTACCTCCTCATGACAAGCCTTTCGTTCCCTTAGGCGACAACAAGACATCAGCCCTAGAGGAAAGCTGAATGTTCCTGAGCCCACTTACCTTCATCATGATCATTGGTGTTTTCCAGTAAGAGAGCAGTCATGCACTCCCAGTCTTTCAATACACTCAGTGCCCAATCCCACAGGCTGTCTACAAGATACGTGACATGACTATGTAGCTAAAAAAAGGGGAAAAATCCAGACCTTCAAAAAGTGTTCATTTCCTGAATTCCCACTATAACCCACAGAAGTAGTACACATCCAGAGCAGCGATTCCCAAACTTTTTCCAAGTCACAATCCCATCTTATAGAGGTTTTTTAATATGGTAAATGAAAACACATCGATAATAGATTTTTCAGTATACAGAAGAGTCTCACTTATCCAAGTCTCGCTTATTCAAGCCTCTGGATTATCCAAGCCATTTTTGTAGTCAATGTTTTCAATATATCGTGATATTTTGGTGCTAAATTCGTAAATACATTAATTACAACATAACATTACTGTGTATTGAACTACTTTTTCTGTCAAATTTGTTGTATAACATGATGTTTTGGTGCTTAATTCGTAAAATCATAACCTAATTTGATGTTTAATAGGCGTTTCCTTAATCCCTCCTTATTATCCAAGATATTCGCTCATCCAAGCTTCTGCCGGCCCGTTTAGCTTGGATAAGTGAGACTCTACTGTAATATAATTCAAAATAATGTGAACTTACAACATATTTAATGTGATGATTGAAAATGTAACTCATTAACAAGCTTAAAAATTAATTGTTAAGTTTTCATTAACGCCAACCTCATGTCATTCTCAATATATAATCTGTTTCTTGTTTTGGTTTTCAATTGTAGAAGCATTGAAAATTCACTCTCATTGAGATATGCACAAACAAAGGGGAGTAAAACTTTTTAAATTTCCCTTTTTAAATTCTTCATAGCTCACCACTGCCTGGCGACCCCACACAAAACCCTTCTAAACTCTATTTGGGGTCGTAAGTCATAGGTTGGGAGCCACTGGTCTAGAGAGAGGTGGAGCCTATATATGCAGGCACTTCTGTTTTTATCCAACTGCTGAATATTACATGCCTCCAAACTGACAAGAATTATATCTCATAGCTTTCATGGCAACATTTGTTCAGAGGGGACTTTTCACCACTCTTCTCATATGTTGGAAGAGTGTAACTTGCCCAAAACCACCCAAGTGGATAGCATATCTTGCTATCAGTAATTTTAATAAGACGCTAAGGTGTGGTGGAGTTTCCTTCTTTGGAGGCTTTTAAGCAGAGGCTAGATGGCCATCTGTCTGGATGGCTTTGAATGTGATTTCCTGCTTCTTGACAGAGGGTTGGACTGGATGGCCCATGAGGTCTCTTCCAGCTCTATGATTCTATGACTACCATACTTTGTTCCTATCTTTTTTTTCTTTCCAACCCAGAAACAATCAGCCTTGACTTTATCTTAGTTAATTGGTCATGAATGTCATCTATTGGTTTCGGTGACAGCTATGAGTAATGACCATTTCCCAATATTTTGTTTAAGCATCATAGTTTGCATTCTCTTTACCTCACTTTCCAAGAAGAAAATGATTAGTGTCCTCAGTTGGCTAGCAACAGGCTCCCATTTTCCATTTCTATTGGCAAAAGAGTCCATTTCGCTTTCCTGGATAAGCAATCTATCCACATAAAAAAGTAGTCAGTTTCTGCTTCATTAATACCAATTACAGCAAGCAATCATCAACCATGCTTTCCTGAATTATTAGATTTTCCAACAGCTTAAACATACTCATATTCATACCTACAAACCAACACCTATCTCTTCAAAAACAAGTAAGGTTGAGTTCAATGCAGTTATTCCAAGGTTTGCAGCCCAAAACATTTTTTAAATGTTAAATTTTTTAAGAAGCATGCACGAATACAACATATTAATTTTTAAATATTAGGACTCATAAGACATTCCACCCACTGAACAAAATCAAAATAAAACTCGTTTTAAAAATAATATATTGTAACATTGTGTTCCAGAAACCATATCATCCTAAAACAGACTTCTCTAGTCTCATTCCTTCTCAATATTTTGTGTTGCAATACTAATCATTCCCTGCCATTAGGATTTTTTTATTTTTCAAAAAAAACAGACTTTTTAAAAATCCAGAATAAACCAGGATTTTGTGCCTGAAATACTATTGAAATGTAAATTTTATGCCATAGACATAAACTGCTTATAATTGTTGATTTATACAATTGCCCTTTTAGGTGCAGAATGTTGATTTTTCAAAACTAGATAAAATTTCTAATGCACACAATCTCAGAGAAACCACTGAAATTGTGAGAGCAACATAAGCCATCTTAGGAGCAACATTCTAGAAATAATAATCCATTTTTTTAAAAATCCAAACACTGGAAAAGTGCAACACATCCCAGTAGAAACAGGCTATGTCCCCTCCGTTTTTAGAATTTTCCTAATGCACATACTGCAATCAAGAGTAATTTCCAAGCAAATCCTTGGGGAAATTAGATGATAACTGAAAAAGTAAGCTTCATTATCTACTGCATTGCTAAATTGTTCCAGCCTTTGTGCTATGATAGATCAGCAGATGCAGCTTAGTGTAGAATCAAATTACTAGATAGGAATCAACAAGCAAAAACATTTTTAAAAAGGAAAGGAAATAACAAGATAAAATTTGGCACAAGTGAAATACTGAGACAGAGAACATTCCTGGTTCAAACTTTACTGCAGCCAGAAGTGATCACTAAAGGCCCAAAGCAAGGCCTCCTCTTAAAGTCCTTCAAATCCAGTGATATGGGTTGAGCATCCCTTATTCGGAATTCTAAAATTCCAAATATTGTACTAAAAAATCCATAGATGGCTAAGATAGTGGAACCTTTGCTTTCTGATAGTTTCATGTACACAAACTTTGATTGTGATTTTCCTGTCTAGCAAGCGGTTGGATTAGATGACTCTTGGGGTCTCTTCCAACTCTGATTGTATGATTCTAACTGTGCTTCATACACAAAATGATTGTATATAAAATTACCTTCAGGCTATATGTGAGTTGTACGTATATGAAACATAAATGAATATTCTGTTTAGACTTCTGCACAGTCTCCAAGATTATATATATATATATATATATACACACACACACACACACACACACACACACACACACAGTAGAGTCTCGCTTATCCAACGTAAACGGGCCGGCAGAATGTTGGATAAGTGAATATGTTGGATAATAAGGAGAGATTAAGGAAAAGCCTATTAAACATCAAATTGAGTTATGATTTTACAAATTAAGCACCAAAACGTCATGTTACACAACAAATTTGATAGAAAAAGTAGTTCAATACGCAGTAATGCTATGTAGTAATTACTGTATTTGTGAATTTAGCACCAAAACATCACAATGTATTGAAAACATTGACTACAAAAATGCGTTGGATAATCCAGAACGTTGGATAAGTGAGTGTTGGATAAGTGAGACTCTACTGTGTATATATATATATATATATATATATATATATATACACACACACACACGTATATGCAAATACAAGTATTCAAGAAAATTTGAAATCTCAAACACCTTTGATCCCAAATATTTTAGATAAAGGATACTCAACTGCACTAATCGAGGTCTGTTTGTGAGGATCCAGGAGACTGCAAGTCACACTGATAGAAGACAGTCTCCACAGATGGAAAAACTTCAGAGCCAAGTGCAATGTCTGACATTCCCCCTTTCCCAAACTTTACAGGGCAAATGCTAATGCTTAAATAGCTAAACAGTTATGAAACCAAAGCAGAACCACCCCCACAAAAGCTATTCGCCAGTTTAACAGAATGCTAGTTTTTCCAAAAAACAAAACAAAAAATGATTTAAAAAAGCAAGAGAGGTAACTCATTTTCTCCCAACCAAATGAGACAACAGTACATTTATAAAAGACTAGCTGTGCCCAGCCACGCGTTGCTGTGGCGTTGTCTGGTGGTGTTGGTGAGAAATTGTTGAGGTAGTGGTGGTATTGAATGTCTGTTGTATGGTTGTCTTTATGTTTAGTATGCACACTGAAGTGGATTATATGGCAGTGTGGAGTCAAGATAATCCAGTTCAAAGCAGATAATATAAGATTATAAATGAGTTATATAACTGTGTTGAAGGGCCTTGAGTCTACACTGCCATATAATCCAGTTAAAATCTGATAATCTGTGGAAGAGGCCTAAGTAAGGCCTAACTGTGCCTGTACCCTGGGCTGAGGAGGTTGCTAGGAGACCAAGTAGGTGGAGTTTAGCTTTCAAACTGGCAGCAATTGGATAAAAGCTATTATTCCTCTCCCTGTAATTAGGACTTTATTTTTCTTTTCTTTTTGTTGTATCAACCTAGAGCCGTGAATGATGGGTTGTGTAGTCAAATTTCGAGGTTGGGGGGCCTGTAGTTTTGTTGTTTTGTCCGCTGCCCTGATGCCATCACTCTTTTATATATATAGATTCAAAGACAGATTCCACAATTGTACCATATAAAAATAAGTAAAGGTACCTGTTATAAAATAATTCCCCAGCTGCTGTGGCCAATGGTCGGTGTGTGGTGTAAACAAACTGGTATAAGGTTTCATAGTCTTCAGATGACAATGCATCTTCACAATTCCTGTAAAAAAAGCATCATGTTCATAATGCTTTGTAACAAGATATCATAACCCTATGTAAATAGGTCTCCATATGTTGAATGGAGCTTACTCGCAGAGAACAAAGAGAAGTGTAGCATAAGATGACATTCAGTTAAAGGCTTAAAAAGTAAGCTTTAGGTAAGTATATCTCTTGCTACTAGTTGAGACTAGAAAGTGGGAAAAAACCATACAATCTCCCAAATACCAAAGGGCCAACACTAGACAAGGGGCATCTCCACTCCTATCTCCTAAAACCTCTAAATGCACATGAATCTCTTCAGACCTTGGTCCATTACAAAGAGGATTTTTAGGGCATTCTGAGTCTATAGCATCAGGGATCTTCTCAGATAATCCAAAGCAAGCACATTTCACCAGAATCATACTACTGGCCAAACTTCTAAAGTGTAAGGATATTTTTTTTCTTTATTC
Organism: Anolis carolinensis; assembly: GCF_035594765.1. Taxonomy (NCBI): domain Eukaryota; kingdom Metazoa; phylum Chordata; class Lepidosauria; order Squamata; family Anolidae; genus Anolis; species Anolis carolinensis. Next base: position 109,272,100 of record NC_085843.1, read on the forward strand.
CTCTTTTTGCAAAGAAATAAAAAAAAGGTTGCGGATGGTCCTTTGAGTCAACAATTTTATGACACTACTATTTTTAGTTTTGCAATCCATTTCTGATATATTCTGTGTTTATAAAAAGTGTCTACATCTAGAACGGGAAACTAATGCCAAGACCTATTTTTTATTTTTTTTATTTATTTACATTTGACATCTGCTCTGCTCCTCATATGTTAGGTGGCAGCACCTTAGCCATACACACAGCATCAACCCTCAGCAAAGCACTGCATGTCAAAGTCAGAACTAGCCACTTTATTTGCTAGTAGCTAATTAGCTTGTGACATGAGTATCTTGCTAACAACTAGCTAACTGGACCTGGTATTTCTGTTGAGAAAAAGGTTGCTGCAAAGAAAGTTCTTGAAAACTATACTTGGGATAAGAATTTAAAACGACTGTCACTGTAAACAATGCAAAACTGGAGAATTGGAAGCACAAAGGGATCTGATAAGAACAAACACTGTCAGGTTGTTGACACTGAGAGACAAGGAAACCTCAGAAAAATTGCAGGCTGATCATTATCGCCTTGTCCATCATTTGCAGAGACTGTCTGTTATTTCAAACAAAACAAACTCCAAGTTTTATTCAATTCTCTTATATTGCTCTTGGCACATCTTTTCATATAAACAGCTTTTATTACATTAAATGTAACACCACCTAAGAATTAAGTAAATCACATTTCAAAAGCCTAGGAAAATGCCAAATACAACAAAATCTATAAAAGAGAGATATAGCATGGTATTCCAATCAATTGTGGATTCATCTGACAATGTTCCCATCTAGTCCATATGTAATCAGTTTGCTAATCAAAATATTACTGAGGGGACTGTGTCACATGCTTTTCTGTTATCCAGATAAATGACATCTACTGCATTTAGCTGAGTGGGACTTCGCTTTTGAAAAAAAACACATTGGCTCCTACTGATCACTATATTGTCATCAAATAGATACTTGCAGAAAGACTCCTTTTATAATCTATTCTGATATTTTCCATAATATTGAGATACTGTATCTTCTTGTTTGCTTTTTAAAAAATTGGCAATATTTCCAGTCATTTGAAACCTCACCTGCTCTCTAAGATTTCTCAAAAATGATGGCAAGTGGTTTAGAAAATATATTAGCAAGTTCCACCTGTTCCTTGACATGTAGTTCCTTTAGTTGTGCAGATATCAACTCATTGAGGATAGCTTGATGATTGCTAACTAGCTCCCTATCTATCTCAATTTGCAATCCAGATTCCTTGTCAAGGTCTCACTTGCTATATGAAATCATGTAGTTCTCTTTTTGGGAGAAAACTAAAGCAAAATAAGTATTAAGTAGTTTTGTCTTTTCATTGTGCTCTCTTGGCACTTTTCTTCCTTACTGAACAGCCGTTCCACTGTCTTTTTAGTTATTCTCTTGCTTCAAATGTATCTGGAAAAAAACCTTATTTTCTTTTCTTTTTTTCTTTTTAATTTTTTCCCTGCTTGCTTGTCCAGCCATTTTTGGCTCATTCTGAGCTTTGACATTCTTATACTATTCCTATAAGCTTGGGCTACACATTTCTACACGTCCCTGGTGAATCATCCTTCCTTTCATTCTTTTCCATTTATACTCTTTTTTACTTTTTTTTTTCCTTCCATTTGCTGTACAGCCACCTTCTTCCATGAGGTTGTTTGTGATTGTCCTCGCTCAACTCCTCCTTCTAGAACTCCCACCAGCACCTTTTATTTATTTCTTGTTGAAGTTGGTTGTTTTCTTGACTTCTATATTAGCATGTGGCATCTCTTCTTGCTATATCCTGTTTGAGCAACTTCACTGTTGCTATCTCCACCAATCCTTTTTGTTTGCTCTGCTCCTGCCAGTGATGCTCCTGCAGGATGTTTCCTCACTGTTAACAGGCATTTTCCTTTACAGTTTCTCCCTGTTGGTTCCGGATGATCAATTCTCCCTCTATTCAATCTGGGAATATTCTCTGATGAACTACAAGGAACTCAATATGCCGCTGTGGTGCCTTGACCTTTTCTTCCAAGAGAGCTACTATTTGCATTTGATGCAAATGTAGTTGGTGTTGTCTTCAATCAAGAAGACAAATATTGTAGATATTTGGAGTAAACAATGCATGGATGGTGGGGACGAGGGAGAGGACCTTCTTGGTGGTAGCCCCTCAGCTTTGGAATGCCCTTGCCAGGGAAATTAGACAAGCCCCTACTCTGCAATGTTTATTTTAATTGTTGGATGCTCACCCCAACACAGGCTGGCCTCGAACTCATAACCTCTTGGTCATAGTGATTTATTGCAGCTGGCTACTAACCAGCCTGCGCCACAGCCCGGCCCTTATTATTTATTATTAACAACTATGGATTGTTCTGCTTATATTTCTACAGTAGAAAACATCACTCATAAAAATATTACAGAGGAAAGGGAGAAAAAAGCACACACTGCTAGCTCTAAAGCTTGCTGCCTCTCCCTCATCTGGCTGCTTTATTGCTCATACATTTCGAATGTTTATTTCTAAACAAATGTTAACATGTCTGAAGGCCTTTTGCACTCCACAGTTACAGCCCTAGGATTCTGCTTTATGTGCCATGGCTGTCATGTTGGAGTATGGTTGTATTTGTATGAAATGTAAATCAAGTGTTTACTGCTGATGAGCTAGAGTGTGTATTTTCAGTAATGAAATAGTTAACAGCAGGCTAATTTTGACTGACAGCCTGTTGTGATTGCTATGACCTATCAGGCATGACTTCCGGCCTTTGGAGGTTGGAGCTTCCTCCGAACAGAGGAATGTTGTTTATCTAATCTCTGTGGTGTTCGGCTTGAGCATTCGCTGAAGATGGACTATGAATGCTATGCTCTGAAGCCGAGAAATGCAAACTGTAAATAGACATGTAAATAAAGTTAATCAACAGTTGGACTTCGTCTGCTGGAGTGTTTGTTTGACCAGTGCTGTTTCTCAGCATGGGAATACAGTCTGGAGAAGGAGGTGAGACGAGGATGATGATTTTTGGAATCCACTCTGCACCCCATCATCCCCTGACATGTCATCATATGGAGTTTGAAGTCTGCTGACGTACTAAAACTCTCTGACAAGAGTTCTAAATTCTTATCCCAAATTTCAAATCCAAAGATTGCACAGGATATTGCTATGACAGTTAAAGAAGAATCATAGCACTATAGTCGTGTAATGTGAAAAGGCCCTTCATAAAAAGTGTATGCCTAACTTAACAATGGTGCCTTATAAGAAATAGTGGCATTAAATGATGTTTCATTTCACATCAGTAGCGAGGGTTTGGTATGAAATTCTTTTTGAGAGCAATGTTTCTGCTGCAAATATGCAATGCCCAAGTGCAAGATAAAGGTTTAATCAGAAGTGACTGCCAGCATTTAAATGTCTAAAAATAGGTTTGGCCTTCACATACCAAATCCACCTTGTATCGTTTCTCTGTGCATTTCACTATGTCTGAGCCTGAATAGAAGATGCTGCTAAGCAAAAAAGGAGGAGCTTTTCAGGAAGAAAGCAGAAGTTTAATTACTTCTGGAAATATACTGGCCAGTAAGGGTTTTCAAGTGACTTTTACTCATTTCATGGAATGACCCTGACAAAATGGCAATAGGATTTTCAAAAGCCCAAAAATGTATTCAGCTTCTATGTAGCTCTTATAAAGAATTCATATTGCTGTAGCCACAATGACAACTTTAACATCCTTCATTGACATATGCATCCAAAGTGTAATCCTAAAGAACAAAGGCAAAAATGAGAGGCAAGGGAAGCAAAAGACAAGTGAAGAGATGGTGCAAAAGACAAATACTGGAAGAAAAATAAGGTAGAAACTGTAGAAGATCTCATTTTATAAGCGCCAGAAGACAGGAACGACGTTTATCAACTGACTGGATGATTTCTTTTTTCCCTCTCTAAATTAAGACAAAGGCTATTTGGCGCATTGCATATTTTCTCCTACTAGATCTAAACATAAACAATCAGACCCATTTCAGGTCAGACATATTTCATTTCCAAGACAGGGTTGCAGCTGTTAACAAATGGCTCTTGTTTGAAAAAGGAACTGACAGTAAAGGATGCAAGAAAAAGATCTCTCATTCACAAAAGAGGTCCATACTACATGACCATGCAAATTATTGCCAGAATCTCATGGTTTGAGTTGTAAATGAGCTCCTAACACCACAAACTGTGAGCTGTACCTGACCATTATCACCTGAAAAAAATGATGATGATGATGATGATGATGATGATAATAATAATAAGTTTATTTGTATCCCGCCACCATCTCCCCCGGAGGGGACTCGGGGCAGCTCACAGAAGTATCAAATACAAAACAATAACAATATACAATACATCAATAAACAGTAACATGCACCAATTGTAATATTTGCACATTAACCAAAAAGAATAAAAACACAGAATTTAAAAACAGTGAGGTTGTAATAGTAGATTAGCAAAGTGCACATCATAGGTTGTAAACTCAAAACATAGATAAAGTGCTACAGATTCGTTTGAGGTCAATTTGGGATGAGAGGAGCCCTGAGGTAATGTCAAGTAGCCAGGAGAAGTGTGACCAATGCAGGAAAGGTTGAGGAATATAGTTATGATTATGATGGGGATGGGCGATCTTAACCAAAGGCCTGGGTGAAAAGCCAGGTTTTCAGGCTCTTCCAAAACACCACCAGGGTGGGGGCTTGCCTGATCTCCCTGGGGAGCAAGTTCCAGAGCCGGGGGGGCCACTACAGAGAAGGCCCTCTCCCTCGTCCCCACCAACCGCACTTGTGATGGTGGAGGAAGCGAGAGGAGGGCCTCCCCCGACGAACGAAGAGATTGTGCAGGTTCATGGGGGAGAGACGATCACAAAGGTAGGTGGGTCCCAAACCGTTCAGGGCTTTGTAGGTAATCATCTGCACTTTGAATTGGGTCTGGAAATTGAACGGCAGCCAGTGGAGCTCCTTAAACAGGAGGGTTGACCGCTCCCTATATTGGGCTCCAGTTAGAAACAAGGCTGCCGAACGTTGAACTAATTGAAGTTTCCGGGCCGGCTTCAAAGGCAGCTCCACGTAGAGCGCATTGTAATAGTCCAATCTAGAGGTAACTAAGGCGTGGACCACCGTGGCCAAGTCAGACTTCACTAGGTACGGTCGCAGCTGGCGCACAAGTTTCAAATGTGCAAAGGCCCTCCCGGCCACCGCCGACACCTGAGCATCAAGCGTCAGCGCTGAGTCCAGGAGGACCCCCAAGCTGCGGACCTGCGCCTTCAGGGGGAGTGTGACCCCGTCAAGCACAGGTTGCCACCCAATACCCCGATCAGACATATGACTGACTCTGTCTTGTCAAGATCAAGTTTCAGCTTATTCACCCTCATCCAGCCCATCACAGCCGCCAAGCACTGGTCCAGTAGTGAGGGGCTTCCTTGGAGTTTGGTGGAAAAGAGTAGTAGAGTTGGGTGTCATCTGCGTAGAGATGGCACCTCACTCCAAAACTCTGGATGACCTCTCCAAGCGGTTTCATGTAGATGCTAAAAAGCATGGGGGACAGAATGGAACCTTGCAGAACCCCACAGGTCAATGGCCAGGGGTCCGAGCAGATACTTCATTCATTCTGGATCTGTTTGGAGTATAAACAAACATATATAAAATCGAGGGCAAGGAAAGCTTGCATTCAAAATGGAACACTGCATTATGCTCTTATTTGGGTGGTGCAACTCTCATCAACTTTCAACAGGAATATACATTTTCACTTATTTCATTTTGCATAGAAAACTTTGAAGATTCTATCCCTGCTCTCCTAGATCTGAATGAGACGAAATACATTTTTGCATAATTTTCAACGTCTTTTCATATTTCAGGACTTTTTGTTTAAAAAAGTAATGTTCTACAGAAATCCAATCCATTTCTAGATACACTGACAGGGCAAATTTTCTGAAGTATTTGCCTCTACGTTTCCTGACTGGATCTCCCTGTTTTTATGACCCAAAATTCCTCCCTCCTGAGGTGTTAAATCCCTCTGCTATTTGTAGAACTATGCTCACACACTGATATTCACATCTAGTATTTCCCCTTGAGTCATCTCTTACAAATTATCCAAGGGCTTGTTTCCAAAAAAAAAAAAAAACTCAACTCCCTGAACTTTAGCCTCCTATTTCTAGTGCTCCATATTTAACAAAACATAATAAATGTATGCTGGTTAACTTTCCAGACTAAAAAAAACCCCTATGATCTGAACAAAGGATTACTGTATCCCTATTTTATGCCACTTGCCTTCTTTGAAAATCTGGCCTGAATGCCATGGAATAAAATTGATGAATGATAAAAAGACATAATAGGCCATACAGATGAAAACTGGGAAATATATGCCAATGCTGAAAATCATTTAGATGTTCTACTTGCATGGATTATAATCAGGCTATTTAGTATCAGATATCTGGCAAATAAAGATGGCAAGTCAGTAGCTAATTAAATATATATGAATTAGCTAAATATCCTAGAGCTTAACAACAGCCAAAAAAACCCATCATGTGTAACTAATGTGCAATGTAAGACAGCTGAGTATTTGTACTCAAACACTTGATGCACACTGGGAATGTCATGCACACAGTGAGCTATCCATGTCACCTCCTACTGACTAAAAAACAAAAAAAATTCAAACAATATTCAAATAACAGAAGAGGAAAACCAGAAAGAGGCTAGATTCAAAGCTGCTAGTGTTCTTTTTCAAGTAGAAGAAAACACACACAAAAACCATCTTGTTTTACACATGGTCTGACGCAAGCTGATGCTAAATTAAGAAAAAGTAAGATATTTCTAAATCAATCGGTATATTTTTTCATTTAAGCATTGCCTACCCTGGTCTCGCCTTCCCAACCAAAAAAGGGAATTGCACATACATTTTATATAGCAATTTTTTTTTGGCTGAGCTTGAATCTTAGAAAAACAATCTAGTGCTGTATACAAGTTATACCTCAGATAATAGAAATGGTGCTGATGATTACAGGAAAGGAGATTCCACCTGAATGTTAGGAAGAACATCCTGACCATAAGAGTTGTTCAGCAATGGAACTCACTGCTTTGGAGGTTTTTAAACAGAGGACGGATGGCCATTTGTCTTTGATTGTGCTTTTTCCTGCATGGCAGGAGATTGGACTGGATGGCCCCTGTGTTCTCTTCCAATTCTGATTCTATGATATTTATTTATATCTTTTTTTTTCTTTAACAAAAATGGCATCAATGTCAGAAATATCATGGAAGAAATAGGGATATGTTTGTACACCACAAAAGCAGAAAAGTAGCTGAACATGTTTCAGCAAACCTTTCTTTCGAAACTAACAATCTGCACATGGGAAATGAAATAAACGATCTAACTTGATAGTTCAAGGCTATCTTCTTTTTAGTTAGGTCCATTCAAACTATCCAAGTAACAGTTCCTTTTCAAAGATGTCCAAACATTTTTACTATATCCACACTAGGCAATAATGGAAAGTCAGAGATTATGTACAGCTGCAATGCCAATGCAATACTTGTTAGTTCAGATGTAGACCAAGAATAACAGTGAATGGTTTTTAAGACAGCATTGTATCATAACAAAGGCACATAACGCCTCCTAGCACAGGATTAGCTTCAGCACAGAACATTGTACTTTGTTCTACTGTTTATGCACCAGGAAGAAGCAAACACCATGCAGAAATAACACTGTTCTGCTACTGGCAGGGGTCATGTGCCTCCTGCAGGAGTCACTGGAACAATCAACACTTCTCCCTCTCCTATTGCTGAAAGAAGCAAATATGGCATGAAATCAAAATGAACCGCAGGCAGACAACAGATGCACTTGGCAATCATTCACTTCTGTGATGCACACACAAATAGAATTCTGTAAGTGCCCAAGCTTAAAATTGATGCAATGCCTGTTTAAAAACAATATTAAATACATACCCACTTTTTAAGCATGGTACAATCAATCTGACCATTACACTATGTAACAAAATTTGAAAAAAATATGTTCCTGGTTTGAAAGTACTATTTCCTGTTTAATTGTGTGGTACTTACTTTGAAAGTGGTTGTTATACTCGAGAAATTTTGTTTTTGTGCCTGCCACAAACTATGTTGAATTAGTTAAGACTCAATGAGATATTCATTCAAGTGCCAAAATGTGCTGCAGAATGTCAGGGAAAAACAAAGTTTTTGCAGTTTAATAATCTTTTTCCATGTTTTTATGATAGAATCAATTAAGAAATGACATTTATAATCCAGGAACAAAAATCGTGTTACATAGTATAATCTATTGGAGGTCTGCACAACCTTTGGCCCTCCAGGTGTTTTGGACTTTAGCTCCCGGAATCCCTGACTTTTAGATGAACTGGCTGGGCTTCTGGGAGTTGCAGGCTGAAACACCCAGAGGGCCACAGGTTGTCCAGGCCTAATTTATTGTGACCTTCCAGGGAATGGAAATGTTACTTGTTTGGGTTCTTAGCCCCAGGATTCATTCAGCAGCCAGTGACCATATCACCAAGATGCTGACTCTATACCCAAGATTGTACCCCTTTTAAGATAGAGCACATGTATTTACCCACATTGCCTTTCAGGCATAGGAATCAGTATGTCTGAAATGGAATTAAAAGATGCTTAGAGCTGCCTGACCTTATATACACACAACTAGGAGTGGAAATGAAAAGCTCTCACTCCTTGGTCCTTATCCCCCCAAAAATAAAAGTAGGGTATGGAAGCACCATTGACTTGCACCAGTCTAAAAATTGGTTGAAATTATCACAGACTCAAGGCTGCAAGCTAAAAAGTGCAAAATTACATAATGTACACAACTTTTTAAATGCAAGATTTTCAGTATTACCACACAATGCTCCAGAATATGATATCCAAAGAGCTCCCATTTGTATTAAGAACCTTTTTTATCAGGCTTCAATTTCATGACAAAGCCCAGGCATGCAATTTTAAAAACCCCATAATAATATATGCTTGGTTGCAACATGCCATGCTACTGAAGATTTCTCAACTACGGTAGGTATAAATGAATGGCTTAGCACCCCACTCCCCACCCCGAATTGGTTAATGGATCATATATAAATGGAAAAGTTATTTACTGTGACATTAGCATCAAGAGTTTCATGGCTTGAACTGCTACTTCATGCTCCTTGTCCAGAGACATGGATACAATTCGATCCTAAAAGATACAAAATTAAAATCAGATTGAATAGTTTCTGACAGTCTTTCTTGCTGGCATCTGCCTGATTGCATGCCCTTAAGGACAACGTTAAGTGCTTCTTCAGTTTGCTAAAGCAAAGTGAGAGTTTCAAGCTAAGACGCAGAAGAGACCAAGTGCCAATTCTAATTGGAAAACCAACAAAGCACTATGCTTGTAACAGAAATCATGTGATCCATAAATATTCGAGTATTTTTAAAGGGCTGACAAGGACAACTCAAGCTTGCAATAGACTGTTCACAGCCCCCCCTGCAGGCTTTAATATTACTGTTAGAATTCTTCTGTTTAAGGATGTCACTGAGCACTTGCTGAGGCTGGATCTACACTACCATATAATCCAGTTTCTGATCTCAGATTATCTGCATTGAACTAGGTTATATGGAAATGTACCCAGTTTAAAGCAGATAATCTGGGATCAGATATTGGGTTATATGGCAGTGTAGATCCAGCCTGATTTCCAAATCAGTAGTTGACTTCCACTACTGAAAACTAAGCTTTCATTAACTGGGATCACTTATAAGAAAAAGAAAAACCAAACTAGGTTTTCATGCATATGTGTGTGTATTATATGTGTGTGTGTGTGTCCAGCTAATTACGTGTTTTAATTTTAAATTTTAAAATTATTTTAAAACAAAGTGTGAACTAACTGTGATAGTGCCAGGATATATATGCATATACATGTTTCAGAATTGATATATGTACAGCACATACATATTTTTGTGAGCCAGGTTTAAAAAAAAGGACTACAGTGTTCCCTCACTTATCGCGAGGGTTAGGTTCCAGGACCACTCGCAATAAGTAAAAATCCACAAAGTAGGGACGCTGTATATTTATACATTATTTTAGTAGTTATACACTATTTTAAGTCTTTATCAACTAATCGTGTGTTGATAAATCACCTTCTTTTCCTATTGCCGCTTGGGCTCCTTTTCTCTCCCTTCGACTTCTCCTTCCTCCCTTCCTTAGGCTGTAAATTGTAATTTTTTATGATTTATAATATTCTTTTAGAGTTTATTGAAAAACCGCAAAACAGCAAATCCGCAAAAAGCAAACCGCGAAGTAGTAAGGGAACACTGTAATCAGCATCTTGTATAACGAATGTACTTTCAAGTGCCAATATGTAACAATTAACATCCAAACTGAGACAGAGTACTCTGAAATAGTATTTTTAATAATTTGTGTATAGTGTTAAATATGTTATAGCTATTTATTTTTTTAAAATGTGCGTAGTATCAAATATACAATGGCTAGCTTTAGTTTTTTTAAGTGTAGGTAAAAGGTTTTCCCCTGACATTAAGTCTAGTCATGTCCAACTCTGGGCTTGGTGCTCATCTCCATTTCTAAACCAAAGAGCTGGCGTTCTCCGTAGACAACTCCAAGATCATGTGTCTGGTATGACTGCATGGAGCGCTGTTACCTTCCCGCCAGAGCAGTACCTATTGATCTACTCAAATTTGCATGTGGCTAACAGCAGGTGCTCACCCCGCTCCCCAGATTCAAACCTTTCGGTCAGCAAGTTCAGAAGCGCCACAGAGGGCTCCAGTATGTGTAGTATTAAATGTGTGATGGCTATTTGTAGTTTTTTAAGAATAATGTGTGTAGTATTTAATGTGTGATGGCTATTTGTAATTTAGTAATTACAAATTGTTCACATCTTTTAAATGAGAACTGATTTATTACTTCATAAAAATTAAGAATAAGAGTAAATAAAATACACTAAAATTAGTTTGGGGTTTGGATCATGCTATCCTTTACTGTGAAATACTCCAGGAATGCTGACAGTAGGCACAAAGTCACACATAAAACTAGGTTAGTAAACACAATGTAAAAATGTTTGTAGGGGGGAACCTTTCCTGAGTGGAATGCAGCACGAAAACATACGAGAAATGGCTGAAATATCTGACCTATGTATAAGCAGGAGGTGCCGAGAGGGGTTCAGTGTGAGTGGTTAAAATTGTCTCTTTGAATCATGTGGCTCCTTCCAAGACCAGGTAACCACAGATTTAACCCAAACGCTCCATCCTGTCATTTGAAAAGCTTCAGTTTACCAACTGCTATGCTCATAACTTTTGTTTGTCAATAGCCAAATTCCAATGGTGATGTGGCTGAATATGCAATAAGGAACAGAGACTTCCTCGTCCTACCGACCTGCTGCAGCTCTCAAAGGCATTACAAATGTGCTCCAAGAGGTCCCTCATAGTACCCTAGAGCACACCCTAGTACCCTTGAAGGCCACACATTAGGCTGGGAGGGACAGGGAAAACCTGTTTCTAGAAAAATCAGTCTAATCCGGCCAAACTACAGTCCTTGATCATGATGAGCTCACCACCAAAGAACAACATCAAAGAACTTCAAAATTTATAAAAGCCTAATCTACCCCATGCAGTCACATGCGGCCACATGACCTTGGAGGTGTCTATGGACAACGCTGGCTCTTCGGCTTAGAAATGGAGATGAGCACCAATCCCCAGAGTCAGTCACGAATGGACTTAACGTTAGGGGAAACCTTTACCTTTAGCTAATCTACCCAAACTGTCATATTTTATGAGACAACATAATAAAGATCAGAGTAGCCTCTGATAAAGAGTACAATTCTGATACTCAAGAACTCTCCTTTTATTTATTGTCTAATATCAAATATACACACACCTGATGACAAGTCATGTGTGATAAACTTTTCAGCCATAGGGGCAAAACCAATCATAGCATAGCCATTCAATGTTTCATATATCATCTTAATATAAAACATGGGGAAGAGTGTGTGTCTTCCAACTTCCCACAAACTGATCATGCCTAAAATGTATACTAATTCTGGCTTATCCTTCATCCAGGGGGATCGAGTATATTTGAAACTTTGCGAGGAATTTCTTTAAAATCTCTGAATTTTCATCAATTTCACCAAACTACAGTCATCCTTCCACATTAACTGGAGATAGCATCACAGGACCCCCACAAAAGTGAGAAAAAGTGAAGCTTCTCCAGAACAATGCTATGATTAACTGCCACCAGACCCTGAGAATGTAATTGCATTGGAGAACCTAGAGATTCCTAGAATCAACAGTTAATCAAATCCATGATTAATTGAATCCACAAAAGTCAAATCCGCAAATGCGGAGGATTGACTGTATATCTTTGGTGGTCTAGAGTGGGGAGCCAAAGGCATCAGCCATAAACACTTCCTATGTAAAATAAATAAGCTCTATCAAGCATTTCAAAATCATCCATGAGGAGAAGGCAATCACCAAACTCCACCATTATTATGTAACTTCTCCCTCAATACTTCAGGCCCTAATAGATTCCAGTTTAATTTTGAGTTATCTGCCCAACCAGGTCAACCAATCAAAATACTCAAATTGGAAAACTTTGACTAATGTTTATCTTACTTTGAACCTGCTAGTGAAGAGATCCATTTTATAAACAAGGTCCTTTTGGCCATAAATTCCCTGTAGTCCCTGGAGGCATTTCAGTCGGACTTCGGGTTGCTGGGAGACAGGAAGGGACAGAAATAAGAATGATGTTCATATTTGAGGTTACATGAATATCAAGACTATGCAATTGGGAATTAATACCATATGTTTAAATAACAAATTAATCTGTTCAGTGCCAATTCTTGTGTAGCTAAAAGCAGCCATGCACCAAAAAGAAACCTATAGAAAAAAAATGTCTAACAGAAGGGGAAAACTCCACACAATATTCTATATATATATACTAGCTGTGCCCGGCCACACGTTGCTGTGGTGAAGTATGGTGGTATGGGAAATAAAGTATTGAGGAACTGGTGGTAGTTAAGGTAAAGGATAAACGTTTTCTCCCTGACATTAAGTCCAATCATGTCTGACTCTGGGGGTTGGTGCTCATCTCCATTTCTAAGCCGAAGAGCCGGCATTGTCCGTAGACTCCTCCAAGGTCATGTGGGATGACTGCATGGAGCTGCGTTACCATCCCACCAGAGCAGTACCTATTGATGCACTCACCTTTGCATGTTTTTGAACTTCTGGGTTGGCAGAAGCTGGGGCTAACAGTGGGGGCTCTCTCCGCTCCCCCAATTCAAACCTGCGGCCTTTCGGTCCAGAGGTTCAGCAGCTCAGCGCTTTAACACACTGCACCATCAGGGGATATTATTTCCTAAAGGTTGTGAATATACAATATTTCTGATTGGTTTTTTTTTGTCTGTTGGAGGCAAGTATGAATGCTGCAATTAGGAAATATGATTAGGATGTAATGGCCTTGCAGCTTTAAAGTCTGGCTGTTTCCTCCCTGAGTGAATTTTTTGTTGGGAAGTGTTATCTGGCCCTGATTGTTTCCTGTCTGGAATTCCCTTGTTTTCAGAGTGGTGTTGTTTGCGATATTTTATGTGCTTCTACTGTCTGTGGCCCTGAGAAAACAGAGCATTTGCCAGACTTTGATGATGGGAATACTTTGTTGGGAGGTGTTAGCTGGCCCTGATTGTTTCCTGTGTGGAATTCCCCTGTTTTCAGAGTGTTGTTCTTTATTTAGTGTTCTGATTTTAGAGATTGTATTGTTCTGTTTTATTACACCACATTAATTTTTATATATTCTGATTTTAGTGTTTTTGAATACCTGGAGCCAGATTGTATTCATTTTCACGGTTGACTGCAACACAATAATAATAATAATAATAATAATAATAATAATAGTAATGATAGTAATAATAATGACTTTGGTAATACACAGTGCTTCATTCCCTTCTCAGCTTCCTTTCTGGAAGAATCCTTTCTTGGGAGGTGTTAGCTGGCCCTGATAGTTTCCTTTGTGGAATTTCCAATTTCCCTGCTTTCAGACTGTTGGTCTTTATTTACTGTCCTGGTTTTAGAGATTATATTGTTCTGCATTATTCTATCCCAGTAATTATTTCATATTAAAGTAGAATCTCACTTATCCAACATTCGCTCATACAATGTTCTGGATTATCCAACACAGTCTGCCTTTTCATAATCAATGTTTTTGTAGTCAGTGTTTTAAATTCATTGTGATATTTTAGTGGTAAATTTGTAAATACAGTACAGTAGAGTCTCACTTATCCAACATAAATGGGCAGGCAGAATGTTGGATAAGCGAATATATTGGATAATAAGGAGGCATTAAGGAAAAGCCTATTAAACATCAAATTAGGTTATGATTTTACAAATTAAGCACCAAAACATCATGTTAGACAACAAATTTGGCAGAAAAAGTAGTTCAATACACAGTAATGCTATGTAGTAATTACTGTATTTATGAATTTAGCACCAAAATATCACGATATATTGAAAACATTGACTACAAAAATGTGTTGGATAATCCAGAACATTGGATAAGTGAGTGTTGGATAAGTGAGACTCTACTGTAATTACTACATAGCATTACTGAGCATGGAACTACTTTTTCTGTCAAATTTGTTGTATAATATGATGTTTTAGTGCTTAATTTGTATAACGATTACCTAATTTGATGTTTAATCGGCCTTTCCTGAATCCCTTCTTATTATCCAACATATTCACTTATCCCACCAGCCTGTTTATGTTGGATAAATGAGACTCTACTGTATATTGATAATCTTATATTATCTGCTTAGAACTGGATTATATGAGGCCCCTTCTTCACAGCTGTATAAAATGCACACTGAAGTGGATCATATGGCAGTGTGGAGTCAAGATAATCCAGTGCAAAGCAGATAATATAAGATTATAAATGGGTTATATAGCTGTGTGGAAGGGCCTTGAGTCTACACTGCCATATAATCCAGTGCAAATTAGCCTGAGGCCTAAGTCTGCCTGTCCCCTAACTGAACCCTGGCTGTCCCTTGTCTGAGTTGGTTGCTAGGAGACCAAGTGGGCAGAGATTAGCCCTCTTAACTGGCAGCAATTGGATAAAAACAATTATTGTTCTCCCTCTAATTAGGACTTTATTTTTCTTTTCTTTTTGTTGTATCAACCTAGAGGCGTGGATGATGGGTTGTGTTGTCAAATTTCGAGGTTAGGGGGGGCCTGTAGTTTTGTTGTTTTGTCGGTCGCCGTGATGCCATCACTCATTTATATATATAGATTTAAATGTATAGATATATAGATATGGATATATAGATATATAGATAGATACATCAATCTCTATGGAGAAAACTTGGATTGGAGGAAGAAAATGGAAGATCCTGGAACGGAGGATTGCTGGCTGCTTGCACACAAAAACATCTTGTTAATTATCTCATTTATATTTTACTAATAGCAACCCAGATATTGAGATGAACTATACAGTATAACCAAATGTCAGCGTTCACTGCAATCTTAGCAAAAGAACATATTGCCCTAACTCAGTATCACTAGTTTTACAGTTGTGCAGTTAGTGACTCTTTTGTGAACCTAAAGCTTGTACAGATGGAAACTGTGATGGATTCCCCACTCCTTAAACAGAGTTGAGAACTAAGCAACCAGAAAACTAATTCAAACGATTAACATAGACCAGTGTTTCTCAAGCTCTACTTCTCCAGATGCTTAGGACTTCAGCTCCCACAATTCCTAACAGCTGGTAGCTGGCTGCGATTTCTGGGAGCTGAAGACCAAATCACCTGGAGGAGCAGAGCTTAAGAAACACTGACATAGAAAATTACTCTGTTCACTACCAATCCTTAAGTAGTCAATCAACATATTAGTTGCACTCAAATGGAAAACTAGGTTTTGCAAGAACTTAAAAGTCTACAAAAGCATTTCCCAAATCACTTGGAATAGAAAACTTTAAATTGCTATTTCTGTAGTCACTAACAACATTTGCTGCTTTACAATAGTAAATTAATTTAAAGTTAACAGCTTCCCAATTTGTTTTACTGTCTACAATTATTATATAATGAATTCAAACCACCCTATAATTAATTTTCTTTAATCCAAAATGAATTTTAAGTTTTACAATAATATTTAATGCATTAAATTAAACTTGTAAAAGTCATGACAAATTTTTATTTTTTAATACTTATTGTAGCTATCTGTATATTGTAATTAAATATCAGATGAAAGGCAACGTATAAATGAATGAATGACAATACTAATAAATGTTTATGATAAAATAAACAGATGCATCCATTTTAATTTCATTTATATCGATTTCTGTAAATTTCTGTTCACTTCCCCCATTTGATGTGTTTGTGTGTACTCAAGTTAACATCCTGATAATTTGATTGCATTTTCCAACTATTAAAAACAGAAACTGGGGGGAAGGGGGAACTTACTTTATCATATAGCATCCATCCAATGTATTTCAAGTAACTATCATTTAAGAATGTATCAGGATACATTTTCATCCAGCTGCCCATTTCCTCAATGCAGATCGCTCGAATTTCTGGAATAATATCACTTTAAAACAACAAAAATAAACAGTATTCATAACCTAGCATGTATATGTATGTTTGTGTATGTATGTGCTCATGTGTTTGTATGTGTGTGCATATATCTGCATTAATTCACATCCCTTGATTCATCAACATGCAAGAGTTAGTGGCCAAATGCACAAAAACTATGCTATATACACCAGAATCGACTTGCAGGTTCTCAAGTCACTCCTGACATGAATGAGAGATAGAGATATATATATATATAATTTTTTCTTGTGTCGGGAGTGACTTGAGAAACTGCAAGTCAATTCTGGTGTAAGAGAATTGGCCGTCTGCAAGGACATTGCCTGGGGGCGCCCGAATGTTTTGATGTTTTTACCATCCTTATGGGAGGCTTCTCTCCCCAGCAAGTGAATGATATCATCTTACATGAAACTTCCACATGAATGTAGTCACCAGTCAAACATACATGACAAGTTGAATTACAATTCCCATCACTCCAAGACTATGTTCTCTGAAGGAAATAAAAGCTCTATACCAGTGGTTCTTAACCTGTGAGTCCCCAGATGTTTTGGCCTTCAACTCCCAGCTGGAAAACTGGTTGGGATTTCTGGAAGTTGTAGGCCAAAACACCTGGGGACTCACAGGTTGAGAACCACTACTTTAGACCAACACATCTGGAATGTACCAGTTTGGGATAAGCTGCACAAAGTATGCCATGATGCTGCAGGTTTCAGATCACGCCTATGTGAATGATCTTGTAGGTGAAAGGCCCTTCTCATCCAAGCTTCCAAGCAAATATACAAACTCTTACCGGTAACGCTGCAAAAAAGTCCCTTTGAAAATGGCATTCATCATATTATCCATCTCCAGGTATTTTTGTTCAAACTGAAATTAGAAGAATGAAAATTGTTCTCAACTGGGTAAGATTTTATTCCAATATTAAAGGTCATTTCACTGAATAATCATACTGAATAAATACCACTATAAATACATCAGGGAATAAATACATCAGGGAAGAATGAAAGATTAGACAGGAGAAGGAAACTCCAACTAGTCCAACGTTTGGCAGCCTTGCTTCTAACTGGAGCTAATTATAAGGAGCGTTCAATCTTCCTGCTTAAGGAGCTCCACTGGCTGCTGTTCACCTTCCGGACCCAATTCAAGGTGCAGGTGATCACCTACAAAGCCTTGAACGGTTTGGGACCCTCCTACCTTAGTGATCGCCTTTCCCCCTACGAACCTGCACGATCTCTTTGTTCGTCGGGGGAGGCCCTCCTCTCGCTCCCACCTCCGTCACAAGCGTGGTTGGTGGGGACGAGGGAGAGGGCCTTCTCCGTGGTGGCCCCCCGGCTCTGGAACTTGCTCCCCTGGGAAATCAGGCAAACCCCCACCCTGGTAGCATTCAGAAAGAGCTTGAAAACCTGGCTCTTTACACAGGCCTTTAGATAAAGATTGCTCATCCCCATAGCAATCTGTATCTGTGACCATTCTTGTACCGGTTTGCACTTTTTACCTTTGTCAACTTGATATAGACACAGGGTCTATTCCCATCCCAATTTGCACTTCCAAGATTTTGCAGCACTTTATCAGTCACCTCATGTTTACAAGATTTATATGGTGCACCTTACCCAGTCTACTTTTACAACCTCTCCGTTTTAATGCATGTTTTTATTAGTTCTTGTCATTTTTTTATTGGCTAATGTTTAAATTTTTATAATTGTGCATGTTTTTTGTCTATTGTTGTGTTTTATATTGCTATTGTTTTTGTTCGGGCTTAGCCCCATGCAAGCCGCCCTGAGTCCCCTTTGGGGAGATAGAGGCGGGATATATAAATAAAGTTGTTATTATTATTATTATTATTATTATTATTATTATTATTATTATTATTATAGTTTTCCCTACTCTCACTAACTCAACCAGAAAACCTGGGTTAATTACATTTAGCTGATTTCCTTTCAACATATGAATTTTCAGTTAAGTAAACCACAGAAAACTGGATCTCATATCACCCCACAGCTCAGATGAGAGGAACTTACAGCTTTCCATATGTTAGCAGACATCAGCATCTTTTGAGCCCACCCAGCATTACCAAAAAAAATCAAAATTATTGAGATCAACTGATTTTCTGTACCACTCACAAACAGAAACTACTTTTACTCACTGGGGGTCTGTGTTTGTGCCATTTACATTTAGTAGATTTGGTGATAGATTATTACAAGAGGTAACTTCACAAATGTCCTCGACACCATTCCATGCCATCATCATAATCTTGGATCACAATTATGATAAATGTGTAAATAGAGGATTCCCATCCTTGTAGAAAGTCTCTACAAACTCTGTTCTACTAATCAATAAACCCTCCACATTCTTCCGTTACTTATATGATCCCACAAAACAACACTATGTAATGCAGAATTCACTCAACCTCCTTAGATGAGGGCCCAGGAAATCACTGTAGTCCATTGCCATCTCATGCACTAATCATCCGCAATGACTTTCAGTGATTGATCTGTGGCTTCCTTTGGGCCACAGCCACTATAAAATGGGCATTTTATGAACCATCTTCAACTTCCCAAAAGAAATCTGTTCTACCTCTTTTTTCTTCTTCTCCAGCTGGTCCAGTCTTGAATTGGTCCTCTTGCCTGCAGCCCTGTTTTTTTCCACTTCATATAATCTTTCGAGGTTGTGCTTACTTATATCTAGATTGAGATGGAGATTTACAAGTGCTGTCAGAAGCTTCATAGCTGGAAACAAAAAGAAAACAAAATAAACAAAACTGAAAAGTCTGGAGTCTTAGTGTGTCACAGTTTAGAATTTATTTTTTAAAGACCACCACAAATCTTCCTCAGTATACTGTTCATTATACATTGAAGGGATAATGAATATGACATCCCTGGTGCTCCTTAGATGTCACCAGTGAACCACTTGGTTGAGGCTGGTAGCATAAGCTTCCGTAAACTCACCGAATCATAGAGTTGGAAGTGTTGGCACAGACCCTCCAGTCCAATCCCCTACAAAACTACAAAGCTCTATATGGCCCCAGTCCAGGTTATCTGAAGGACCGCATCTCTTTCTATGAACCTGAGAAACATCTACAATCTTCTGGGGAGGGCCTTTTTTCAGTCCCACCACCCATTCAAGCACACTTGGTGGGAACACGGGAGAGGAGCTTTTCGGTGGCTGCTCCCAGGCTGCGGAACTCCCCCTCAAGAGAAACTAGAACAGTCCTATCCCTGCTGGCCTTCCGCAAGCAGGTCAAGACCTTCCTCTGCCAAGAGGATTTTGGGGAAAGATAAGGGCTCTGGGGAGGGGGGGGGAGGGATTGGGAGGATATTAATTTTAAAGGCCATTTAATATATTTGCTGTATTTTAATTCTGTTTTTACCACACTGTTACAATTAAATTGTTGTTTAACTTTTGTATTTCTCTTTTTAAACTGTTTAGTGTGGATAGATGTTTGCCGCCTTGAGTCCCCATCGTGAGAAAGATGGGATATAAATAAAGATGATGATGATGATGATGATAAGAAGAGGAGGAGGAAGAAGAAGAGGAAGAAGAGGAAGAAAGCATCCAGTATATTTAGGCTAGAGGAAATGGCTTCACCTTTCTATAATTCCGACACCAAAAGGGCTCTAGAAATTCAAATTCTATTGTTGGCATAAAATAAAAATTAAAAATACAGCTGTTTGCTGACATGTTTTAGTGAGCCTGAACAACTCCAATTTGACAATATCCAACATACTCCCATGGCCTATATTGTTTGCTGAGCTCTACCATTTCTGTCTAATAATAATAATAACAACAACAAGATAAAATAGAACACTATTAAAATACGGAAAAGAAATATACACAGGTAAAATGCAGATTAAAATTACCGGTACAATGTAGGTTAAAATTCACAAGTTAAAATTGACTGGGTAGGCCTGCCGGGAGAGAAGGGCCTTCAGTTGCATCTTGAATTCAGACAGCTGATTTAGCTGTGAACGCTCTTCCGGCAAGTCATTCCACAGTCTTGGGGTGGCCGATGAAAAGGTCTTCAGGGTGACAGTTACTAGTCAGGTTCTGGCTAGTTGGAGTAAGCATCCCCCAGAGGACCTGTGTTCTAAAGGGCAAATTGTACAGGAGAAGGCAATCCTGTAGATAACCTGGACACAAACCATATAGAGCTTTAAAGTTCAAAACCAACACCTTGTACTTTGCACAGAAACTAATTGGCAACCAGTGAAGTGACTTTAATATGGGCGTAATATGCTCACCCCTAAATGTTCCTGCAACTAGTCTGACTGCCATGCTTTGAATTAACCCCGAAGGGGACACAAGGCGGCTTATATGTAGGCAACAATTCAGTGCCTTAAAAACAATGTACAATGAAATAAACATTTAAATTAAAAGTAAAATTAAAATACATTAAAACATTTAAAAACGTTACACGTAGTCAGTATTAAAACCACACTATCCGCAATCATAATCCAGGCCATTCCAGTAATCATTGCACATAATTCCAAATCCATCTATTGCACTATAATTATTCTCCGAAGGCTTGATCCCAAAGCCACATTTTCACTCTCTTTCTGAATAAAAAGACAGAGGGGGCTGATCTAATATCACTCAGGAGGGAGTTCCATAGCCAAGGAGCCACCACTGAGAAGATCCTGTCTCTCATTCTCACTAGTCGTGCCTACAAAGGAGGCGGGACCAAGAGCAGGGCCTACCCAGATGATCTTAATCTCTGAGAAGTTATGGTTACATATAATGCCAGATCCTGGAGCATCCTCTTGAACAACAAACAAGATCTACTTACATTCTGCTCTGGTGACAAAATTTACAGATAAGCATGACCACAGTAGATATTGCTCATGCACACTTTGTCTTTCTCTGCATAACTCTATAAAATACTGCTGCCTGAAATACAATTTATTTATTTCAATCAGTGCTATGAGTAGGTTGGACTGAAACTGGTGCTGGGGCTTGGTAGATACTTTGGCCAAAGTTATTGTTTGCTTTCCTATTCAATTTCAGGATTCATCCTAGTTTTATGTCCCATCTGGGAGAATACAGGAGGGATAATATTTCAGTCCTATCCAAGCCAATGACAAACAAGCAAGCAAAAAAAAACCTAACCATAATATAGATGTACTAGCTGTGCCCGGCCACGCGTTGCTGTGGCATTGTCTGGTGGTGTCTGTATTTTATAGGCAGTGTGGAAGAGGCCTGAGGCCTAACTTTGCCTGTCCCCTGGGCTGAGTGGGTTGCTAGGAGACCAAGTGGGCAGAGCTTACCATTCTAACTGGCAGCAATTGGATAAAAACAATTATTCCTCTCCCTCTAATTAGGAATTTATTTTTCTTTTCTTTTTGTTTTATCAACCTAGAGGCATGGATGAGGGGTTGTGCTGTCAATTTTTGAGGTTGTGCGGTGTTTAGTTTTGTTGTTTTGTCGGTCGCCAGGATTCCATCACTCTTTTATATATATAGATAAGTGTATTTTAATTTAATATTATAAAACTCTGAAATAGACCATTCAACTTCTTTACCGCAGTGTGTGTTTTCCCTCTTACAACTCTTTATCTTTATGCAGGTTTTTTATGGACAAGTACAACTTACAAAGTGCACCTGATTAAATCCTGGTTGACATACATCTGATGAGGAGCTAACCTCACTCTGACCCTACAAACTTTCTACTCTCACATAATGGGAGGAAAGCAAGCTAGCCTTACATACCTGCTAATGTGCTGGTGTGCCGGAATGCTCTGACCATTGAATCTGCCAAACCAGTAAGGAGAGAGATTATGGTGTCCATCAAATAGCTGTCATAGAGGATGATATACTGACACTGCTCAACCAGTACTGCAATGAACTCACAAAAATTTGCTCGGAACTTTTTCCAGTAGGGCCCTGGTTTGATGAGCGGATAGTCTTCATTGTCCTGAAGGTAGAGGAGAAAAAATATCCTGAACCTTGATGAAGATATGACAAAACCTAAAAGCTGAATGGAGAACTTCTCAATGAACATTGTTGGAAAACAGTACTTTTTCTATGACTTCAAAGATTTCTATTATGGGAGAAAAGGATGCATGGTACACTTCAAAATTCATAGTACACCATGGAACAGGGGTGAAGAAACTTTAGTGATGTGCCACTACCCTCATTATTCACCTTCCCTGGCCAGGCTGGCTAAAGCTGATGGGAATCGGAGTACAACATCATCTAGATGTTTACAGGTTTCCCAATTCTGCTGAAAAGAAGCATTGTACTAGAGAATCTCTAGCCACAAATAACAGCCACAGTTTTCAAGGCATGTTATATATACAGTGATATTTACATGAACCGTCATGTCAGAGTGGAGGCTTTCTCATGGGACTTGCCAAAAAAACTTCAATGCGATACTAAAAGTCAACACACACGTTTGTTGTTTGTATGTATAGTACTAGTGGACGTATATCAGCCTATGAAATGACTACTCCATTAAGCACTGACTTGACAAAAAAGACTCATAACAGTCCCAGAACCTTGGAGCACTCATTTAAACGTTTTTCTTTCTCTTGAAATATTAGGATGGAAGGTTGCACTTTGTTTTCATGGTACAGTATCAATTGAGTATCTTTTAATTATTATTTATTATCGCAATTGCACTAACATGAATTCCTTTCTCTCAGCAACTGCCTGCATATTACCTATATGTATAGCAAACATTCTGGAGTTAAATGATGGTTTGGTTCAATGGATAAGAGACAAACTATGCTTTGGAACTCTTTTCAATGGAAAGCATACAACATTGTTAAGAACTCTACAAAACTGACAGCAATAACATGAACAACTAGGACAGACCTGGCCAGAGTATTCCATGCTTCAAACTTAGTTAATACATACACAAAGATGTTGAAATCACTTTTGTGACATGTACAGAAAGGTAATAGTTAATTAATATCTGGATAAGCTGGTATCTGAAAGGGATACTACTTGGAAACCCTAGGGACACCATCAAGGGTTTTTTTATGGAAGAAAAGTGAAATATAAATAAAGAAAAATCACCATATCTACTGGCCAAGTCACTGTCAAAATCCAGGGATAAGCCATGAACTTCTTATACTGCAATCCAGTTTCCTGTTAAAAACAAAAGACAATTTGAGAAGTTGCAGTGGCTAATGCCTGTTTCAGTCTTACCCAACCTGTGTCCTCCAGATGTGCTGAAGCCATGATAACTGGAAATGAAATTGTAATCCAACACAATTTAAGGGAACCATGTTGAGGAAAGTTGTTGAAACATAGTCATATAGAGAGAGAGAGATAGATTTGCGGGTGAACCTGGCACTTGTGCACATGAAAGCTTTCATACAACAATGACATATTTATTGCCTTCAAGATCCAGGTGGTTCTTTCATCACCTAACATGCACAGAAAATCCCCAAAGCATAGCTGAAGCACAACAAAGCTTAGAATCTGAATGAATGTATAACTGTGAACTTTACTGCATGAAGGTGGCAAAGTGGCATTGAAGCAGGACTACCATGATGCCATATACAACCTGTTGACATTCTGCCACCTCCCTGCAAAACCTAACAACTGCCCTACATCACACCACAGTCTCATCAGGATTCTCTGTGGATATCAAAATCCAAGGATGCTCAAGTCCCATTATATACAATGGCTCTACCATAATTGAACATGATTGGCCCAAAACACCCAAGTGTTATGTAGTATCTTAAGAGACTTTCCAGTAAACTTGTCAAGAATCAACTGATTAAACACAGCTTTCTTTTGGGAGAAAGGGAACACACCTCATCAAATGTCTCTGTCATTTTCTGCATCACTTCACAGTTCTGTACACTCTGAAACATCTCTGCTGTAACCATTCCTATGGAGGTAACAATAAAAATGGAAATTAAAATGAACACAGGGTATCCTCGTAAAATCCCTTTTTTAAGCTGGAATGGCATATATTTAAAAGTCAGTACAAGCCACATTTGGTTGCAAACTTTCATTATATCAACCAGCACATCTTAAATATCTCTAAACAAGTTTAGTGGAACTTAGTCCCAGATAAACATACACAGGATTGCAGTCACTGGAACGCTTTCAGAAGTTATTCAGTGCAAGATTCAAAAGTATTTCTATTTTTCCAACTCCAGTCTTCTTGTGTGTATTAGTCTTCCTTAAAGTCCTTACTATCATTACATGTTGTCTTAAATTCTTACATTCAAGGACCACAGAGCAATTTCCATTGTTGAACATGCTTGCCTGTTTATTTTTATTACAAGATCATTCTTTCCCAATCCTCAGCTGAGAATCTGGATTTCATCCATTAGTACAGACCAACAGAAAAGCAGATGAAGAATATATTAAGATGAAATAAGGACTTGAAAGGGAAAAAACCCATTCTTTCTACTCTATTTTTTTCTCTTTGGAGAGATAAAAGATTAAAGATATAAAAACGGAAGGAAGAACAGAAGTCACAAATTACCCCTGGTTTTTTTTAGGTTTTTTCTTTGTTTTTCCTTTATCTCTTTTTTCTCTTCCTATCTTTTTTCCTACTTTTCTTTACTCATAATGTTCTCCCACTTTTAATGTAGTAAAAAAAATTATTTTAATAAAAATTAAAATATAAAAAAAGAAAATCAGATAAGCTCCAGATTCTAAATAAGAGGACCATTATCTGCTAACTGAGAACTATCTGTAATAATGCCCCCTCACTCCACTCCATAAGGCAGAGGAAACAGATTTACCTTGACAGCCCGAACACTGAATGAAGAAATTTATGAGGTCCAGAAGTGCCACATCTCGATCTCTTTTGTAAGCTTCAACCCAGTCATCTACTACAGACTAAACCATTGCAGAAAAACACAAAAATGAACAAGTATCTTAAATAGCTTAAACTAGAATGCAAAGTCTACTCTGAATTATTAGACTCAATTAGAGTAGATCCACAAAAATCTAATGACACTTAGGTAAGTTCCATCAACTAAATTGGTTTCCTCTAGTTAGGAGAATATTAAATGTATGCTTCATATTAGCAACCTACAATTTAAACTAAAATATGTATTTCATGTTTTCACGAATACATCAAAGTCAACTTATTTATGCTGCCTTAGAACTATGATAAAATATAAATTAAGTATAACATATCAAATAACACAACCTAAGATATAATGCAAGCATAAACATCCAAAGTTAATTTTCTTGGGGATGGTATGATGTATGTGCCTATATGTTAGCTGTTGATTTATGCCAACCCCACATATTTCATAGGGTTTCCTTAGGCAAATAAT
Organism: Anolis carolinensis; assembly: GCF_035594765.1. NCBI lineage: Eukaryota > Metazoa > Chordata > Lepidosauria > Squamata > Anolidae > Anolis > Anolis carolinensis. The sequence continues at coordinate 109,297,909 of NC_085843.1, forward strand.
ACTCAGTTGGGCCAGTTACCTCCTATGAAATATAACCTAAAGCACCTGATACAAATTGGGTATCCCTTATCCAAAGTGTTTAGGACCAAAAGAGTTTTGGATTTCAATTTTATTTTTATTTTTTACATTTTGGAATACTTGTTTCGAGTACTTTGGATTTAGGAATTCTGGATAAGGGACCTCGTTCAACTTGTGTTCACTAGCAGTCACCCATCCAATACCCTTTAGAGTATTTAGGCCAAACTGAAATCATATGAGCTTCAACTTTAACCCTCATCCATCAGGAAAATGCATTCAGTGAGTTCTGATTCTTTTAAGGATTTTGTTATTATCCAGAACTGGGTAACCAGAGGACACCATTTCTAGTTTGTAAAGTAATATTTCACCAATTACTTTACAAAATTATTATGTCACAGGTGCTGTGACAAAAAGGCCCTAATAGGTTTGCGGGACCTGTTTCCCTCACAGATTTGTGGGTCTATTTTTTCTGTTTTTAGTTTGTTTTTAAAAGTGAAATGCAGTCAAATTGCTTAGACAACAATATGACAAATTGTCTACATTGTAGATCTAAATCTGGGGAACAAAAATGCCCCATCCTTGTATATGAGGACTACTAAACATCATACAAAGAAAACAACTATATTCTTCAAGTAATACATTCCTCTCAAACTCCACATAAGACTCATATTTCTCCCAGGTGGATAAATTAAAAAGTGAAATAAATGCCTTTCTAAATATTATGGTGCCTTTTAACTCAATTCTAATATTTATACATTTATGGCTTGGATGACACATACTTCCTTAACACATTTCAAACTAGCTTCAGAACAGGATACAGAGTTAAGACTGCTATGGTTGCCTTAGTGGATGATCTCTGTCTCAACACCAACAGGAGGAGTGAGTTCCTGTTGGTGCTTCTAGACCTCTCAGAGGCCTTTGATACCAATGACAATGGTATCTTTCTGGAACGCCTGGGGGAGCTGGGAATCAGAGACACTGTGTCGCAGTGGTTCTGGTCATACCTCTCAACAGGTTCCAGATGGTGGTACTTGGGATTAGCTGCTCTTCAAAAAAGGAGCTGTTATGTGAAGTCCCACAAGGTGCCATTCTATCCCCAATGCTCTTTAATATTTACATGAAACGGCTGGGAGAGGCATGGGGCAGGTGTTATTAGTTTGCTAATGACATCCAAATATATTTCTTCATGCCTTCAAAAACAACCTCTGCTAAGGATTGTGTGTCTCCTCTGAATGAATGCTTAGAGAGGAAGTAGTACGCTGGGTGAGAAAAAGTAAATTGAAACTGAATAAAGACAAAACCTCTATCTGGGGATGGAGCTATGTCAACCAATTCTGGATGGGGTTACACTCCCCGTGAAAGACTGTATTCACAGCTGTCACACACTAGGTCAGGGACACCTTTTTTACCCAGCATCAAACAGAGTCCAGTAGCTGCTAACTATAGAAGTCTATGTACAAAAAGCAAATACAAAAGGGGAAAATGTATTTCCCAAAAAGGCAATAGAAAATATGCTATAAAATAGCAATAGTCCAAAATACAAAGCTCAACAGACCAAACAGGCAATGTCCATGAAAATTCAAGATATCAAAATACAGGAAATCCAAGAGCAAGATAAGTGGAAACCAAAATAGCAAGGTACATGAAAATCCAAAGAGTCAAAGCAGTCAATAGTCCATAGCATGAAAACAGGAACTGAAGCAAGTTAAAAAATTAATTCCAACCCATATGCAAACTTGAGAGTTGGTAATGAACAAGACTGTTTAGCAATGTTGTCTGCTATGAAGAGCCCCTTGAAGCAGGATCTAATTAAAGCTCAAACCTGACCCAACAAACATGAGATCATCTTTTCTGCACCTGTGTTTCAAGGATTGTAAGGACTGTTTCTTACACATTCTTTCTGATCATTTAATTAGCCTTTCCTTGGCTCTCTCTACCCTCTATAAGAGACCTAATCTCTTGTCATGAAGAGACTCCCCAACCTTTGAAGACTGGGAAGGCTCGAGAAACTGAAGCAGAAGAATAGAAACAGATTCAGTGAAAATTTCATCCTCAGAATCATCAGAATCCCCAGCATCCTGCTGAGCCCCAGCAGCAGCTTGGGAGTGCTCCTGGATCTGTCTCTCCAAATCTTAGCTCAGGTAGATGCAATGGTCAGGAGTGCTTACTATCAGCTTTGACTGATATGCCAGCTGCACTCTTTCCTAGATTTGGAGGACCCAAAGATGGTAATACACACACTGGTAACCTCAAGGTTGCACTTCTGCAATGTGATTTACCTTGAGCTAACTCTGTACCAGGTTCAGAAACTCCAGCTGGTTAAAATATTGCAGTCAGATTGGTTACAGGAATAGCTAGGAGTGAGCATATCACCCCATCCTAGAGTCACTCAATTGGCTGCCAATTAGTTTCCGGGCAAAGTACAAGGTGATGGTTTTGATATTTAAAGTCCTATATGATTTGGGCCCATGCCAGCAAGGTAATGCTCAAGATCCTGCAAGGCAGACTCCAGCAATACATGGAGCGAGAGTTGTCAGATGTCCAAGCTGGGTTCAGGAAAGGTAGAGGAACAAGAGACCAAATTGCCAATATCCGCTGGATAATGGAGAAAGCCAGGAGTTCCAGAAAAACATCTACTTCTGTTTTATTGACTATTCTAAAGCCTTTGACTGTGTGGATCATAATAAACTATGGCATGTTCTTGGTGGTATGGGGATACCAAGTCACCTTGTCTGTCTCCTGAGAAATCTGTATAAAGATCAAGTAGCCACAGTAAGAACAGATCATGGAACAACAGACTGGTTCAAGATTGGGAAAGGAGTACTGCAGGGCTGCATACGTTCACCCTACCTATTCAACTTGTAAGCAGAACACATCATGCGATGTGCGGGGCTTGATGAATCCAAGGCCAGAGTTAAAATTGCTGGAAGAAACATCAACAACCTTAGGTATGCAGATGATACCACTCTGATGGCCGAAAGTGAGGAAGAGCTGAGGAGCCTTATCACCAAAGTGAAAGAAGAAAGTGCAAAAGCCGGGTTGCAGTTAAACATCAAGAAAACCAAGATCATGGCAACTACACCTATTGATAACTGGCAAATAGAAGGAGAAAATGTGGAGGCAGTGACAGACTTTATATTTCTAGGCATGAAGATCACTGCAGATGCAGACTGCAGCCAGGAAATCAGAAGACGCTTACTTCTTGGGAGGAGAGCAATGGCCAACCTTGACAAAATAGTGAAGAGCAGAGACATCACACTGGCAACGAAGATCCGCATAGTCAAAGCAATGGTATTTCCCATAGTAACCTATGGTTGCGAGAGCTGGACCATAAGGAAGGTTGAGTGAAGGAAGATAGATGCTTTTGAACTTTGGTACTGGAGGAAAATCCTGAGAGTGCCTTGGACCGCAAGAAGATCCAACCAGTCCATCCTCGAGGAAATAATGCCCGGCTGCTCACTGGAGGGAAGGATATTAGAGGCAAAGTTGAAGTATTTTGGCCACATCATGAGAAGACAGGAAAGCTTGGAAAAGATCATGATGCTGGGGAAAATGGAAGGAAAAAGGAAGAGAGGCCAACCAAGGGCGAGATGGATGGACGGTATCCTTGAAGTGACTGGATTGACCTTGAAGGAACTGGGGGCGGCAACGGCCGACAGGGAGCTCTGGCGTGGACTGGTCCATGAGGTCACGAAGAGTTGGAAACTACTATACGGCTAAATGAGCTGCTGGAATTTAAAAACCAACTAAAGACTTATCTCTTCCAGCTGGCCTACCCAGCCAGTTTTAAGCATGAATTTTAAACTCGAATCTTGTGTTTAATCTCTGTTCTGTGTATTTTAATATGTATTTTATAGAAATATGCTTTAATGTGTATTTTTATAGAAATATATTTCAATATGTGTATTTATAGAATTTTTAATGTTTTAATTACGCTGTAACCCGCCTTGAGCCACAAGGAGAGGGGAGTAAGAAATAAAATTATCATTATTGACACGACATTGTATGACACAGCAAACAAGATAGATATGCTGGATTTCGTATCACAAAATCACAAGTCGAACACTTCCCAAGTGTTTAGGACTGTGTGATGTATTTTCGGATGATGCGTGCAAATCCCAGTAGGGTAGCCTTTTGCAGTTGGCAGATCTTAATTTTGTCAATGTCTATTATTTCCAAATGCTGGCTGAGATCTTTTGGGACGGCACCCAATTATCATTATTACTATTGTTGTTGTTGTTATTATTATTATTATTATTATTATTAAAGATGTAATAAAACATTTCCTGACAATTGTCATCACAAAGGAATACTCTTTCTTCCAAAGAGAGCCCATTCAAGTAGTCCATCCATGAAGTCTGCTGACAAGGAATTCTAATGAGCTGATTTTATATGTAAATCTCTCTGACAAGGAAATATACCTGCATAGCGCTTTTGCCCATGATGACCACCTCAAACAAAGTAACTGCTTCAACCACTTCTCCATTCTGCAGCTGGTTTGACCGTTTACTACTAGAAGAATTTTTCCTTCTGTTTTCGCATTGTTCTCGGATTTTTCTTTTCCCTTTCTAAAAGGTTAAAAACAAAATGCAAACTATAACATTGCAATAGAAACAGAAGTGTACACTTTCCCTGGAATAGGATATACATTCCTGAAAGGAACTATAACAAAAGAAATATGGAAATTCTTATTGTAAGGACTCAATGAACCATCTACTCCAATTATTTCCCCATGATAGGATATTGCTTTATCATACAAATGGAAAATTTACTGACAAATATGAACTGTTAATAATGCTCACTAGTAAGATCTACATGTCTAGAAAAGATAAATATATGGGAATAGTGGGAGCTAACCTACATTGATTATGTAATTATAAGCCTTTACAAGTAGATACTGACACATACTGATTCTGGTCACTGTAAACTGACACTTTCCCAAATGTATTTCATTCATCCAGTACAATAGTGAGATCTCATTTCCATTTTTACTTCACTGTTTAGGAAACACAGTAGAAACTTACCAGAGGCCTAGCATTGCCATTTCTCAAACAGCCACCATCTTGTGCAGTGGATTCAGGTGCAATCTCATCGTGAATCCCATTTTCTCTGAGCCAATTAAAAGGAAGTAGAAAAAAAGTTAATATTTAAAAGGGGTATGTGTATCTTCAAATCTGTACTTAAAAGAACAAATACTGCTCGAGAATGAATTCGCTAGTAAAAAGGTCTGAAACCCCTGAAAGAAGATACTGAATATAAGAGGTAATTGTAATTATTTAAAGTATTGCTTTCAAATGTATAAGGAATCAGTATGAGTTGCTGTCTCTAGAGCAAAGCTACCAACATTAGACCAAACTAGATGTCACACCATCATTGCATCAACAAATTTCCAGCTTTTTAAAGAGGGAAAGCTATTGTCAGTAAAAAGCAAGCTAGTATTTGTTCACTAAAAAAATCTCACTGGCTGCTTTTCTCTCTATCATGGAAAACACATTTTCCCCCAGGGTGGGGAGACTTGTTTGAAAAGATGAATTTTAGCAAAAGTTAAGCAACTGTTCCCCCAATTTTCATTAAAAATAAAGTACAGATAAAACGTGAAATGGTTCACATATTCCGTGTAGCTTTCAATCTGGCCAATATTCTGTCATTCAATGAAGTCACTGTGAAATCCACAATACACTTACCTGCTCATTATAATGTTTTTGCTTTGTAATTATCCCAGTTACAGAAACCAGTTGGCCCACTACAGAAAGCACAGCATTTTTTTTAATGTAGCAAGGATTGGCAGGCAAATTATCTTGCTAGTTCAGACTTGTGCTTTTTAATTAGGAGGAATAACAAATCCAAACACTATGTGTCTCACTGTGTCTACCCAAAGAAGAGACTAAGATTTTAAGAGTGTGAATTTCCTAATAATAAAGTTTCAAGAATGAGTTAAATAGAGGGGAGGAGGGAGTGAAAAGAGTAAAGAAGGTGGAAATGTTAGTGTTGCCAGGCCCAGAGGAAGAGTGTGTGGAAAGGTGAAGGAAGATCAGAATGACCTGGAATACAGAGGAATGGAGAGGTACCGAAGTGAAGGTCAGAAGCTGGGAAAAGTGCAAAGTGCAAAGAAGAAAAAGAGGCAGAGATTTTATTGCATGTGTGTGCATGTTTACTTTACTCTACTTTGGTCAACTATAATACCAATGATCAATCTAATATGGCACTCTTTCTATTGCATCTCCCTTAGTGTTATTCTGCAGATTAAAACTATAGTATTTTAAATTCTCTTCATCTCTAGTCTCTGACTGGAAAATAGATACTAGAGATTTGAGGGGCCTCAGCACCTATACCATCCCACTTCTGCTTAACACTTTACATGTCTCAAAACAGAATGTTTAACATATGCTTCAACTGCACCCATTAAGTCAAAGGGAACTATGGAAGGGTACTTGCTTCACTTATAGAAAATCTCAGATACCATTCCTAGGAATCTGAATTAAAGGAGGAATCTGAATTAAAGAAGGAGAATAACCTCCTTCTAAGGCAACAGAAAGCTGGTGTCAAGCAGAACAAACTGTAGGTTCTAGCATATGGTATTTTCATATCTTTAATGATACTATTACCATGTCATATGTTTTGATGTTACTCAATGTAATTCTTAACACAACATTGAAGTGCTTGGTTTCTGGTGCCCTGATTCCCAGCTTGAATCAGGCCTAAGGGCTCTTCTACACCTCTTGGGTTGTAGCCCCCACCCCCAACACAAACCCCAGGCTTTTCTGGTAGGGGTGGCTAAATGGCATCCCAGATCAACCAAAGGTTGACCCTGGATAACATCCAGTCCCCCTCCAGCCCATTTTGGCCCCCAAACTTACTGGAGAGGTCTGCCGGCAGGGCAGACATCTCTCTACAGTCCACCAGGTGCTTGGAAATGACGTGTCAGGCGAGGGGAGGACAGAAATTCATCCATCCCCCCCCCCCCCCCAAGCCTCTGGACGCACCATTTTCTCATGCCAGGAGGATTGTTGAGAAAGGTCTGTCCTGCTAGCAGGCCTCTCTGGTAAGTTTGGGGCCTAAATGTGGGGCGGGAGGGTAGGGGGTGGGTGCCATCCCACTCCTCCAGGCTTTTTGTAGCCCAAAGAAGAGGGATGGCTGTGGGGACTGACCCCAGAGACTGTGGAAGCATTCTTGGAAGTCAGTCCCCACAGGGCCCTCACCTCTAAAGATCCAGACCTTTGCTTAAGATCCAGATCCTTAGAGGAGTTTAATTAATGTGGAGTAAAAAACCTTTGCATTAATTCACTTTTACCTGAGGTGTCATTCGGGCGCCTCTGGTAAAAAGTGAGACAGGTCCTGCATTTTGAGTCTGTCTAAAAAGGCCCTAAGAAGGCTGTTGGAGACACAATTGGTGAGTGCAGCCTTTCTCAACCTTTTTGTTCTGGAGAAACCCTTGAAATAATTTCTAGGTTTCAGGAAAGACCTTAAAATTTTATCTACTGCTCCAAGAAAAGTTTTTCTTTTTTTCAACCACAATCTCTAGCAGAAATCCTAGTGACTTTTCATGGAACTCTAGACCTTGGTTTGGAAACCAACAAATTTCCCTCATTCTGAAACATGCCTGAAACCAACATATTTTAATAGTTCTTTTAATGGTTGTGATTCTTTAAATTTTTCAAAAGGAAAAGATGACTATATACTAGTGTATATGTATGTTTGCACCCATAACATTTATTTATTTTGGAAGGCAAGAAAACAGCCAACTAAAAATATGAGGGAAATGCACAATTAAATCATGATGTCACCCCCCTCAAAAAGCATAGTCCAATACTGATTCTGTTGTTTTGGTTGTTAACTGCTTTCAAGTTGACTTTGATTTATGGTGATCTTATGAGAGGCCTCCAAGTTATCCTGTTCTCAAGGCCTTGCAAACACAATACTGCCTATTTATTTAAAATATGTACCAGTACATCCCATCCTGTACCATGGGATTTCAGGATGATACAAAACCGGAATAAATATAAACAGTTGAACAATTCAGAATTTACAACAAGAAACATTTCAGAGACAAACACATATTTTAAACAGACACCAAGCTAAAACACTACTAAAAGGTGTATGATACTAGGTTTCACAGCATATGGTTCTAGTATACCACCCTCAGTAGTGTTTAATGATTAGGACTGGATTCTATTTTAATTTCCCTCAATGCCCTAGAGGAATGCAACACTGTAGAAAAATCCAATGGCAAGTGCACCACCAGAGCTAGTGGAAATTCCCATTGCTGCCAGTGAAGCCAACCAGAATTTACTGCCAAAAGAAAAACCACTAGAAGACATTTTGTCTAAGGCTCCCAGAACCTGGAGCCAAACCCATCTAAAGTATAAGTATCCTTTCCTTTTCAATGATCTGTTTTTGGGGGTTTTTTTGATGACCTAATATTACAATTACTGTTACTTCAATTTAACTGAGATGCATGGACCACTATTTTGTTAAGTTTGCATGATGCCTTTGTGACTCTGAGCTGCTTTTTCTTCTTTCAATCAACTTGGTGCCACAGTTTTGTTCAGTCTTTGTACAGTACAGAACTCATCTGTTGTGTGTCTCTGAGAAATTGTGCACAAGTCCATCTCTTATACAACATCTGTGCTTCAAATAGAGTATTTATACTTATATTTGTACTTTTAACACAGTATGCATCCATATATTTCTGCTCATAATACAATACCTGCACTTATAATATATGGGTTCTGCATTTCCTCTTTTTGACAGCACAATTGCAAATTATGACCACCATAGAAAAATCTGCTATGACTACAATTGCAGCATTATACCCATCTTTGTGATTGACATACCTTCATAATAATATGGAAGCATGTCATCTCTTTTATCATGCAGCCAATCAGCCTATTTAATACTAGTAACATTATCCACAAGCAAAAGCATAATACCTCCTCCTCCCACAACCCTCCAAACCACAAACGTCAACCCAGTCTTAAATACAGGAAACACACCACTACTGTTAAGGTCTTACTTGTGGTTGGGGAGATTCGCAACGGAATTGGGCTCAGCTATCATTTCCACTACATCCTCTCAGTAGCAGAGAAAGCAAACAACAGTTCAGCATGTAAAGAATATAAACCACAAGAATTCAAATTCACTTCTTTTTGCTTTCATCTGAGAAGTGACAGCAACACTGTGCAAAACATAATAGACAACATATTTTTAAAAATACAATAGATCAAGACAAGCAATATAAACTGAATTACATTCCAATAAAAATACAAAATTATATTTCAATAGCACAGTTATAAGACAAAAATCATTTTATGTGCTCCTACAGGGCAAAAATCAACTCTGACGAATAATACTTATAAAGACCATTAGAATTCAAAATTAAATACAGTCTTCTGTATTACAAAGAATTCTTTCATGAAACATTTTTATCATGTTCATTTCCCCATTTTCCTTCCATAAATATATGAGGCTATTCCATTTTATCCTCTAAATACTATTATGAGCTACAATTGGTAAAGACAGAGCTTTCCAAACATTTCATGTTGGAGACCTTAGACATGCACCATTTCGTCACACAGTTATTTGGTTTTACTAGCAAACCAGAGGTTAAACCAACCCCTTATAAGAGATATAGATATATACATAAATTATAATAACAAAATGTTTGGGGACACAACATACTGTATATGATTTATAAGATAATAACATACATTTCCAAGATTTCGGGAAGGGAAATATAAACCAACATATCGATCAGCAGCTTTGTTGTGCAAAAATGCAGAGATTTCTTGTTACATTTGTGCTACACATCTACACACTGCAGCCAAAATACTAAGGTGTCGCGCTACACCATTTGGAAAGCTCTAGGTTAAGAGATTATGATTGACTAAGCACACCAAGTAAATTTCATAGAGCAAGAACGGTGAATCCAGATCTCCTCATTCCAAGTCAAACTGTCTACACAACGCTGATTCTGCATGTTTCTAGACATAAAAGCATATTAAGCTGACTTTCTTCTTTACAGATATTTTACATATTGAAATAAAAATAAATTTACATACAAGGACTAGTAACTCTGAGTAGCCTTTTCCTAGGAAAACATTATGAATTTTTTTTAAATCATATGTATTTAAAATTCTACATAACCCTTGAGCATTCCAAACAAAACTGCAACACACAAATAGTGTGAAAACCCTATGAAACTGATGGAAATTGCTGTAAGTTGACAAGAACTCTAAATGTGCACACACAAACCAATTAAGCCCTATTCAGACATTATTAATAGGACTGAGTCTACCTATGATTAGAGGCAGATAAAGTGGCTCTGCCTCTCATGACACACAGTCTGTTGCTAGGTTTCTGCATATACGATACTAACAGTAGAGAGGAGGGTCCTCCATGGCACAGCTGGATGTGTAAAAGGCCTCCATGGGAACCTACCTTCTGTTTTCTGGATTCCAACTCACATAGAAGACTCTGCACACAGGTATACATTTAAAAACCTCTTTGCCATGGATGTTTACACTGCACAAGTGAACACTAGGACATTATCCACGCCTAACTGGCATGATCCACTTGCAAGTTTAGGCAAGACCTTCTTGGCAAGACCTGAAAAGGGCTTTCCTAAAGAAATCTAATGCAATAGTGAAAACTACAGTCCTATATGTATTTGAACTCATGAATTTTGTTCTAAAAGGACATATATGAAACTACAATTGAAAGAAAATAATGTGTGAATCAAGAAGTCTCTGGTTCAACTTGCTCCTCTCCTATGAATACATTTGATGTCCTTAGACAACCATTTCTAGGTCTTTCTCAGTTCCTCCCATCTGCAACACAGGCAGTATTAATGCTGACTTGACTTAGCAAGTTGCTGTAATTACAGGAAACATTTTGAACACTTGAAAGCAGAGAACAAAATAGTATCACTGCTGCCACAATACTAGGGAATTTCAAGATACAATAAGACCTCTTAGAGCAGTGGTTCTCAACCTGAGGTCCCCAGATGTTTTTGGCCTTCAACTCCCAGAAATCCTAACAGCTGGTAAACTGGCCGGAATTTCTGGGAGTTGTAGGCCAAAAACACCTGGGAACTCCAGGTTGAGAACCACTGTCTAAGGGAAAAAACAGAAATGGAAAAGATCCTTTTGAAAATGTATAAACCTATATTATCACACTAGTGGTAATCAGACAACATAGGTTCCATGGGAAGTGGAAAACAGCAAATAATGGTAAATTGATATTAATTATAGAAAACTTACCTGACATAAAACCAATTGAAGCCAAACTGAGTAATTTGTCCTAGTGGCTGGAGGGCTAAATGTATCCTTTTAATCAAAATCTGGATGACACATTGCCTTTTTGCAGAACCTGCTGTAATCTACAAATTTGGGCAATAACATATCCAAAGATGCAGTCTTCTTTGTTTATCTTCTAGATTTCATCTAAAACATACACAGACAGACATTTAACTCCAAAACCACAGGCAATGAAGCACAACATATTCCTCTTCCCAGAGCAGGAAAACTGAACTGATATTTCCTGGCCCCAGCTCCCATAAACCAGCACAGACAACAGGGAAAGATGATGGAAGACTAAGGTCCAAAAGGACTAAGGTCTCCTGAAAATTCTCAAAATGGGCAAGCATATGAATCACCTCTTCCAACAAGCCTGCAACAGGGCACACTACAGTGAAAGCATTTCCAACTTTTTACTGGACAATGTGTTGTCGAAAGCTTTCATGGCCGTTTACAGAAAACCTACACAAACCTTCATAAAAACTTCTGGAACATGGCCATACATCCCAGAAAACTCACAACAACCCCACTAAACAACTATTACTTTTAATAAATAATATTGCAAATTACCTAACCTTGGCATCGTCGGGTGCCTAAACTAGTACAGTAGAGTCTTGCTTATCCAACATAAATAGGCCGGTAGAACGCTGGATAAGCGAAAATGTTGAATAATAAGGAGGAATTGAGGAAAAGCCTATTAAACATCAAATTACGTTATGATTTTTACAAATTAAGCACCAAAACATCATGTTTTACAACAAGTCTGCTGCTTGTTTGGGAGCATGGCTGCACTTGTGTTGTTGTTGGGCGTGTTGGCCCGCTGCGCATTGCTACCTAGAGAAACAGCTGTGGAGGGTGGGAGGCAGACTGCGTTGGATAATACAGAACGTCAGATGAGCTAAAGTTGGATAAGCGAGACTCTACTGTAATATACACATAGACATATATAGACACACACACATATATATATATGTGTGTGTGTATACATATATACATACATATATAAATACAAAGCTATTCCAAATGTGTGGGGAAATCGAATTCCGGTCCCAAGCCTTTTGGACCTGAGTGTTTTTGGATGCAATCTTCTCAAACTAACCTAATATTTTAGTCCTAGCGCTTTGCAGCTCAGCTGACAGGCAGCAATTCCACAGGTGGAGATCAGGCACCGGAAGGCGCTATATAAATATTCTATAACAGGCAGGGGCAAACTTGGGCCCTCCAGGTGTTTTGGAATTCAACTCCCAGAATTCCTAACAGCCTACCGGGTGTTAGGAATTCTGGGAATTGAAGTCTAAAACACCTGGAGGGCCCAAGTTTGCCCATGCTTGTTATAGAAGCTTCACCCACTCCCCACCCCCACAAATGCCAAGCGGGTCGAAAACTCTGAAAGCGAGAAAAAAGGACCAAAATCAAAACACAGGAGGAGGGAGAGCAGCGAGAGGAGTGGGAAAGCAAAACAAGAGACAAAAAGGGGTGGGGAAGGAAGGCGGCTCAGCTGAACGCCCCCATTATAAAGGCGCGCACCCCACGGAAGGAACGAAGCCCTGGAGAGAGAAAGAAGAAAGGAAGGGAGGGAATGGGGCGCTGTACCTGCCCCCCCCCCCCCAATCCAGACCATCGCTGGCCGCGCGCGCCCCCTACCCAGCTGCGTGCAATATCTGGGCCCAATTCCGATGACAAGTCCCACGGCGGCGGCGGCGGCGTCAATCACGAGAGCCCGTCCCAATCGGACCCGAGCAACGCATAAGCCCCGCCTTCCTTTTTCCTCCGCCTCCTCCTCCTCACGTGACACAGCCTGGCCAATGGGCCGCCTCTGACGCTATGCTTCAAGCCCGCCGCTATGTGTATGTTTCGAAAGAGTGGGCGGAGTTAAGAAAAAGGAACGCTCTTCGTTCCGGGTGGGGCTTTATTAGAGTCGGACCAAAAACACTAGGGGGGACGTATTGCAAGTTGCACCCATAGGAAATAATGAGTTCCCGGTGGAGGCATGTGCTGCGGCTGGGAGGAAAGTTGAGTACTATTTCGCCTCACCCGCGGGCTGCTTGCCTCCCTCGTGGGCCATGGAGGTTTTTGCGCGCCACTGCCGCCAGCTACCGCCCCCCTGGCAATGGAAAACGAGGCGGGAATGACCATGGGAGGAGGTGGGGTCCTGAAGAGACGGAGGAGGAAGGAGAAGAGGACGAAGATGAGCGGAACTTTGAGGAGGAAGAGGCGCTGGCGGAGTCCGGGCTGCCCGCTGTTCCGCCTGGCCACCAGAAAGTATTCATTGTCCACCCGGCGGTGAAGTGGAGCCCAGGGAAGCCTCAGCTCACCACAGGTGCCATTCAGACAGCCACAAAACTAGCATATCCTCCCACTGTGTTGTCGAAGGCTTTCGTGGCCGTAATCACTGGGTTGCTGAGTTTCCCGGGCTGTATGGCCATGTTCTAGAAGCATTCTCTCCTGACGTTTCGCCTACATATATGGCAGACATCTTCAGAGGTTGTGAGGTCTGTTGGAAACTAGGAAGGTGGGGTTTATATATCTGTGGAAGGTCCAGGGTGGGAGAAAAGAATTATTGTCTGATTGTGGCAGGTGTGAATGTTTCAATTGAATAGCTTTACAGCTTCAAGGTCTGGCTGATTCCTATGTTGGGGAATCCTTTGTTGGGAGGTGTTAGCTGGCTCTGACTGATTCATATCTTAGTGTTTTAGAGTTTTTTTAATACTGGTAGCCAATTTTTGTTCATTTACATGGTTTTCTCCTTTCTGTTGAAATTGTCCACATGCATGTGGATTTCAGTGGCTATTCTGTGCAGTCTGACATGGTGGTTGTTAGAGTTGGTCTAGCATTTCTGTGTTCTCAGATAATATGCTGTGTCCAAATTGATTCGTCAAGTGCTTTGCTATGGCTGACTTCTGGTTGAGTTAGTCGGCAGTGTATTTCATGTTCCTTGATTTGTATTTGAGCAATGTTGCATTTGGTAGGCCCTTCGTAGACTTGTCCACAGCTGCATGGTATACGGTAGACTCCTGAAGAGATGAGAGGACCCGTCTTGTCCTTTGCTGAAAGTAGCATTTGTTGGATTTTCTTAGTGGGCCTGTACATAGTTTGTAGGTTGTGTTTCTTCATCAGCTTCCCTGTGCAGTCAGTTGTTCCCCTGATGTAGGATAAGAACACTTTTCCCCTGGATGGGTATTTGTCTTTACTCTTGTGGCTTGTTTTGGCCTTGCAGCTTTTGGCCTTGCAGTAAGTAGCCAGACCTTGAAGTTGAAAGGCCATTCAATGCTAATCAAGGTGGCCAATTAAAATATTCACATCTGTCTTAGACAGACAGGAGTTCTTTCTCCCACCCTGGACCTTCCACAGATATATAAACCCCACTTGCCTAGTTCCAACATACCTCAAACCTCTGAGGATGCCTGCCATTGATGCAGGCAAAACATCAGGAAAGACTGCTTCTGGAACATGACCATACAACCCAGAAAACACAGCAATCCATATCCTTCCACTACCCTCATTTACTATGGGCAGTCAGGGTTCATCTCCCCCCCCCCCCCCCCACTTTCTCAGCTGCTGTTAAAATCCTCCACTCCCCCCCCCCCACCCCCCTTGTCCTCAGTGTAATCAGTATCAAAAGGTATTTTGTGTTCAGTTCAACAAAGGAAAATAGAGGAGGGGCAGGATCTATTCCATCCCAGTAGGCTCAGGCAAAACCAAAGTGCCACAGCTTTTCTTAGCTTGAGTGATTTTCCACATTCTTTCCTGAGGCTTCCAGCAACAGCTACATTTATCATAATCATTTACTGTATATACTTGCGTATAAGTAGACCCAGGTATAAATCAAGCATAGGGAATAGGAATTACTGATTCCGATATGACCTATGGATGATTTAAGGGCCATTTCATAGAGTGGGGAAAGCACCAATGCTGCTTCAGAACACCAACCATCATTTACCCTTTCAGCATGACAGATAGTCGAAGAGGGCCAGTGCCTCTTTTAGGTTCTCTGGGATGGACTAAACTCTCACCTTTCTCCACTCTACTTAGAAAAGGGAAATGTTTCCTTTTTTTGATAAGAGTTAAGTGTTCCTATTGATCCTTGGATAAGTCAACCCAGGTTGATTTTTTGACTAAAATTTCTAAACTTATACATGGGTATATACAGGTAGTCCCCAAGTTACAAACGAGAGGTTCTGTAGGTTTGTTTTCAAGCTGAATTTGTACATAAGTCAGAACAGGTACATTTTTAACTCTAGCCATCTCTCTATATATCTAAAAGCTTTGGGTAGCATAGGGCAGGGTTAACACCGCTGTGATGTTTGTTTTGTGATCTGTAACCCTGTTCAGAAGATTTCACCTCACTTTCTGTCCCTGTGTTACTGGATTTTGAAAAATTTGGCTTGTGAAAACAAGGATTGGTGAGAAACTTTCAGTTGAAACATCTTTTCTTCATGATAACTCTTCCAGGAGTAGATTTCCCTTCTGAGGGGTAAATTTCTCTCACTTTCTGTTGTCTCACCCCCGGTCTTAACTATGATCTATTTGTAACTCGGAGACTGCCTGTATGGGGTAATTTATTTTGATCCTGCATTGCTCCTGATAGATGGTCTCAAGGCAGCTAACATTAAATGTAAAACAAAGCCAATTAAAATAATGTAAGTTAATTAAAATAGATGACAATTAAACAATTCAACAATTTATGTCATTAAAATAATAAAACATTAAAATATTACAATGCATTAAATCAACCCACACTTCTCTAAATCCCATTTCCTTCCTCTATTTGTCTAAAGAAGGATTTCCAATTTGTCAGTTTAGATTTTTTTAGATTATAATCCCTTACACGTCAAGTTAGGAATTAGCATATTTTTATGCAATCGTAGCTGATATACAAAGGACTGGCATGTGTGCTGATAAATATGGAATTTATTGAAGCACAGTGCAAGTATTATATTTTCAATGTGAATCGGGCTTTCGAATAACCATTAGCAGCACTAATTACTATTATGTACGCTGGAATTCAATTGACAGACCCAGTCTTTTAGACTCGAACTTGCCCATCTGTATTTTATAAGTGTTTTTATGAATGTCTGATGTAATTTAATAACTTTTTAATTGATTTAATTGTACAATTTATATATGTGTTTTATTGTAAGCCGCCCTGAGTCCCCTATTGGGTGAGAAGGGCGGGATATAAATATTGTAATAAATAAATAAATCAGTAATACATTACCTTTGTCCAATTTCCATCTTTTATAATTAAATATTTAATCATTATTTGCATTCTGTTACATTTTTCATATCTGTACGTTTACATGAAAAAGTGTAGATAAAATCAAACTTTGCTGAAACTAACACAAATATAAAGAGCAGTCCAGCTGATATTGCAAGTGAGTTTCTGTAAAGCAAATGTTAACTTTATTTTATGTAACGAATACCATTTTTTCCTCAATTGTAGCTGAATTGCAGTTAGCTGAAGCTGTTGCTCTTATAAACACTATTCAGAACTGGACAGTGTTGGATAAAATAATTCTTTCTACAAAAGTTCCTGACAAGAAATTTATCTTTGGCAAAGGGAATTTTCAGCTTCTAACTGGTAAGAGCCCAACCCAATGTTTATTTTACTCAGAGTTTTGAACATTTCTCCAACCTGCCACTTCTTTTAGTACCTGGTTACATGCAGCATTTCACTTTGTAATAAAAATCCTGAGATGTCCTGTGAAATATATTTCCATAATGACCTCTGTATCTACAGAGTATCTGTTCCAAGACTCCCTGTGGATACCTAAAACTGCAGATAGCAGGAGACCCTATATTCTTACTATGTGGCCAGAAATGTCTCTGGAGGATTTAAAAAGACAGAGAGACATTTCCAGGGGCTGAACATTTTTTGGAGTCTGGGGAAGTGAAAGCATGGATATCAAGTCTGTGCGTAAGGGAATTGTCTTATATTGATCTATATACGCTCAATGTTATAAAACAGTGCTTCAGAATAGCTTTGGCGATGCAATACAACAGAATGAATACTAGAATGAAATGTTTGGGTTTACTTTACATTATTGCTTTCACCTGCCAGATTTGTACATGACAGTGTCAGTTTAATAAAACGTAGACCAGGAAGCTGCATCAAAGTGATAGCCTTCCAGAGCACTTGAGATGTGTTTCTGCTGGTGAGCAGGACACTGCAGGATGATCTGACATCTCCTTCCCATCAACAAAGGAGGCTGCAAAGAATCAGGAGTAGGGAAAGGGTCACACATTTCATAATACCTGGTGGGAGGGGGCTGATCACATCTTCTTACACAGCTATCTAATGGATATTAATGATGGGTATTGTAGGGTTGCACTTAGTTTTTTTTTCGTGTCAGGAGCAACCGGAGTTGCTTCTGGAGTGAGAGAATTGGCCGTCTGCAAGGACGTTGCCCAGGGGACGCCCGGATGTTTTGATGTTTTACCATCCTTGTGGGAGGCTTCTCTCATGTCCCCGCATGGAGCTGGAGCTGAAAGAGGGAGCTCATCTGCGCTCTCCCCAGGTGGGATTCGAACCTGGCAGCCTTCAGGTCAGCAACCCAACCCTCAAGTCACCAGGCTTTTATCCCCTAGGCCATCGGAGGCACAGTATTACTTTAGTGGGTACTGGATCATTTTGCCATACAGGCAGTCCCCAAA
Organism: Anolis carolinensis; assembly: GCF_035594765.1. Lineage (NCBI taxonomy): Eukaryota > Metazoa > Chordata > Lepidosauria > Squamata > Anolidae > Anolis > Anolis carolinensis. Next base: position 109,315,875 of record NC_085843.1, read on the forward strand.
GCACGAACAAGATAGGCTCTATTGGTTTGTTCATAAGTTGAATTTGTGTGTAAGTCATTTGTATATAAGTGCAACTCCAGCCATATATATATATATATATATATATATACACACACACACACACACACACACACACAGACACACACACACATACATACATACATACACGCTTTGGATAGTATAGTAGAGGGTTGACACCTCTGTGGTATTTATTTTGCTGTCTGTGCCCCTGTTCAGAAGATTTTACCTCACTTTCTGTCCCTGTGATAATTAGATTTTGAACAAAAAATGGCTGATTGTGAAAACAAGGTTTGGGGATGAAGCTTCAGTGGAGACACCTTTTCCCCAAGATAACTTTTTAAGGAGTGAATTTCCCTTCCGAGGAGTAGATTTCTCTCACTTCCTGTTGTCTCAGAACTCCCCCCCCCCTTTCCCTCCTCCCCTTCCCCTGCCTCCCAGTAAAATGAGTTGTTTGTAAGTCGGGTGTTTGTCACACGGGGGCTGCCTGTAATGCAATTTATTTTTGAGGAAAAAACAACAAAATGTACTAATTGTTACAAAATAATGTTTTGTGGTAATTTTCTTTTAGAAAAGATCAAAGGGTTGCCAGAGATCTCATCTGTCTTTGTAAATGTAGAAAGACTCTCTCCTCCAACAAAGGTGATTGCAACATTTTTTTTCATACTATTTCATTATTTCAATTGTCAATACAATATAAATGTTTTCAAAAACTCTGTAATGACATTTGTTGACATCTGTAGTCCTCATTTAACTCTGCTTTTATTAACTATTGAAATTAACCTGAGGTCCTGTGCACACTTATTAACAAGTAAACATTGTTATATTCAGTAAATTAAGGGTTGAGTGGCATATACTAGGATAGCTTAGGCTACTATGAATAGTACAGTTAATATTTTCATGATATTTTCAATGGTTGTATCTGGTTTTGAACCCATCAAATGTTTGCCTTTTCTTATATGTAAACCATTCTGAATCGGCTTGGGGAGAGGGGATGGTCTATAAATAAAGTTGTTATTATTATTATTGATTTGTGTTCTCCTGTGTTAGTGTCTTTCTATTCTTTATGTACACCTAATGCGTACTTTTAGCCATATCCACCCCCCCCCCAAAAAAAACTACTATAAAGAGGTTCCCCACCTGCAGCAAAATATAGCACATCCATGGTGTGCTTGCCCCCAGTCCTCACCATAATCCATGCATTGGACAGAAGTTATCATATATATTTGTAGACTATATGCCAAAGAGAGAGATGCATATGGTGCATCAGAATTGCAAAGGCAAAGAAGTATAATGTTTCTTCTGCACCTCTTTGAAGCATGAATTGTCCCAATATATTTCCAGTCAAGTACTTTCATAGTCAATAGAAGAGATTCTAAAAAGGGCAGAACTTACATTTTAATTATGTTTGACTAACAAGGCTTATCTCATGAGAGATGTTGTGTACTGTGCAAACAGGATTCCTCTTGGATATTCATCCATGTCAACTTCAAAATGATATTTTAATACAATTTTGTGGATCATTCTTTTTTGAAATCTTCATTCTTGTCTTTTTTTAAAAAAGAAAGAGCTTGAACAAGCCTGGGAAGTTCAGGTTTTTGACCGGTACTCAGTTGTCCTGCATATTTTCCGCTGCAATGCTCAAACTAAAGAGGCAAAACTTCAAATAGCATTGGCTGAAATCCCACTTCTGAGGTAATTGAATTGGTGCAAGTAAAACATTGGTTTCCCTAAGGAATAGCAAAATGTTTAATTAAAACTAAAATGGTGTGATTGACTAGTATTGCTTGTATCATTTGTTTATATGGATATTTAAATTCTTGTGATATGGTTCTAAGTGAAATATTTCTTCTGGTCTCCCCATCTTTTCTCATATGCATCCCTGTTAATCGGGGTACGGATTATCTATTTGTAGGCTACTCTGGGACTTTTTTTGGCTAAAAGGTGTGGTAACAATTTTTCATTAGTAAATAAATGAACACTTATTGAACCACAGCATAGGAGATTGGAGGTCATAATCATTTAGTTTCTGAATACATGTTTATTTGAATCTGATTTGTATATAGATTATGCAAATCATGAAATACATCTAGGAGCTTTGATTGGCACTAACTTCTCACATATTTAATGTAAAATTATCACTTGAATTCAAAAGCATAGCATAGAAAACTGATTTCCTCTTCCACTGGAACTGTATGTTTAAATTACCACCACGAATGGAGGTGAGCACCACCCACCAGAGTTGGACATGACTAGATTTAATGTCAAGGGAAAACCTTTTCCTTTACTAAACGCCATTCATTGAACATATTGGGTTCTGAGAAGGCAAGTGTAAGCTTGGGCTTTGTGTTTCACTTAAAGCACTAGGACTTACATTGTTGAATTAGTTTAAATAAGAAATAGGTGTTTGTTTAATTCTATTTGTCTATTAGGTTCATGTGCTATTTTTTTTTCTGGCAAGCATTCTATATTGCCCTTAAAAGGTATATTTGTTTCCCCAGGAGTAATATACGTAATGAGGTTGCTCAGCTGGATCAGCAGAGAGGTGGCTCAAGATATATTATGGGTTCAGGTGAAGTATATATAGTGAAATTATCTGTATTCAAGGACTGCTGGAATTGTAATGAAAACCTTAACAGAAATATTGCAAAGTGCATGTTGGCATGCATGTTTATTATATTTTTTTTTATAATGACAGCAGGATACATTTAACATTTTCCTTGTGCAATGACACCCAGTCACTCAGAACTCATCCTACCCCACAGCACGTCTCCGTATTTGTATGTGCAGTTCTGTGGACATAGGCAAAAATGTATTCCATGTCTCATCATACAAGAGCTTGCCCATTTGTGGTCTGAATCGATAAGGGCAGCAAACAAAACACAAGCTTGAAAATATTTAATTACTCTTTTTTCCCTTTTTAATTTTAAGGCAATTTTTCTGTTACTTTCAGGTGAAACTTTCATGGAGTTGCAGCTTCGCCTCCTAAAAGAAAAAGAACTTAAAATTCGAAAGGCCTTAGAGAGGCTCAGAAGGAAAAGGCGCTTACTTAGGAGTCAGCGGATGAAGCGTGAATTCCCTACTGTTTCGGTAATGGGATACACTAATTGTGGTAAGGAGCAACACTGCAATGTTGCAAAAATGCATTTCAGCACAAAAGGCTATGGTGCAGCTGAATCTTAATTCTTAAACCGTGCAATGTATTCTGCAAATTTAAATGTGATAGCAATTATTCCTGTTAAGTAAATATGAACACAATCATCGGGAAAGGCCATTAGTCAGTCATTTTTAATTCTTTTTCATCCTTCTAAGCCAGAGTCCACATAGTGTTTTGTATGGATACCAGAGGTTTCCACACTCCCACCCCAACATACAATTTAGAGTCCCTTTGGAAAGCTTCATGATTCACAAGGAGGGGCACTAGAAGGAGAAAATGGGAGGGCACCCCTTTGCCACAAATTGTGTGTGTGTGTGTATTCTGCTTTAAAGCCAGAAAACCTAGGTATATATGCTGGCGGGTCACAAAATTTTGCTTCCTGTGTCATAAAAACATTATGAATGAACATATAACAGCAGAAATTGCTGTAGATCATAGCCTGAACTATCCTCTACATAAACTACCGTTCAACATACTCACCATCAAGGTTGGGTTGCTGACCTGAAGGTTGCCAGTTCGAATCCGCGAGACAGGGTACACTCTCTGTCAGCTCTAGCTTGCGAGGACATGAGAGAAGCCTCCCAGCAACACATCCTGGCATTCGCTAGGCAATGACAGCCAATTCTCTCACACCAGAAGTATATTCTCAAGTTGCTTCTGACACAATTTAAAAAACCATCAATTTGTACACATTTTCGCCATTGTTTAACTCGGGCATCAAATTTTGGAAAAATTCAGGGTCTTCCTTTGTGACCCATGGTTTTAAAGCTGTTAAATGTCATTCAAGTCATTGAATCTGAAACTACATAGGCTGTCTTTCAGAGGTCCAAACAGGTAAAAGTCAGAAAGGGCCAAATCAGGGCTGTAGGGTGGGTGAGACACTACTGACCAGCCCATTTTTGCAATTGCCTGGATTGTGATAAATGACGTGTGTGGACATGCATTATCGTGATGAAGCTTGCTGGAATGTCTTTTAGTGGTATCTTCTTATTGCTTCCTACAGTTTCTTAAATTGGGTTACATAGGTTTCACTGTTGATTGTAGCACCATACTGCAAAAAAATCAACAGGAATAATGCCATGTGTGTCCCAAAGCACTGTTATCATAACCACCTGTGCTGATCTGGAAGACTTGAATTTTTTGGGACATGGAGAACCACTGTCAGTAGTGTCTCACTCACCCTACAGCCTACGTTGTTTCAGATTCAATTACTTGAATGACATTAAAACAGCTTTAAAATTATGGGTCACGAAGCAAGACCCTGAATTTTTCTAAAATGATTTTAATGCCTGGGTTAAGCGGTGGCGCAAATGTGTACAAATTAATGGTGACTATGTTGAATGGTAGTTTTGTGTAGAGGATAGTTCAGGTTATGATCTGTAGCAACTTCTGCTGTTACATGTTCATTCATGTTTTTAATGACACAGGAGGCAAAACTTTTTGACCCATCTTCCTATTAACTAAATTCTACCTTTTCAATTGAGTTCTAACAAATTCCTTTGTTCACTGAACATGAAGATTATATTTCCTAATACTCAGCAGCTATCCATGTTGAAGGGAGAAAGGGCTATGATGGTGGATGCTCATTGATCACACTTGTAAATCTTATTTTTGGTAATTACAAAGGAATCAGACAGAACTTAAAGTGATGGCTGCATTTACATTATGAGTTTGGAAATAGCTTTGTATACCCAATGGTGTTTTTCATATCTTTCAGTACCTAGGCAGTCATTTGATTGTTGCTAAATTGAAATTGCTTAACTCTGCATAATTGCAAACCCACACCTAATTTATTAATGGGTAAAGAGTGGGTATATAGCACAGATAGAAACAGCCTGTGGAAAACATAGCATGGCAACAGGTAAATGCTTCTCCCATATGATTTACATTTTGCTTGAAGCAAAATGTTGGAACAGGCAAGCTGGCCAGAGGAACATAGAGACGTAGCTTGCAGCTATCCATTGTCATTGAGCTTAGAGAGACAATGACTGTAGTTAACTTTTATAAGTCTAAATTTATAGCATGAAAAACAAGAACATAATAAGCATAACCACATGCCTACCAGGTTTCCAAGTGGATGCTTTAAAAGTAAAAACAGTGCTACTAATCTGGCAAATTAGTAGCATTTATCAAATGGTTAATCTTACCTCATCCCTGTCTTGATTTCTTTTTAGGGAAAACTACTCTAATTAAAGCCCTCACTGGGGATGCAGGATTGCAGCCCCAAGATCAACTCTTTGCCACGTTGGACATAACAGCCCATGCTGGCTCCCTACCATCACGGCTGACTGTTTTATACGTAGATACAATTGGATTTCTCTCTCAGTTGCCCCATGACCTTGTTGAATCATTTTCAGCGACTTTAGAAGATGTAGCCTGTTCGGTAGGTGCTACCCTCACAACCGCGGTCTTTGGCAGGAATGGCTCTTCAGATTCATGCAAACCACAGTAGGAGACTGTACTTTCTTCCAAGATCTGCATAGGTTCCCATATGAATACTCTACAGAAAAGGGTCAGGAATTGCATTTTGGGGTGCACTTAATTTGTACTCAACTTAGTCACACATAAAGTGAATGTCCTAAATTGATTGTTAATTCTAATTAGAGGAAACACATTAACTCAATTGAACATACATAATGTATTTATTTAAATGTTTACACCTTTAAAAAAAGAATACATCAAGAAATGAGGAAAAAAGATATCAATGAGAAAAATAAAAATATATTAGAATCAAATAGCATTACTTTATAGTAGAAATAACAACTTTTAGGTGTACATATATTTCCTCCTTACATCATTTTGACCAAAGAGTCAACTGAAATATCTGTCTTTTAAGTGGAGGTTTGATAATGTCATAGAAAATGCAAATATGTAATACATTGCCAATTGATTTTGGTCATCGTGGTTGTTGTTTTTTTTTTAAAAAAAAATAACGTTATCTAAAACCCTATCCTTATTACATCTTGTGCAGAGGGATTTGTGGGAATATTTAAGGAGTTTCAAAGCTGTGTTTTTTGTTTTGTTTGTAAAAGAGCTGTCTTTCCATTAACATGAGGCTTTTAGTGTGTTTTTCCTCTCTGTTTTCCAAAGACTTCCATCTTTAATCTTGGACTGGGAAGACTATATTCCTTGGAGTTTACACCTAGTATGAATGTGCTAGATCTAGCTTTCTAAAAAAAATTGTCTCTGGAAATTTTGTAGATCACCAAGGATTGTTAACACTCAGTTTTTAACAACAGTAGCAATAATATGCCTCTCTGAAAAGTGCTGCTGCTGAAAATCCTTTAAGGGTATATCTTTTATAATAGATTCTCATTGGTGAATCTTAGCAGTCTAATTTTTAAAAAAATGAATCCTGTTAGTTTAAAATCTGATATTATAGTTTGCTATTCTATAAAACACAATAAATTTCTTTCATGTTGCTCACTTCTAAAAAGCCAAATAACGAATTAACAGTAATATAGTAAGAATATATTTTTATTTATTACCTGCCTCTCCTTGTGGCCTTACAATTACTTAATTGGGAATGCATTTTATTTGTTGCTAGGATTTAATTCTCCATGTGAGGGATGTCAGCCACCCTGAAACCAACCTTCAGAAAGAAAGTGTATTAACAGTGCTCAGAAATCTTAGTCTTCCTAGCCATCTTCTGAAATCAATTATTGAAGTTCATAACAAAGTGGATTTAATAGATGGGTAAGAGGAACTGAATTTTCAACACATTATTTGTAGTTTGTATTTTGACACTGCCCAGCTATTGGTATGATAACTATGAGCAGTGGATTTTCTGTCAGAATTGGCCTTTCTGTTGCTGATACCATGCTACATTTCTGGTACGATGAACTGCAACAGAAAGCAGTATGTCCAATATTTGTTTCTAAACCACAGCATTATTTTATGAAAACCAACAAAAAGATTTTTTAAAATAAGATTGAATACAGTGCACAATAACTTGTGTTTATATTCGATTGATTTCTTGAGTGTATTTTAATATAATGGAGATGTCATTCAAGTGGCTTAACTGATATATGAGAATGACTTTACTGTTTTGCTTCTTGTGTTCTCCGTTAGGCATCATCCCACTGAACCCAACACAATAGCTATTTCAGCTCTCCTTGGGCATGGTTTAGAAGAACTGAAAGAGGAAATTGAAAAAAAAATCCTGGAAGTAACAGGGAAAAATATTCTAACTATTAAAGTAAATTTATCTGGAACTCAGCTCAGGTAAGCAAGTATAATGGTTACAGATCAGTGACTAGAGCAGCGGTTCTCAACCTGGGGGCTGTGACCCCTAGGGGCATTGAGAGGCCATTTGACTGGGATTGCACCGCCACCTCCTTCGGTCCCGCCTCCCCGGAATGGCTGCTAGGGCCCAAACAGCACCCACTCTACTTCGCCTCCTTCTCTAGCTTTCCTCCTCCTCTGGCACAAGCAGAGAGGAGTCACTGGAAGGTGCCTGGAGGTAGAGATGCGTGCGCATGCAGCAGGAGAAGGCGCACCCTCTTTCTTCCCCTTTCCTTCTCTCTCCTTTTCCCTCTCTCCCTTTCTCTCCTTTCCTTCTCTCTTGTTCTATCCCTTTCTTTTCTTTATCTTTCTTCCCCTCTCCTCCTTTCTCCTGTCTTTCTCTTTTTTCTCTCCCTTTCTCCTTCTCTCCTTTTTATATCCCTTTCTTTTTTCCCTCCTCATTTCTCCTCCGGTGCCTCCGCCTCCAATCAGTTCCTGCCCAGTGGCATCAGCAACACGATGCTCAGAGCCTGGAACCCCCACCCACCTGCCACCATCAGCTGGCTGAAGCAGCACCACAGGAGAAGCAGCAGCAACCTTCTCTCGGCTGCTCCCCCCCCCCCCCCGCCTTCCTCGCCGCCACCTTCTCCTTCTCCTCTTCTTCCTGCAAGATGCCCCGGAGGAAGCAGCAGTGGGAGGGAGGGAGATTGGTCCTCTCTTGGTGGACTTCTCCCTTCTTCACCAACTCCTCCTTGCCTCCCTTCCTTCACTGCCTCTCCCCCATTTCTGTGGATCCTTCTCTTTTCTTCTTCAGCTCAGTTTTCCTTTCCTCCCTTTGCTCACTACTTCTCTCCCATTCCTCTGCATCCTGCTCCCTTCTTCCTCCTCCCAACTCCTTTCTTTCCTCCTTCCTCTTCTCCCCCATTTCTGTAGATCCTTCTTGCTTCCTTCCTCCCTTCATGGCTTCTTATTTCTGTGGTTCCTTCTCCCTTCTTGTTCAACTCCTTCCTTCCCTCTCTCCTCCCTCCGCTTCTCTTCCATTCCTGTGGCTCCTTCTTCTTCTTCCTCCTCCAACTTCTTCCTCCCTTCCCATCTCTATCCTCTGGGTTCTTTTCCTGGACTTTTCCTTTCTTTTCCTCCTGGAGGGATATCTCTTTCCAGGGCTTGGAGGCATAATTTTGAGCAGAGTTGACTGAAGGTGCTTCTGGTTTTGACTAGATTTGGTTCTCCCTTGGAAGAAGGCTGCCCCTGCTTTCCCCATTTCCTCCCCCATATTACGATTTTTCCCCTTTTCCTCCTGTCAGTGCTTGTAATGTTTGAGTGAGAAAAAGACATCATGGCACTTCAAAGCCCAAGGAAGGGGAAGCCTTGGGAGCTTCAGAGAAACTGGCTTCTCCAACTTTCTGGCTGTTTCCTCCTCTTCCCTGGCAGGAAGCAAGGGGGCACCAGGACAGACCCTGCAGTCTGGCTGCTTCCTTCTTTTGTCACCTTTAGCCTGATAATTAAAAACTAAGCAATATTAGAAAACACCTCTAAATAGAGCATTTCCAGTTGTTGTCAGATGACACCCAGAAATATTTCTGTATTGGTTGTTGTCTGCCTTAAATCCCTAAGGAGAGAAAGGTGAGATAGAAATTATTATTATTATTATTATTATTATTATTTCTATAACTATAATTATGATAGAAATAATATTAATAATAATTGCTATTATTATTTCAACCTGACCTTTCTTTCTTTAGGGATTATTATCATTTCATATGGTTTTTGTGATTAATCACTATGCTTTAATTATGTTCAATTTGTAACAATGAAAATACATCCTGCATATCAAATGTTTACATTACAATTCATAACAGTAGCAAAATTACAGTTATGAAGTAGCAATGAAAATAATTTTATGGTTGGGGTCACCACAACATGAGGAACTGTATTAAAGGGTTGCGATAGTTAGGAAAGTTGAGAACCATTGGACTAGAAGAAAGGAATGTGGCAGGTAAAAGAAGTATTGGTTAAATATCAAACAGATTGCTTTAGAGCCTTTTGCTTTAGCAAAGATTAAGCATCTTAAAAATGAATTTTTGATTCAGCAGAAAGTTCTTATCTACTACTCATTGCAGCGACCTGCTAAGCTGTTAGAGGATTTAATTACAAAAATTAAATTATCCTTTGCACATGCAAAAGGAAAGGGGGAGCATGAAAAAGACACAAGGATTGTTTCTGCAAGAGACTGACTATACTTTGCAATTTCAGTTGGCTTTACAAAGAAGCAACAGTGCAGGACGTTGATGTTGTCCCTGAAGATGGTACAGCCAATGTAAAGGTTGTCATAAGTAATTCTGCCTTGGGAAAATACAAAAGACTATTCCCTCGATCAAGTTACTCCTCCTGAAAATTAAGAAACCATACCTTATTTATGGAAGGTATAATCATAACTGCAATTATGGTTATCACAGTATTTTAATGGAGATAAAATGAATGTGACTCATTAGTGCAGACGTTCATTCTCTGTTTCAAACAGACCAGTATCTCCAACTTTGTATAAAATGATGACAATAACTTTGAAAACCTAATAACCAATGCTGTGAGAAATTTTTGGCATCTTTCCATTCATGAGGAATTGCACATAGCAAATTATCACCCAGCACCCCAGATATTTCACTGTACTCTGTAGTTAAACCATCCAATAAAAGAACAAATCTATACAAATCAAATGTGCAAGATTAAATTAATAACAGAAAAACAGAAAAAAGGGGAACACTGATAAGCCAGCTTCACCCAATAAACAGGCATGTTAAAGGCAATCTAGTACAACTTTGTAACACTTTATTTTTCCTTAAGTGAGAGTATCGCTCTTGAAAATGCAATTTCTGGTACTCATATGTATTGTGGGTTCAGGATTATACAGTATGTGGCCAAGGAAAACTGCAATTTGAATGTAAAGCTGCTTTGAGTTTCCTTTGCGGAGAGAAAAAGTGGGGTATAAACAAACGTAATAAGAAGTTTGTGAAAACTTGCTGTAAAATCTGAACCTCTGCCTTAAACTGTCAATGAGGGGAATAAGACATATGATGAAATTACAGCAATTTTATATCCTCTGATTTGCAGCTAAAGATTTCAAGGGTTGTTTCTATTAATTTAGTGTACTTTAGGACAAATGAAGTTTGTGGTGGCCAATATTTATTTGGCGAGTTTTGTCTTCTAATCCCCTATCCCAAAACTACCTCAAAGACTAGTAAAGAAATGCTTTGTACAAATTATTTTCATAATATTAACTTGTGATACCTCTCCTCACATCTTGAGGTGGGATACAACACAGTTAAAATAGACAGATAAGACACACTATTAAAATGCATATACCAGAATACACACAATGAAGACTGACCCCAACACCAATAAAATGTGGATTAAAATTCACAGCTTAAAATTGACTGGGTTGGCCTGCCAAAAAAGATAGGTCTTCAGTTGTGTCTTGAATTCTGACAGCTTATTTACCTATCAAATCTCTTCTGTCAGGTCATTCCACAGTCTTGGGGCAGCAGATGAAAGGGTCCTCTGGTTGACGGTTGCCAGTTAGGTTCTGGATGGATGGAGTAAGGGTCTCCCAGACGACCTCAGTGTCCTAAAGGGCGGATTGTGAAGGTGATCCTATAGGTAACCTGGACCCAAACCATGTTGGGCATTAAAAGGCCAGAACCAACACCATGTACTTTGCCCAGAAGCTAACTGGCAACCACTGGAATGACTTTACTATAGGGGCAATATGCTCACTCCTAGATGTTCCCTTAACCAACCTGGATATCAAACCTGCAAGTTATCACTTCCCCTCTTCTTTTGTGTAGCTCAACGTTTTTAGCAACATTGTTGTTGAGGGAAACATGGAGAAGAGCTGGAGAGACACAGATTTCAGTGTTGTATGCCAGCATGTATGGTTTTAGAAAACAGTTCAGTGAGGCTTGAACTGGGAAGAAAAATGTTTCTACTCTAGTTATATGAACTTGCTTCCTGAAGACAGGATAAAAACCATTTGCCTCCAGAATCTCTTCTTGGTCTTGCATGAACATGAAACAGAAAAAAGGGGAACGCTGATAAGCCAGCTTCACCCAATAACCAGGCATGTTAAAGGCAACCCAGAGATTTTACTACCAGAATTGAAATTGAAAAGTAAAGGGTGGTGGAAACAAAAAAAAATCCCTGGATGTATTTAAAATAATTTTTTATTGAAAATATTTATACAGGAAAATAAGTTGCAACAATCATCACTGAGGGAAAGGGAGCAGTCGGGGAAATGGGTGAGACATCAAAAACCATAACATCTGGTTTGTAACATAGATGTGTATGTGACAGAAAAAAAGAAAACAAAGACAGAAAAAATAGCATAAAAAGAGAGTTAAACAAGAGGGGGGGAAAGAGAAAAGAAAACAAACAAAACCACCGAAGGTCTAAATTGTGATTACATACATGAGTTCGAGGCCCGCTCGGAGCCTATGTTTGTTTGTCTTTGTTCTATGTCAAAAGGCATTGAATGTTTGCCTATATGTGTAATGTGATTTGCCCTGAGTCCCCTTCGGGGTGAGAAGGGCGGAATATAAATGCTGTAAATAAATAAATAAATAAATAAATGCAACAAAAAATACATAAAGTTGACTTCCATCTATTGTGTGTTGATTCGTATATTAATCTCTTAATATGTACTGTGCTCTTTTATCTCTTATCTATTCTCCATCGTGTCCTTTGTCCTAAAAAAGAAAAGAAAAAGACTTATATTGAGACGATTGGTTGGCTCCTCCGCCCCTGTCTGATGAACTATTATATTATCAATTTACAATTTTCTTTTAAGTAATTTTTAAGTAATTCCCAATTTATTTGTTTTTTTGGTTTGTCTTGAGTATTTGCCAATAGGTATGTTAGTTTATCCATATTCATAATTTCCAGTATTTTTTGGAACCATGATTTCAATTCTGGTGTGTTTTCCCCTCCACTCCTTTCGCATGTCATTCTCGCAGCTGTTACTAAATGTATTTTGGAAGATGTTTTCATGGCTGTACAAGGTTCCTGAAATTCTTGTTTACTCGGTCAAACGTTATCAGTTTTGTACATATTTAGTTTTGAATAAAATGTTTCCTGAAATAAGTTGACTGCTCCTATTTCTGTGGGATCATGAACCCGTCCTTTTTATTCATTTTTCTATGCCTCTGGTACTGAATTTCTTCTTTAAAAGGCACATATATATACGTTCCTGAGCATTACATCTTTGAGCAAGATTTTTTTTATCATGTCAAGCGATTTGAGAACATACTGCAAGTTGCTTCTGGTGTGAGAGAATTGGCCGTCTACAGAGACATTGCCCAGGGGGCTCCTGGATGTTTTACCATCCTGCTGGGAGGCTTCTCTCATGTCCCTGCAAGCTAGAGCTGACAGGCGGGAGCTCACTCATCTCATGGATTCAAACCGGCAACCTTCAGCAACTCATCCTTTGGGTCAGCAGTTCAGCCGGCACAAGGGTTAACTCATTGCACCAGTGCGGCTCCTATTAAAACTAGATAGCCTAGTATTATGTTTGCTTGGCCTCAGTTTGACATTACAGGTGACACTAAATAACCCTACAGATATCTGATCTTGTCTGATCTTGGAAGTCAGGCAAGATCAGTCCTGGTTGGTGCTTGGATGGAAGAACAATCAATACCAGGTACTGCGAGCTATCCTTGCCTAAGAAAGTCCTATAAAATTCATGAGGTTGCCATAAATTGACAGGTAACTTGGTGACACATGCATATAACAGATAGTAAAACCTATTTTTGTATATATTGTCACACTTTTCCAAATCTAGTATGAGCATTTTTATTAAGATTACTGGCCATTTGTTACAGAAACATGCTGCTGAATGCAGTATTCCTCTTAAGGACTGAAGATAGTCAAGCCTTTTTTCAATTGTGGTAGTGCTGAGCATTCTTTTGTGACTATACAACAAAAAACATGTTTTAAGGAGAACTAGATGACAGCTCAATACAGAACAATAACATTTGAAAAGTCACAATGAAAACTAAAATCTTTTCATATAATGTTGCACAGTGCTTGTAACAATGTTGACGACAAATGATCACAGTGCTACTAAAACTCAAACTTCATACTTTCAATTTCAGTGACTGATATATTTCTTATTCTCCAAATATTCTTAAGGGGAATGTAATAAACTATTTTTGACAGCTAAGAACATAAAAATGAAAGAGCTCACAAGAAGCTCAAAAGGACAATACTGCTACCCCTGCCTCCACAAATAAATAGATTTTAATTATTGTGATGCATAGTTTTAAGATCAGCGTAGCCTTACTCATGGCTATCTAGCACTAAAACCGTTATATACTTCCTATTACTGCCTATATAAAGTTGGGGTTTATCACCTCAATTTACATCACATTATACTTATTTTCACTAAACTTCATTTGGCTTGGTGTCCCCAGTTGACTCAAACTGAGAATGTTATTTTTGAATTTTTCATAGACTGCAGAAAATAACCATTTTAAGATGAACCCAAACACAATTAACTAATTTCTTGAGAGACTGGTTATCTTGCCTAATTTTAGTGACAAAGTGTGTATTACTTTTTAGGCTCTTCCCCTTGGGAACAGTCAATTTCTGGCTAATTCAACAATAGCAAAAGATAATGGTGATCAGTTCAGCCATTATGGCACAAAGATTAAAGGCTGGAGGAAGGGGAACTCAAACCCCAAGGTTCTGTTTTATTTTGCTTTTCCTGGCCAGATAAAGGTTTCCAGTTGATAGAAACAAACTTCAGCTTACATCAGCAGATAGGCAGAACTGCCATTGCTGTAAGCACTTGGAGGATAACAAATACTTAAACATTAACTTCATAGATTTAAAAACTAGCCCACTTCTGGGTTATGTCTCTCTGAAACACTTCTTTGCCCCTAGCTTCTGTCACCAGGTGGCACATCAAACACAACTGTTAACAGGTGGTTCTTCAGTCATCTGCTTATGTGAAGAAAGATAAGCTTAGCCTTCCCCTTCCTTCCAAAGAGATGATCAACGCCAAATAATATTTGGTAAAGACAAATGGGCAATCATCACACCTTAGTGCACACCTTAGGAGATGAAAATGTAATTCACATACATAAAGGCTCTCGGCTTTTGAATAGGTCCTACTTTCACTGTGAAGTGGGTTTTTTCCCACTGATATCTTCATAGAACATCACCGAGTCTTTCACAGTTGATTCTTAATGAGAGTTTTTAAATATATCCTTAAGTGCACGTGAGATATTTACAAAATTCCCATGAGGTAGTTGATTATTTATTTCTTCTGTCTCTCGCTTGAGCCAGGGCTCAATCCCAACCTGTGTATTTTTTCCCAACAAGTGAACATAAATAGTGCTATTTCAAAAGTTTGCTATTTAGCTCTATCACGTTCTTCACAAAGTCATTTTTTTCTATAAAGTCTCCAGCAATGATGTTGATGCAGTCTTTCGTTGGTCCAGGATGTTGCTTTTTTATCCATAGATTTAAAAATGGAAGAGCAGAAAGGGTCATTTCTTTAAGAGAGCCACGCAGATGTGCCAGAATATACCCTAGATCTCCAGTGAGGTTGATTCCTGCAACAAATAATCCCGCTGAAAAGAAAAACAAATAGAAATTGAAATAAGAATTGCTTCTTGATATTATTTTTATAATTTACTAACTTTTAGGTATGAGCAATAGGGTAGTTTTTTTCTAGGAGATGTTTTATTTTTCCATTTGAAGTGGAGATAAATCTCATTGATAATTACATACATCTTGCTTCTTGAAATAACAAATCATAGAGTTGGAAGAGACCTTGTGGACCATCCAGTCCAACTCCCTGCCAAGAAGCAGTCACACAGATGTGCCTGAATATACCCTAGATCTCCAGTGAGGTTGATTCCTGAAACAAATAATCCCGCTGATAAAGATTCCTATGCATAAGTAGGTCTATATTGTTATTTCAAAGAAGGCTTTTATTCGACATTTCAACTACCATCTTTAATCATGAATTTTAAACCTGCGCCTTGTGTTTTCATCTTTGTTCTGTGTATTTTAATATGTATTTTATAGAAATACATTTTAATATGTGTATTTTATAGAATGTTTACAATAATTGTGTGTTTTTAACTATGTTGTAATCTGCCTTAAATCACGAGGCGAGTAAGAAATAAAATCATTATTATGATTATGAAATGTTAATAATAGGAGGCGGTCACAACACTATCATCTTACATTTCTAACCATTACATAAAAATGTTTCCCCTTACTATTAAGGAGATAAGACAGAATAGTCACACATAGCTTTTCAACTAATAGTGCAATCCACCCAGAAACACTCTCAATTAGAGACACTTTTCAATAAAGACAGTCATTTTATTTTTCCCCAGAGCCAATTACAACATGGTATCCATTAGGCCAATGGTTCTCACCCTGTGGGTCCCCAGATGTTTTGGCCTTCAACTCCCAGAAATCCTAACAGCTGCTAAACTCACTGGGATTTCTGGGAGTTGTAGGCCAAAACACCTGGGGACCCACAGATTGAGAACCACTGCACTAGGCAATGCTGTTCAGCAGCTACCTATTGCTGTATGTGCCTTCAGGTTGAGTCTGATGTACAGTGACCCTACTGTAGTTTTCCTGGCAAGATTTATCCAGAGGAGGTTTACCACTTCCTTCGTCTAAACCTGAGAGAGTGTGACCTGCCCAAGATCACTCAGAGGATTCAATTCGTGGCCACCCAGTTTCCTAGCCTGACTCTCAAACCTCCATAATATAATGACTCTCTGCATCATGCTAGAAAATATTAACATAATTAAACTGCTATCGCTGCATATTGATATTTAATCTATTCTCCTGCATGTTAGAATCTTTTATTACTTTTCCTTTTATTTAGACCAGGGCTTCTTACACTTTCCCATTGTTGGTCCTTTTTGGACTGAGAAATAGATGACCCCAGATGTATAAAATAGGTATAAAAATCAAACATTTAATGATAACAAATCAGCATTTGCAAGGCTTGCTAAACAGGCTGGTTTTTATTTTTATGAAGTACAGCTGAAGCATCTTCTGCAGAATCCACTGTGAACACTTCACAACAGATTTGTGCTAATGTCTAAAACAGCCAGTAGATGATCCCAATTTTTTGAGATAAGGGGACCCAATTTGGAGTTTAAGAAGCAGTGATTTAGACAACAATGTTAGCATGATATCTCTTTTGCATAGCTTTTGAATCTTCCCAAATTTAGAAATTCTCATGACCAAACATTTCAACTGTATGTAGCCCATCAAAACATTTTCAAAGAAAAGCTTCCACTAAAAGTACCAACTAATTAGAGCCTCCAATTGAAATATTAGCAGCTTTTTAAAAATGTCTTGGGAGTTCAATGCTGGAAGAAATGCCTCCTGCTACATCCACCTGTGTAAGTACTTAGGCCTCTCACTCAGGGGGTTGCCATAATTGAAGTCAACCCAATAACAGTTAACAACAACAAAGAATTGAGGTCTTTTGGAGGGTCCCTTCTCTGTGTCACTAGTGGGGACAATGTTGGAGAAGACCTTTCCTGATGTGGCGCCTTGGTTGTGGAACAGCCTCCTCTCGATGCCGAATCAGTGCTAAAATTGATGTCATTCTGATGCCAAGTAAAAGCATTTTTAATGAAAGCTTTTGGTGCTTAAGTGATTACATATAAATCTGCACATATGAATGGTCTTATATAGCTTTAACTGGTTTTACACTGTTGTTTTGACTTGTCAGATTATTTTAACACACATTTCAAGTGTTTCAATTTTCTTTCTATTTTACATTGTATGATGACATGAGGTTCTTGAATATAGAGCAGGATATAATTTTTTAAATCATCATTATCATTGTCTTCTTTCTCATCTTGAAAATTGAACCCCCTTGAAAGTCAGTTTCTAATATGAAAGCAAAACGAAGCAAGTACCTGGACGTCCACCCTGTTTCCTCCTCTCCAAATACTGGATGAGCTTTGCTGCTGTGGTCTTATTTCCCCACCAGTATGGAATTGCAGGCCACAATTCATAATGCTGCGTCACTTGTGAAATATTGTCATAGGACACAATAACCTGATAGTTACCAGACCACAAGTTCCGTAGAGTTGGTACAACCTGAAAGACAGGACAGGATGTGGGTCAAACTAACAATCTCACTTTGGCAGCTCAAGTATTAAAACATACAGCCTATGCTCTGTCATACTATTTTTGCTTTTAAATTGCACCGGAGCCCCCGGTGGCGCAATGGGTTAAACCCTTGTGCTGGCAGGACTGCTGACCAAAAGGTTGATGGGTTGAATCCAGGGAACAGAGTGAACTCCTGTCTGTCATCTCCAGCTTCCCATGGCAGGATATGAGAGAAGCCTCCCACAGGATGGTAAAACATCAAACATCCGGGCATCCCCTGGGCAACATCCTTGCAGAAAGCCAATTCTCTCACACCAGAAGCAACTTGCACTTTCTCTAGTCACTCCTGACACAAAACAAAAATTGCTCTTGTGTTGCATGCTGAAAGTTTTTTTAATATGGAAATTCAACAATGAAGTATTAAAGGAAACAAGAGTCAGTAAAGACACACAAAAGCTAAAACAGTACTGTGGCCAATGACACAACGGGACTCCAACTGAAAGGAAGCCAAGTTCTTGATATGCTCAGAAGTGAAAGGGAAGTTAGAAACTGTACAATACATAATATAGGAACACAGAATGTGATAACATGAACGAAGGGAAGTTAGACTCAGGAAAAAGGAGGGGGAGGAATAATAATAATAATAATAATAATAATAATAATAATAATAATAATAATAATAATAATAGGGGTGAGCAAGATAAAATGGTCAGGAATGGGCCATTTTGAATATGAAAATTACACAGAATGTTATATAGGAAATTAAAATATAACAAGAGTGGCATTAATAGAGAAGAGAGGTTTAGCAAAAGCAGTCAAAGAATATACTGTAACATGAAGTCTGATCAAATCATTTCAATAAGACTTCAGGGAAAAGTTATCAATATAAATTGAGTCTATGCACCAACTGCAGAGGCATAAGAAATAGAAGTTGAAAGATTGTATGCTGGAGTGAAGAAAGAAATTAATCACATACCAAAACTGGACTTTTTATTAATCACAAGCAACTGGAATACAAAAGTAGGAAACAGAAAAGAATCAAAGATTGTAGGAAAATTTATCCTACAAACAAGAAATAAACAGAAGAGCAACTGACAGTCTGTTCATCGCAAACACGTTCTTTGTGCAATCAAGGGGGTAATTATATACAATACTGGATGGCCATGATAAGAAAGACTACATATTTGGAAGCAAAAGATGGAGGACCTCTATTCTCATAGTAAAAATGAGTCCAGAACCAGATTGTGGTAGAGATCATGAACTTTTCATATCAAAAATTAGAGTAAAGTTAAGAAAAAACACTAACCATTGTGCTAAAAAAGCACTTGGAAAGAATAAATCACCATGAGCAGATGGCATACCAATAACACTGCTTCAATCTACAGAGACAGAATTCACTCTATTGCTAACTAAACTCCATCAATAAATATAGAAAACAAAAATGGAATGACTCACAGACTGGAAAAAGATCAACATGCATTTTAACTCTCAAAAAGGGGGCACAAAAGATTGTGGCAACCACAGGATAGTTGCATAAATTTCCCATGCAAGTCAAGGCTGGCTCAAAATCAAAATTCATTTGATTGACCTGATGCTGTACTTGCATTCAGGACAAAACACTACTGCTACAACAGAATATGAACCAACAGAAAGGTTTCCAATTGGCAAGGTTGCATTCTATTACCCTATGAGGTCAACCCTTATGCCAAAAATATCATACACAAGGCAGGATTAAATGCAGAGGAAAGAGGTGTGAGGATTGGAGGAAAGAACATCAACAGTCTGAGATATGCAGGAGATACAATTCTTGTAGCAGAAAATAACAATGCCCTTGAGCAATTGGTGAAAAAGTCAAGGAAGAAGTGCTAAAGCGTGTTTACTGCTTAACATTAAGAAAACAAAAATAATGACTATTTATATGAATGTAATGTAGGTAATGGAGGAATTGAAATAGTTAAAAGATTTTCCATACTTTGGCTAAATCATTGATAAAAATGGAGATTGCAGTCAAGCAATCAGAATAAGATGAGGACTTGAAAAGGTAGAAATGGAAGAACTGAACAACATCTGGAAGTGTAAAGATAACACTTGAATACAAAGTGAGGACTGTCCATGACATCATATTCCTATCGCTGTGTGAGACCTGAGCAATAAAAAAGGCTGATAAGAAGAAAATAAACCAATTTGATGTTTAATGCTGGAAGAGTGTTCTGCAGATATTGTAGACTATTTAAAAAAATGGGTCCTAAAACAAATCAAGCATGATCTTTCTCAGAAGCCAAAATGACTACATTTGGCCACATCATGAGAAGGCATGATTCACCAGATAAGATAATAATACTTGGCAAGGTAGCAAACAGTAGGAAAAAGGAAGGCTGCATTTTAAATGAATAGACTGGATTTTAAAAAAAATAGCAGTAAGTCTGCAACATCTGAGCAGGGATGTTGAGGAAAGGATGTTTTGGAGATGTCTCATTCATTAAGGCAGCTAACAACAAACACATGCATAGTATCATTGTGCCAGTCTGTCTCAATATACTGTGTAAATATCAAATCTGGTTTCCAAAATGCTCTATTTAATGAAAGAACAGAAATACAGCTGTCTCTCCATATTTGCAGGTTTGATTTTTGATTTTTGATTTTTTTTGCAAATCTGGTTATTCACCGGTTTGATTAAAATGTTCTCTCTTCTGGGTCCAGCAGTGTAACAACTTCCGCTGGTTATTAAGCACAGACACACCTCCTGGCATTTGTAGGTCTTCCAGGGCAATATTATGGTCAACTTCAGAGAGAAGTTTACTAGCGTCACACTGGAGTTTCATCTGCAGTTTTTCACTTTCACTGAGGCCTTGTTCCTCTGGCCCCATCTAATGTGGAGAGCTGACAGTATAGTACAGATTAAACACTTCCATAAATAGGTCAATAGGCCAAAATATTTAATAATTTCAGTGGCAGCACAATATAATTTGTGCAGATGTTCAGTTCTGGAATCTATTTTCAGTAGCACCCCTGAGTCCTAGAACACATTAAACACCTGTTTTTAAAGAAATATGTTCTTCTGAGCTCCTGAAAATTTTCCCTTTTGATTAATCACAACCTATCCCTCACTGAGGATTATGGACCAGGGCATGCAAAACAAATACAAAAATGCCTTGATTCCCAACACTTGTTTTGTTAGAAATGAAGTTTGTACCCCTATGACGAATCACTGTACATTTTTACATTCTACTCATAAAACAATACTGGCATTTGGATTAATATGTTCAGAATCTCATGTAAGCAGCTCAGGTTATACAACTGAGCATTCCCATTTATTTCAGTGCAGTGCCCTGACAAGGATGGTGTGTACAAGGCTTTTACAATCTCAAAGCTGAGCACTCCAAGCAACTTACATTTCTAGGACAGATCCTGCCGGCAAATATCTTCTTTATACAGGAGATCAAGTGACAGTGATGCTCCTCATCCAATCCATCAAAATTTCTGAAAGCAAGAACAACAACCTCCCAGGGATGGTTTTTCAACCAACGTAAAATATCCCACAAGACAGCCTAAAAAAAATCAACATGATATATGTGTATAAATAACTGCTCCATGCTAAAAGGAAACTCAAAGAAACAGCAACCTGTAATTTTTCACTTTCTCAAATGATGCTGAGTTGCATATACCAATGCAGGGATGTTCATTATACCGGATGTTTCACAAAGACTGGAAACTTCAGCTTTGCATATTCTTTGCTGCCTGTCATACACTAGTAACCAAGATGAACATCTGAGTTCGGATGCTGAGACATCCAGAAAATCAAATTAACATGACTGCGAGTGTGAAATGTTGTCTGTTGAATTCTTGACACCTCATTTTAATTATTATCTGTTGAATTCTTGACACCTCAGCTTTAATTATTGTGTCAAAATAGTGAGCAACTAGTGGTCAAAGCATTAGGAGCCAGGTACCCTACTCCAGCTCACCGCACTATGTTAGTAGACATGCTACTTCTGGCGCTCTTGTAAAATCTGCTATGGTGCTAAGTTTTATCTACTTCCTACAAATGGGTAAGGGAAAATGAAAAATGCTACTTTGAAAAATATGCTTTTTTTAAAAAAATTATTGCAAATATTTACCAACAATTTGAATTACAGTGATCATTGTCTACAAGTGAAGTGACAAATATTGGGGAATGGGGAAAACAAAAGACAGAAACACAAATCAATTACTATCTACCTAAACACAAACGGAAGAGAAAAGAAAAGAAAAAGAGAGGGGAAAAAATGAGACCCAGCAGCCGACATAACATAATTACACAAACATAACATACATCACTAAAATTGACATCGTCTATTGTATGGTGTTTTGTATAATATTCCCTTGGTACGTTTAGTATCCTTAAATCTCCTATCTTATTTATCCATTGTATTATTTATTCTTTGATCTGAGACAGATATATGGCCCTTCGCTCTTGCCTAGTGCATCTTTATATTATCATTTTTCATTTTTAAAATAATTTTTGATTAGCTTCCAATCTGTTTTCTTAAATGTTACTGTTCAAAATGTCACTTTGGATTTCAGAGCCATTGCTACCACCATTTTGACTTCTGGCTTTTCTAGGACAGCAGTTGACAAATTCTGACTCTTGAGCAATTGCCCAGAACTATGTAAACCAAGT
This sequence comes from Anolis carolinensis, assembly GCF_035594765.1. Classification (NCBI taxonomy): domain Eukaryota; kingdom Metazoa; phylum Chordata; class Lepidosauria; order Squamata; family Anolidae; genus Anolis; species Anolis carolinensis. The sequence goes on from NC_085843.1 coordinate 109,338,089, forward strand.
CAAAAATCCTTTAAAGACAAAGGTATACATTTCAGTAGCTGGGAAAATTCAAATCATACTAACATTAAATCAGTTCCAGATATGCAGAATGGTAAGGTAATTATACTGTAAGATTGTTAGATAACAATGTCAGACAGATTAGAAGTGAGTCATTTTATGCCATTGAGTAATTTTTCAATGTATACTTACAGCGTTATAATTAGAGACCTAAAGTTCCTACAAAACTAGATCTAGAAAATTTTCCAAAAACTAGGCAGTTACATAGGAATAACCCACACTGAATAGAATCCATTTTTTACTAGTACATAACTGGTATATCCACTTAGTTTCAACAATGTGATTGCTGAGGGACAACAGTGATAGTAATTAGGAATACAGATAGCCTAATTCAATGTTCCTTGAACACAAGAGTTTGGTACATACATGTACAAACACAATTATCTTACCATTTGCTTCTTAAATGAAAAAAAGCTTTGTGTTTGCTTTAAAATTCCTGCTCTGTCTGCATGATGTTTTGCTTTGCTTATTAAGAAAGAACAGCAAAGCTCCTGAGTACATGGAACTCTATATGAATATCAGAGCATCTACCTCCTTGGCAAGCACAATATTTAAATATCAATTAATTTCAAAGCTTTTCAAATCAATGGCCTCTAAGGTTTACTTCTTTGTTTGAAAGGCCTAGAAGTGACATTAAGAAGCAATAACTGTGTACAGGAAGATCCATGGCTTCATCCCACAAAAATCTCAACATATCTCAGCCTGACCAGTTAGTTATTCCTTGGGAAAGTAAAAATTTGAATGTGTACCCACACAGTCCCAATCCACTTCAATAGATTAACGAAATAGCTTTACTAAATGCTATTTCTAAAGGATCTCCAGATATAGAGATTATACTAATGAATTTCTTGTGTAGCTATGAGGGCTATAAAATGAAAGCTATATCCAAAAAATACACTAGATCTCATGATAGGAAACCAGGATAGGAGAAGTTCCCTTGATTAGAAAGGCTCAGAGAAATGACTGAGGCATGACCATGACCTACTTGGAGCTACATGAGAAACCTCTGGAAGACATACTGGGCTCATGGGGTGGATGATCCTCATTCCTGCCAAAAACCATGAGGCATTTCACACAGGTATTCACTTTGCAGCCCTCCAAACCCTCATTTTGGATAATCACAGATTCCTACAGGTCTCCATTTATTTTAATTTCATTCATTTTATAAACTAGTGTCTAACAGTGGAATGATGTTAACTAATGGTAGCAGTAGCTTTCTTTGGACCATTGTACAGTTGTCCTCAAGTACTAAGAATAATGCTCCATCATAACGCCTGATGAAGGAGCCAGTGAAGCTTCAATGTGCTTTGGACATTTTGCTTGGCCAATAAAATTATCACTCTTTTGTGAAAGAAAAAAATAATAATGCTGTTCTAGAAGGGCAATTTGTTTTGAAATGTTAGCCACTGAAGGCCGTGTGATGTGATTGTTTGATTGCTATAGAAGCCTCTGGGAGACCAGGGTTCAAATCCCTGCTCAGCCAAGAAGTCCACTTGGTGACGTTGGGCAAGTCACGTCTTCTCTCCGCTTCTAAAGGAGATCATGGCAAATTGCCAAGTAAACCCCATGAGCCAATAAAACCCAAGGAGAGCATAATTTTAAATCATTGCCAGCTTGAAGGCACATAATAACAAGAAGCCGCCAAATTTAAAATACACATTTAAGAGGTAAATGAACAAAGGCAGAATCCCATTTCTCTATTATACATTTCCTACACAGTAAGAAGATACTGGATTCTTTAAGGACTGGCTGAGACTGAATGTACAATCCTATGGGCATACATAATACTCAGAGCTAAAACCACACTGAATTCAATGGGCAATTTACACATTCTTATCTGTGCCATGTGATTATGAGAAGCTGATTCATATTTAGAACATGTGGTGCTAGTAGCATCTTCCTGCTGTAATTCTTGCTTAGCCTGCTGTGGAATTCTAACAATGTCCAAATGCACTAAAAGTCATAAACTTAATGTCACATGGAATTACTGTGGTGTCTATGAGTCAAAATGGACATTGCTGAACGTTTAGTGACTGCAAGATTTGGATTTCATTAAAATGACCACTGCCAGCCAAATTCACAACATGATAGTTGCCATTTCTAGCCTTAACATAACATGGGGTGAATGCAGAGTAAGTTTATGTCCTTTAAAGCCTACTGATTTAATGAGAACTTTAATAGACTCAACCTTATCACATTTTCAAAAAGCATCCAAGAAAGTGATATAAAAAGCAATCCCCTACATAATCTAACTGAGAATGACAATATTCAGGCACAATATATTAACTGTAGTGCTATTCCAGAAGACCTTTATCATGTTAAAGTGCCAATGAAGTTAGAAGGGCATCAGTTTGAGGAAAACTGTAGGCATATGGTTTATGCAGGACTATGAGGCCCCCAAAATGGTGCTCCAATCCTCCATACATGTCCACCTCCGCACTAGAAGCTGAGTTAGATGTAACAATTAACACAGTGTGCTGCTCCATATCTAGACTTCTTCATCTGTACACAAAATAGGCGGATTCTGCCCCAATACCCTAGATTACTTTAAAAGTTGTTAAGGGAATTACTCTCTCAAATGATTTTACTTAAACAATTTGCCATGGTGTTTAATAAGGAACTGTACCTCTACAACAACCGTTGTATATAGCATATGAACAAAGTATAAGTTCATAGAAGAATCATCAGGTTTGTGAGCAATCCTTAAATCAAAATACCTAATTCCAGCATCCAGTTGCTCTAATACAGTCAGCACCTGTATAGTCAAAAACAAAAATAAACAAAAGGTTCCTGAATATTTAATTCAAAGACATGTTTATTTTTTCTCATTCTTAGTTTTTTTATTAATGTTTATCCCTCATAGAATAAATACAGAAATACATGATGTTAGGAAGACAATGGCTTATACAGTTAATTTCTTAAGTAGCCTCTGTAATGTTTTCTATTGGAAACAGAAAAGTTGAGACACCTTGTTCCAAATTTGTTCTTTTCTTTATGATCCTTGTATGGTGTTGCAATTCAGAAATAAGAGTAAGCAAAATGTTATAGTTTGTAAAAGTGTGCTTCGAGCATAAGATATAAACATTAGCAAACTTGAGATTTCATTACCTGCGTTACAGACCATTTCAAAATAATTGGGTGCACTATGCGATGCATATGTTTGTCCATAAATTGCAACAACTTGGATTCATTTACGCTTACTTTTGACTCTTCATCTAAGCAGTATGTCATAGCATCATGACTACCTGCATGGGAATAAAACAGAGAGTCAGATTACATTTGTCAGCCTCTTTCAGATCCAACCCTCTGGACAAATGTTGAACTCTCATAATGTTTCCTTACATAAGAATCCTCATCTAAACATGTGACTGCATGAATAGCTATCTGAGATTATTCACATATCAAATTCCACCTCAATACCTCTCTGAGATTATTCACATATCAAATTCCACTTCAACACACAGAAAAAACAAATCATTCATAAATTACCACCAGAAGACTTCTTGGGTTGTATATGACACTGAGGAGATGGTTGGCTGAGTAATGTAAGTTCTTTTTCACAAAAGTGGAACCTCAGAATAATAATAATAATAATAATAATAATAATAATAATAATAATAATAATAATAATAATAATACAACTTTATTTATACCCCACCACCATCTCCCCGTGGGGACTTGGGGAGGCTCACATGGGGCAAAGCCCGATCAGCATAGTTTACAAAAACAACGGCATAAATACATTACACAATATACAAAAGATAAATCACAATAAGGCAATAAAACAAGAGTTAATACAACAGTAATAATATCAATCAACCACCAAGTACAATTCAGTCGACTTCATAGATGGGGGAACTGCAGCAGCAGTATAAAAACAGTATCATCAGATTAAAATACCCAAATAAAAGGGACCTAATAAAATTCAGGATAGAATTATAATTATATATGAATCTCTGCTTCATATATCTCCTACATGGAGGATATAGAACAATACAAAAGATTCTCCATACATAGATTTTGTGTCTTATCTTCTTCCTCGAACCACACCTACGCTAGTCCCTGGCCAAAACAATTGGAGTTGTAATTCAACACATATGGAGAGAGTGCTCCAGAGGAATATTTGATCCATGCTGATGAAGGAGTACCTTCAGCTAGATGTCTTTTAAGGTTGGGGTAATGGGTTGAAATGGAACCATTTGGTGCCTGGACTCAACCCATCACAGTCTCCCAAGACAATGCAATGTGTCCTTGGAGGGCTGGCAGGGAAGAGAGCATTCATTAATGGACTCTAGTACATTTTTCTCTAATGGACAATATTATTCGGATCATTGACCATGTGAATAAAGATTGATTTCCCTAATGGTAGGCTTTAGGTCCTGGTTCACTAACTTCCACTGTGAAATCACCCAGCCTTGAGCATGAAATATCAACATAGGTTCTAATTTTTTTCCAGCTGCAGATCCCCAGGTTTTTCCTCACAGCACTGTTAGGCTTTTTCTTACCAAAATACAGACTTTTAAAGATGAATTATCTACACTGGAGATGGGAAATATCTGGCAGTTCCTGGCTCTCTTCAAAACTGACTGTTGGCTATGGCTTAAGGGAATTGCTGTCCAAGAGCATCTAGAGACCTGTACTTAACCCATCCCACAATATCTTTGGAACAGCAAGAAATAGAAGTAGGACAGTTGGCACCATCCTGACTCACACACTTTTAAGGCTCGTTGTACCATTGGATCAAATCCAATAGTGACACCACAGCAATCACTACTCCTTGATAGAGAGAGATAAAACAGTGGGAGAAAGAGAGAAACCTTTGGGAAAACTACAAAAAAGATCATTCTTTTGAAATAAGAAACCACATAGTTCTTCATTCTGCAGAATCAGAAGAAAAGGGAAGTGAACCAATAGGATGATTCCCATCACCACCTTCACTCTGGTGATGGAATTTTTGGCATGAAAAACATTTGCCAATGTGCGAGAAGGGGGAATTTCAAGCTGTAGAAGTTTCAAGCCTACCCACACACGTATTAAATTTGTGGGATTGCTCAGGTAACAAGATGGAGAGCAGAATCTCAAACACAGTAAAACGTAGTATTTGCGTATTCCTGCATGGCAAGGGTTGGACCAGATTGCGGTCTGGTGGTCTCTTCCAGCTCTGTAATACTATGATTCTATGAATATTTATTAATGGAAGAATTTTTTCTTTTGAAGGAGATACTCCTTACCTGGTAATGACAAGTTAGAGAGAGGAATGCCCCAAAGAGATTCTGGCAAATTAGACATCCACTGAGGACCATCACTGTACAAATCAACTGATTTCTTTTTTTGAATTTCCTTCATGTTTTTCCTGATGCAGGATATTCTAGAGAAAAGTGCTAGACAAAAACAGAAGTTAACAGTATTTAATAATAATAATAATAATAATAATAATAATAATAATAATAACTTTATTTTTATACCCCGCCCCATCTCCCCTGAGGGACTTGGAGCGGCTTACATGGGGCCATGCCCGACACAACAATACAATAACAGCAATAAAACAATAAAACAAATATCGCATCAATAAAACATCAACATCAGTAAAACAGTCATAGTACACATGCTAGTACACATGTGATTACCTGTTGCGTTAAAAAGCTCTTCCATTAAACAATTCCATGTTTCATGTGTTATCTTTCACTTTCAAATAAGTGTGTGTGTTGGCACAACAGTTTAATGGGGTTACCTGCAAACTGCCTTATTAAATAATCAAAAATGGCACATTAGCAGAGACAGTAGATCATATCTGACCCGAGACTTATAAGGAATTGTGGTTATCTGCCATCAAGTCAGCTTTGAATTACAGTAGCCCTATGAATGAGAGGTTCCTAAGACACTGTCATAAATATGTATAGGTTTAGTCAAACCATCGAAAGGAGGTTGCTATATCTAAATAGTAGATTCATTTTCACTTATTTATTTCTCTAATTAGTCTTGGCTTTTAAAACTGCATTAAGAATCAAGCAGCATAGGAAAACACAGGACCATGTATTGGATGTTTCATTTAAAAAATCCCACTACTTGATCAACCTGGGCAACTTACTTCTATCTTATTCTCACTACCTACTTTATTTATTTATTGTGTCAGGTGTGAATTGATATAAATACAGTTATAATGTACAGTAGAGTCTCACTTATCCAACATAAATGGGCCGGCAGAACATTGGATAAGCGGATATGTTGGATAATAAGGAGGGATTAAGGAAAAGCCTATTAAACATCAAATTAGGTTATGATTTTACAAATTAAGCACCAAAACATCATGTTATACAACAAATTTGACAGAAAAAGTAGTTCAATACGAAATAATGCTATGTAGTAATTACTGTATTTACAAATTTAGCACCAAAATATCACGATTTATTGAAAACATAGACTACAAAAATGCATTGGATAATCCAGAACGTTGGATAAGCGAGTGTTGGATGAGTGAGACTCTACTGTATTTTAAAAACCCAAAGTTAAAAACTTGATATTGTACTAATTTCCTTTGACCAGAAACTGGCCACTTGGAGTGCCTCTGGTGTCATTGTGAGAAGGTCCTCCCTTGTGAATGTGGCAGGGCTCAGGCTGCATTGTAGTAAGTGGTCTGTGGTTTGCTCTTCTCCACACTCACATGTCGTGAACTCCACTTTGTAGTCCTATTTCTTAAGTTTACCACTGCATCTCATGATGCCAGAGTGCAGTCTGTTCAGCACCTTCCAAATTGCCCATCTTCTGTGTGCCCAGGAGGGAGTTTCTCATCCGGTTTCAGCCATGGATTGAGGTTCCGGGATTTAACCTGCCACATTTGGGCTCTCGCTTGCTGAGGTGTTCTTGTGAATGTCTCTGTAGATCTTAGGAAGCTATTTCTTGAATAACCACTGAATCAGCATCATATAGTGATTGGAGTGTAGGACTAGGGCTCTGGAGACCAGGATTCAAATTCCTGCTGAATCATGGGAACTTGAACATATCACACAATCCCAATTCAGAGACCCCTCCCCCTAAATTTTCCCCCAGAATCAAAGACAGCATTGCCACATGCCGGAATCTGCCAGAAACTTGAGAGCATAGAACAACAACTGGGAGGGGGAGTAGCTGTTTTGAGTTACCTTTTAATTTTCTAATGTTTATAGAACATCAAATCAATATTTCCTATCCTAAGAGAATGGGTATTTAGAATAAACATTCTGGGAGGACTGTAAAATAAAATTCCAGGCATTTCCTTTAAGATATCTAACACTTTAAACATATCTTAAAGAGAACCTCAATCCTATACAAAAGAGAAATTCACTGTTTCCAGTGGAGGTAACTACCAGCCTAATTTAAAGAGAATTAGCCAAAATTTTGTAGCCAAAATCAAGCTAAGGAGAGAGAGGAATGTTGGTGCAAAACCAAATATATTTTCTAAAAATAGTTTGACTTCCCTGGAAATGATATGGACAATATAGAGAACCCATACCGAAATACATCTTACTATCTGAACAACAAGAAATGAAGTAATATCAAAACTCCATTGTATTTAATTCCTTGTTCAAGATTAATCAATAGGCATAATCTTTGTTGGCAATTAGGAACACTAACTGTAGGAAGCATAAAATAGATTAGAGACTAGACATTTCCCAATCTGACCCAGTTCTCTAATACAGGGGCCCATACTGCCTCAAAGCAGGAAATTTCAACAGATGCAACCTGATTTATGGCTCTATTGACCCAGTTCAGTGAAATCCTCTCTCTTTGCCTTGTCTATTGTTCACTAAATAGGTCATTTTCTTTGCACATAGAAACTACCAATCTGGAGTAGAGCTCAACAGTTAGGTGTAAACTCCAGGTGAATTTTATGAACAAGGTAAATATGCAGAAAACGACCTCTAGGGAAAGGCATGCCTTCTCTCACATAGGAAGCAAGGCTGGGTGAGTCTTTTGCTTAAGGGTCTGATTCTGCAAGGAATCACTTTTCTATCAATGCAAGCAAGCTATATACTGTATAGTCGTTTCCCATCTTGTTTTTCCCCCCAGGTATTTGGGACTCCAGATCCCATTATACTCAGTCAGCAAAGCCATTTATAAGATGCAAAGGGAGCTGTAAGCCAAAATACTACAAAGACACCAGTTTGGAGAGAACTATTCCATTCTAATCTCCAAATGGTCAGCGATCTACCAGCACTTCCAAACATTAGTCCAATAGGGCCCTCTGACCAGTGAGGGAGATTATCAAGGTCAGTAGCAGCGACATCCTGCTGTGTTCATAAATCCCTAGATCAGGGGCATTAAATGGAACTCCCACTAAAAACAAGTGAATTCAAAGCTCCAATTGAAGGAGCTGTTGTCCAAACAAGTTATTGTTCCAAGCTTAGCAAACGATGACATTAACTTACAGGCTGAGCACTCCTTGTCTTGAATGCCAAAATATAAAATACTCCAAAATTCAAACTTGTCCATATGGGTGACTGAGACAGTGACAACTTTGCTTTCTGATGATTCAAGGTACTCAAACTTTGATTTATACACAAAAGCATTTAAAATATTGTGTACAAAATTAGCCTAAGGCTATTTGTTCAAACGGTATTTAAAACACGCATTAATGTTGTGCTTAGACTTGGGTCCCATCTCCAAAATGTCTCATGATCTATATGCAAGCATTCCAAAATGGAAAATAGAAAAGACAGAACACTTTTGGCCCCAAGCATTTCGGATAAAGGATACTCAACCTGTACTCAGAATCCACTACCTGCAGGCCTGTAGCGAGGGTGTGTGTGTGTGTGTGTTAGGGGTTCAACCCCCCCCCTCAAAAAAATTTCAGGTTATAAAAAAAACCTTATGAATTTTAACTGGTTAACCAAATCCCCATGCTCAGTCTATGAGACGAAAAACTAAGAGTCCCTCCAGGCACTATCTCAAGCAGATATTGACAGGTTTGTAGCCCGGGGGGGGGGGGGGTGCTAGGGGTTCAACCCCCCGGCCGAAATTTTCAAAACCCCTCCCAAAAAAAAATTCTGGTTACAGCCCTGACTATCTGTAATAGCAATCTCTCTCTCTGTGTCCTCAGAAATTATCCTTGTAAAGTAAGAAAACATTAAGCTAAGCAGGAACAGGTATACCACAATGACTAATAACAAAATACATTTAAAAGTGTTGATTCAAGCGTAAAATCCCATTGGTGTCACAATAGGTTAATCGCTTGTGCTGGCAAGACTACTGATCGAAAGGCTGGTGGTTCGAATCTAGGGAGTGAGTGGGGTGAGCTGCCATCTGTCAGCTCCAGCTTCCCATGAGGAAACATGAGAAAAGCCTCCCACAGGATGTTAAAACATCCGGGCATCCCCTGGGCAATATCATTGCAGACAGCCAATTCTCTCACACCAGAAGTGAATTTCTGTTGCTTAAGTCGCTCCTGACACACAAAAAACCCAAGGCATTGATCAACTCCATGATAAAAAACCTTATGTAAGGATATCCTGAACAACAAAAAGTATTGTTGGCGCGGTTGGTGGGGACGAGACAGGTGGTAGCTCAGTGGCTATGAAACTCCTTGCCAAGGGAGATTAGGGAAGTCCCCTTACTCATGTCTTTCAGGAAACAGCTGAAGACCTGGCTGTGGGACCAAGCTTTTGGCCCATCCTAAGATATGAGTTGATATGACCTGATGGATTCTGTGAATTAATATTAAGTCGAACACAGACTGGCTCTGACTTTGGCTCAAAACTTCCCCTGTTGTAATGGTCACATGGTTTTAATTGTTTTAATTTGATTTAGATTCCAGCTTTTATTTGTGTTTTATGTTTGGTTTTTACTACATGTTGTATTATATGTGGCATTTAATTCTGCCATTGTGTAAGATCGCTCTGGGGAGAAGATCAGTATAAAAATTAAATAAATAAATAATAAATAAATATTTATCCCAGAAGTTGCCAATCATAGGGAAAATGTAGTAAAATGCATATTTATTTACAAAATAGTTTCTACATGCTGTATATAATAATAATAATAATAATAATAATAATAATAATAATAATAATTATTTATAACCCACTTCCATCTCCCCGAGGGGACTCGGAGCGGTTCACATTGGGACCAAGCCCAATAGCAGATAAAATAATACAATGGCAGCATATATAATTAAAACAATAACAGGAAAATAACATTAATAAAATGCATCAGCAAGCATCAGGACTAAATGGTGGGGCTATTAAGAAATTACACGGAATCAAAAAGTATAAAAATATAATAAATATAAATATAAGATGAATGTCTTTTCTATATATTGAAACTTTTGGGACACCCTGTATGAATTCAGCAAAGAAAAAGCTAATTTATCTTTAAAATAACTTCATAAGAACTTTAAAGGATAGTAAGCAGCCACTCCTTGAAGCTGCGAGGCCATTCAATGCTAATCAAGGTGATCAATTGCTACATTAACACTTGTCTCAAACAGACAAGAGTTCTTACTTCCACCCTGGGGCCCTTCCACACAGCCATATAACACAGAATATCTGCTTTGAACTGGGTTATCTAAGTGCACACTGCCATATATCCCAGTTCAAAGTAGATAATATGGGATTTTATTCAGTTGTGTGGAAGGGTCCTGGGACTTTCCACAGATATATAAACCTCTCTTGCCTAGTTTCCAACAGACCTCACAACCTCTGAGGATGTTTGCCATAGATGCAGGCGAAACGTCAGGAGAGAATGCTTCTGGAACATGGCCATAAAGCCCGGAAAACTCACAGCAACCCAACAAGTTAAGTTGGAAATTGAAGAAATGCTCCTCTGAAAAATATTTCCGCTAAGCACATATAAAACCTGTCCTATTCCAGGGAACATTATCTTCCAAATCAGCATGTTTCCTAAAATCCAAATGTTCAGTTTCCAAATGTTCAGTGCTTGTTACCTCAGCCTGATGCTGCAGCCTAAGCAACGGAGTTCAGGGACTCCTTGCACACTATGAAAACAAAGCTCACGTGATATGTAAATATACACATATACATACAAATCTACCCAAGGTTCTGCTGGGTCTTTCAGGTACCCGGGATTTCGGGGCTGCCAGTCAATCAGTCCGAAAGAGGGTCGGGAAGGAAAGCGGGCTTCTGCTCCTGGTCTACTCACTCACTCTCTGCTCTGGCCAGGAGGGGCGCCCAGCTTTTGCCAAGGTTTCCGCATTCCGCGCCAGACAAACAAATAGACAGACAGCACCTCCTGGCTCAGCGTCTCCACCGAACAGCGCTGCTTCGGGACGCAGCTGCAGCAGGCAAGGGGGAACGAATCCGCACCAGAGGCTATTTGCATACAAGCGCCTGATTGGTCACTGGGGACTGCCCTGGATTAGGCCCCTCCTCCTCAGATTGGGGTGGAAGAGAAAGGGTGGATGTGGAACGGGCATGCGCAAACTGTGGCCCTCCAGGTGTTTTGGACTCCAACTCCCATCATTCCTCACAGCCTCAGGCCCTTTCCTTTTCCCCCTCAGCCGCTTAAGCGGAACAGTTTGCCCATGCCTGTTCTATAGTGTATCTGCACCCCAGGGCCCCGTCTACACTAACATATAATCCAGATTGTCAAAGCAGATAATCTGGATTTTATGTGACAGTGTAGAAGAGGACTAGGACTTGAGAAAGGGGCAAAGAAGGAATTGGATGGCCTATGTCAGTGGTCCCCAATCTTTTTTTGACCAGGGACCACTCTCCAACATTAGTACCAAAAGGGTTACGAATCAGTTTTTGATCAACTTTAGATTTGGTTTGGTTATTTGGGATGCTGATTGAGAAAATTGCATTGGATAGACCACATCAACTCTAGTTTCTGATGCAGAACATATGCCATCCAGTAGTCGCCATCTGCTCATCCACAGAATAATCTAGAGCTGATATGGTCTATCCAATACAATCTTCTGAATCAGCACCCCAGGAAGAGGCCTAGCAACGAAGACACCAAGAATTATTTTTTTTGGTTGGGCTGTGTTATTATCCTTAGTAGTTATGGTGAGGCTGCAAACCATATTTTAGTTCTTGCGGACCACTGGTGGTCCACAGACCACAGGTTGGGAACCATTGGTATGTGAGTTCTTCCACTTATGTGATCCCAAAGGAGCAACTCTTGTCACTCTCCAATGTTTACAATCAGACATAGACATTGGAAATACAATGGCACGGGCAATCGTGACCTTGATATAAAACTATATATACAACTATATATACAACTATATATAAAGCACTTTAACTTCCACCATGTTTACAAGTCTTACTTAGTGCACTTTTGCCCAGTCCATTTTTATGACTCTATTGCTGTATTTTTAACCTGTGTTTTATTGATAGTTATCATTTTATTTATGTCTTTTTAAATTTTTGTTTGCGTTGTTCGGTTCCTGATGTTATTGTCCTTTTGTTCTGCATTTGTAAGCTGCCCCGAGTCCCCACGGGGAGATGGAGGCAGGGGTACAAGAATAAAATTATTATTATTATTAATTTATTATATATACTGGAGGGTCTTGTCTCTTTCCTTCATAGTTGTTCTTCTAAAGCTGGATCTACACGACCCTATAACCAGGATTTTATCCCAGATTATCTGCTTTGAACTGGATTATCTGAGACTACACTGCCAGATAATCTGGGATCAAATCCTGGGATATAGGGCAGTGTAGATCAAGCCTACGTCTTCCAATGCTATGATTCTATGACTCCAAAATATCAGGATATAACATATAATACTGAAGTTAGGAGTTTCCACATCACTGTATTTTCCATTTCTATATGGCTGTGAAAGCTAGACAGTGAAGGAAGAAAAATTCCTTGGGAATGTTGTGCTGGAGGCAAGTTACACACAGAGTGCAATAAAGACCAATAAATGGGTCCTATCAAATCAAGCCTAAAGTATCCCTAGAAGCCAAGATGACTAAACGGAGACTGTCATACTTTGGATATATCACGAGAAGCCATGACTCCCTAGAAAAGACCATAATGCTGAACCCACCCACCACCACCCCCAGGTGACTTTGGGCAAGTCACAGTCTCTCTGCTTCAGAGTGAGGCAAAGGCAACCTCTTCTTAACAAAACTTGCCAAGATGGGAGTTGCCATAGCTCAGGAATGAATGGAAGGCGCACAACAACAATAACAACAGCAATGCAGAAGGTAGAAAGAAAAGAGGAAGACCACATTCCAGATGGATAGACTCAACCAAGGAAACCATGGCCCTGAGTCTGCAAAGCCTGAGTAGGACTGTGACTTGGAGGGTTCTCATTTATGGGTTCAACATAAGTAAAAGTTGACTTAATGGCAATTAATAACAGCAATGGGAGGAAGAGCAAACCAACGAATTGCTTGATTTAGCACATCAAAACTGTAGGTTGATAGACCTTTTCTCTGATGGGATGCCTAAGCACTGGTCTTCCTGGTTGGAGCTTCTAGGCATTGAAAATTCAAAACATCTGTCAAAATATTTGGGAATGAACATAGCATAGTATAGGATCACATTTAACTTGGGATTAATAATGATGCTATTGCATTTCAGCAGACAGGCCCCTTCTACACAGTCAGCTAATCCAGGTTATCAAAGCAGAAAATCCACATTATCTGATTTTAACTGGATTCAAAGCAGATAATGTGGATTTTATGCAGCTGTGTAGAAGGGGCCACAGATTTCCATTTAGCTGGAAATGTCCAGGAAAATATTTTGAATAAATGACAATATCAGACAAACAAGCCTTGTTTCCAAAATAAGCATGTATGTTGACTAGTGCAGGGTTTCTAACAGTTCTTATTATGCTTTCTCAAATGTAAATTCTACTGGGATCTATATTGCTTAAGGCCCATCTACACTGCCATATAATCCAGATTACCAAATCACATCATCCACATTATCTGCTTTGAACTGGATTATATCAGACTACACTGTCATATAATCCAGCTCAAAGCATATGATCTGGATTTTATATGGCAGTGTAGAAGAGGCCCTACTCTGAAGTAATGTGCACAAGGCTGTTCCCAAGAAGGCATTCAAAATGAGGCCTCTTCTACATTGGCATATATATCTAGATTATCTGCTTTGAACTGGATTATATGGCAGTGCAGACTCAGATAATCCAGTTCAAAGAAGATAATGTGAATTATATGGCAATGTAGAAGGGACCTGAGATAATGAAATGCTAATCCCTGGGGTAGTTAACGCAGAAACTTCACTTCAGTTCAATGAAGTAAGCAATCCCCAAAGTCTTCTGCCCAGAAATGAAACGCTATCATATCCAAAGGAATCACATTGTTTCCTTTTTAATTTTCTTTTTAAATCAGAAGGAAGATTTGTACTTCCTTAAAGGGAAACATGATATACTGGGGTCCAAGGGTGCAACCACACTTTACAATGAATGTAGTTTGAAACCACACTAACTGCCATGAAATTTGGGATTTGTAGTTTTGTGAGGCATCAACACTCTTTGGCATAGAAGGCTAAAGACCTTGTAAAGCCACAGTTCCCATGATCCCATGGCATTTAGCCATGGTAGTTAAATTGTGCCAAACTGCATTAATTATATGGTGTAGATGCACGCTGAAGCCTTTAGGCCTTTTCTGGGAAATCCTTGTCTTTGATCTTAGAAAAGCAAATTTGCTGTGACTTGGCAGCCATGTCCATTCATGCTCCTGAGCATTTCTTTTTCAGCATAAGCAGAACATTGTCATGTGGCCCCCTCAAAGACTGCACGTGGCCACCTCCTTTGACATTTCTTTGATGTGCATCCCTAGATCCCAAGACCTAAATCTTCTTGGTAAAAACATGTTCCAAAGTCAAGTCATGATGAATCCAGCAGCTCCTGAAAATTACACATTTTTGCAGGGATTATGTGTCCGTTCATCCTGTGTTTCAACCACCTTTCAGCAAGAGCTGAAAAGAAAACAAGTACTCTGGAGAAATATATTCATTTTATTTATACGAATCACAGTTTACTTTTCTCCTTTTCCCCCCACACAGGTACTCTGAGCCAGCTTGGTTGACTGCTTTGATAGTTGGATCATGACTCTGCAGACCAGGGTTCAAATTTCCACTCAGCCATGGAAACCTAATAGGTGACCTTGGGCAAGTCACACTCTCTCAGCCTCAGAGGAAAGCAATGGCAAGCCATCTCTGAATAAATCTTTCCAAGGAAAACTCATGATAGGTTTACCTTTAGGCCGCCATTAAGTCAGAAATGAGTTGAAGAAACAACAATAAAAATTCCATGAAATGCCAAGTGAGCCAAGTTTTGCAAAGCAGGAAGGGAAAACATTTGGTAATCCAGATATTTTGGACAATAATTCCCATAAACCTGTACAATTTACCATACTGGGTGATATTTTTTTCCATTGCACTATGAAAGATCCCATCCTGGTGTAAAAAGAAGCTACTTTCTATGTATACAGGGCAGAAAATAGTAATGTTGTTGAAATCCTGTTATGGTGAAGATTTGTTTGCATTTTTTGGCACACCACGTCTGTCGGATCACATACATTGTTATTCAATATGTTTTATTAGTCTAGGTGAATGGAAGCATTTATCTCATGTAAGTCAAATTCTTAACCCCAGGTAAATTAACTCAGTGGCCTCTCATAACCATAACAGAGGTAAAGAATATTTATTGCCCAATTTACCAACATCATCTTAAGAGGGAAAATCAGTAAGATATGGGATACTGACTGGTGTATATATATTATATAATATGTCTCTTTTACACAGAGAGTGTTGTTGAACACAGCACCCCCCACCCCCCACCCCAAATTATTTGTAGTTTGCCAAGGACATCATAATAAAAAGAAATAAAATATTTTTCCTTTCCCTTTTCCATGGATCCTCCTCAACCCTGCTGCGAACCAGCAGCAACCCTTACCCTGTATAAGGCCTACTTTCCATCTATGTATATATTAATTAAAATCCATAGAAATGCACTGATTCATACCAGAAAACATGCAGACAGAATCCGCAGCAGCAGATCCCTTACACTACAAATCTAATCCTCAATTCCTTGATAAAATTTATCCTTCCCTTCCTCCAAGGCATCCGTTCCTGTCTATTCCTACCCCGCTGTCCTGTCTTCCATCACTTGCTTTCCCATATACCTATGTCTATATGTCTACCTCAGCACAAACAGAGTAATAACAAAAAATATAGATACAATGTTTCTTAAAATGAAATGTAGTTAGTATGATCTGCTTAGACTGTACCCTTTCCCTCTATACCAGGCATGGGCAAACTTTGGCCCTCCAGGTGTTTTGGACTTCGACTCCCACAATTCCTAACAGCCGAAAGGGTACAGTCTAATTGTGGGAGTTGAAATCCAAAATACCTGGGGGGGGGGGGGCAAAGTTTGCCCATGCCTGCTCTATACCCTAGTTTATGAAATATATTAATCAAAAATGATTTCTGCACAAAGCCAGGCAAAGAGGTCATTGCCTCTTGTTAATCCTGCTAAAGAATTTCCTGGGACATCTGGAAGGGCACATCCTGAGACAAAGGTGACAATCGAGATCCATTATGCTCGCTGACTGGACAACAGATGGTTTCCTCTGCCAAATCTGATAACCACTGACTGGCGCTCACCAGCTGATTATTTCTATTGAGCCGACCGTGGAAAATAGGAACTCTCAGGATACACACGTATTGGGTCCCTTTGTCTAACACCCTAGACTTGATTGAAGGGGATTGTTGCCCTTTGTCTCAGTGCACCCTCACATTTTCCAGGAAACTTCCTCCTCACCCAATACCAGGAAATTAAAAACAATCAAAGACTTATTTGCATCCCGGGGGGGGGGGGGGGGGACAGACTTTTCCAAGGTTTGCCTCCTCCCAGGAAAGCTGCCCCTCAACAGCTGAGTAACCTTCCCCAGGCCACTCCGCCTCCACCTCCTCCCCTCCACCAGGGAATCCACTTCTGGAGGCAGCAACATCATCAAGGCAGCAGCCAATAGGAGTGTGGATCCTAGCCTGTCCTCCTGGCCAATCAGGGAAGGAAGCGGGCAGAGTGGGAAATTTTGAATAACTGTCAAATGTATAAAGCCTTGCACCCTCTGTATCCATGTTATGCATTTTTAGTGCTAGCCTTGTACGTATCCCTTCTGGCTGGATTGCAAATAAACCTCTGTTGCTGCTTTCAACCCTGGTGAGTATATGTTTGATTGGGAAATAATCTTGTATAGCGTATATCTCGCCGGGCAGAGTCCTCTATCCACAGTCCGTACTCTAAATTCAACTTCAACAGGGTGTATGATATATTTACATATTACATATGAAATTAGCTCACAACATGGCCACTAAATTTAACAACCTTAACTGACAAGCTGAAGTTCTCTGAGTATTGCTGAGGTAAATTATTTTGATGTGACTTTAAGTGGATGATGCAGGAATGGCTAAGAGCCATAAAGGCAGCAGATCCAATCTGATATTGAAAACTAAGTAGGATCAGCCCTGACTAGTCAATGGATAGGAGACTGCTGATGAATACTGGATGCTAAAGGCTATATTCCAAAGGAAGAAACTGGCAAACTACCTTGGAGTATTCTTTGCCTAAGGAAACAACATGAAATCCATGGGATCACCATAAGTCAAAGGTACATACACATGAAATATTTGGCCTTCCTGCTGTTTTGACACAATCCTTTATAATTTTATAGGACGTATGTGAATTGTAAGTTGAGACATGTGAAGGGCCACATGTTTCCTAACCCTGGGGAAGAACTAATGGAAGTCAGTGCAAGATGGGATTAGTAGGCATGAATCCCCAAATCTTGCAGTTGGCTCTATTCCCCTTTCCATCTCACTCACTCCCAGCAGATTGGCACACCTTTCTAAATCTTTCATGACTTCAGTGAATCCTCATTTGAGTCATGCTTACATAAATTGCCACCATACAGTCATGCACAAATTGGCCTCTTGAATTACTAAGCTATTATTGTTATATTCACATGGAATATTGCTACTGCTCCTTTATGTGGTGTAAAATTATAAAATCCATAGTGCAATGTGATGTGTTCCTAAAGAGACGTGTGCAATTTCCGCCACTACCCAGAAACACCCATGTTCTTGACTAGCCAAGAACCTGAATTATTTTATTCCTAAACAGAATGTGGCAATATCCAAATAGATAGTTGATGGCTTGAATCAATAACCAAATAATAGCCAGCTGTTCCACAACCAGATATCTGTCTATCTATAGAGAAAGAAAGAGAAGTGGAAAATAGAAAGAAAGCAGTATAGAGTCCAATGTACTCCATCATGGTGCTTTTTCCACAGTTACTAATAATTGTGAAGGAATTGTTTTAAAAATATACAGCCAGATTAGTCAAGAGCAATTTAGAGCAGCCTACCTCATATAATTCCATAAGAGAGCAGAGGCAGCTGAAGACAACACAGGACAATTACGGTATGACCTATCCCTTGTTCATACCTGACTTCCTCAGTCAATTTCATGATTAACATTATTGTATGTTGAATCCCAGGGCTATAGGAAACCATTAAAAACTGGAATGTTGGGAAATAGATGGAGAACTAATTATCTGGACTCATAGTCAATTCACAGTGAAATCCCTTCTTCACTCAGGTGGCTTTGAGAAAATTAGGGTATAGTCACTGCCGAATTACCTAGAATTTAAGAAATTCCAAGATTCCGACTGATTATGGAAACGAAGCTGGGGTCGGCCTTGGGGAGTATTTGGAAGGGAGATGCCAATGAATACTAGGTGCTGTACTCCAAGATGGTTTGGTCAGTTCCATTTTCCAAAATATTGTGTACAGTGCCTGGTATTCAGTTATGGTCTCCCATTGAAGTACCAACTCTACTTCACTTCCAAGATCAAACAGGATCTGGTACTTTTAGGGTAACTAGTATAACAGTAATGCTATGTTATTATAATTATTGTTTTTAGTAATACATTCCCCAGGCAAGTCAATATAGCTGAATGTATGATAATCTTGTTTTAACGCTGTAAGTATTTGTAGATTAGGATGTAACAGTAAAAAGAACTTGGATGACCCTGAACATTGCATTGGCAATTATAAGCATTTTGTCAGCAGAAAACTTGGGATGGGAAAAGAGTAATAATTGGAGGACAGTTTCGCTCTAGCACAGAGTAACAAAATAAGGATCTGAAATGAAGAAGCAACCAACTTTAATTTTGAAAGCATGTGGTAATAGCAATTATGGAAATTCCTGATGACCAAAAAAAGACCATGGGAGGTTAGCAAATGAAGAAGTGCACAACTGGTTTGTCTACATATGTTCCACCTAACGAGACTCATGCATAGTATACAACTGCTGCAATGCAACAACATAAAGCTGGCTGGAGAGCAGTACTAGGGAATGTCCTGAATGCTATTGTAACTTTAATGGAATTTAGTTTCATGATAATTGGCCATTCAGGAACTGATTCCATGCACCTATTCTTGTTATTAATAACCAGGTGGTTTGTGCCAATACCTGCTGAAATCCTAGACGTAAATCTATAGCATCATCTTGGGAATCAAAGAATTTTAGGAAACCATGCTTACTCATTAATTTTGGGTCACCTGGCTGCATAGTCCTTCATGATGAAACTATATGGTACATTAATCACACATTTTAAAGACAACCAATCAATGCTGCCTTTTTGTTGATGGAGGAAAAATCATCTTCAAGGCCCTCAGACTGGAGTAGTCTGCATTCAAAATAAATGGAAAAACATGTTACTTTACTTCCCCAAATCCCACTTTTCCATGGTTTATTTTCGAGCCTTTAAAGAATACTGTACATGCAGCCTCAAGCAAGATAGTTCTGTAAAGTCTTATATTATTATACACTTTGAGATTTCACAGATGAAAACCAGGGCACATGTGATGATGCAACCTCAGAATATGGTCAAGATGGCAAAGGATATTAATGAGAAAGAACACAGAAGTGAGGTAAAGCTGCAGCAGTTTGTTCTTGCTTGAGCCTACAGGGAAAGGGAGTATTCTTCCCCTCCTCCTCTATCACTCTGCTGTGTTAATTGAGTGCAAACTGTGGCACAGGCTGGTTAGCAGCCAGCTGCAACAAATCACTCTGACCAAGAGGTCATGAGTTCGAGGCCTGCCTGTGCCTGCGTCTCGTCTCTGTCTCTGTTCTATGTTATGGCATTGAATGTTTGCCTTTATGTATGCAATGTGATCTGCCCTGAGTCCCCTTCGAGGTGAGAAGGGCGGAATATAAATGTTGTAAATAAATAAATACATAAACTAAGGCCCCTTCCACACAGCTGAATAAAATCCCACATTATCTGCTTTGAACTGAAATATATGGCAGTGTGCACTCAGATAACCCAGTTCAAAGCAGATGTTGTGGGATTTTCTGCCTCGATATTCTGGGATAGAGGGCTGTGTGGAAGGGCTCTCAGTTTGCAGCAATTGGAGAAAAGGGAAGGCAGAGACAATTTTAAAGCAAGTGAACAATGAGACAACAGAGGACTGGCCCTGCCATCCATCGTAAGGCATACTGTAATATCAGTAACATCACCCACAACAGCAACAAAAACAAAACAACAAAAACCAACATAAGATATACTTGCGATTTTAAGACACACCCCGTTTTTAGAGATGTTTATATAGGAAAAAAAGTGTGACATAGAATTGAAGAAATACAGTTATTTATGTTACACTGTACATTCACACATCAATATACAATGTCTATTATTAGTTACACTATTTCTATATTTTAATATCTGCAAAAACAAAACTCAAACTGATTATTTGGAGAGTCAGCATTTAGTTCTTGAAAACAGATTAAAATGACTAACAGGATGCAATGAATTCTATGCCTTTATGTTTAAATGTTGTTTATGTCTTATGTTTTAATGGTCTTCATGATTTCAGCACATAGTTAAATCCTCGATGGATTGTCACCTTGCTGTGCTGAGGGGGCTTGCGTGTTCCAATGAACCTGTGGGCACAACCACTGGAGTCATGCACTCCCAGGAGTGGCCACAGGCGGGAATCCAGACCAAGAACAATCCGAAGACCCAAAGACCTCAATGGTGGAGCAGGCGGAGGATAACATGGTACATGTTACAACGGCTGTGAAGGCGGAAGAAGGCTGCAACAGACTGAGAAGCCACTCTCGTTGTGTTAACCACACCGCTGCTGGGACCTCAATCTGTGACCGGCCGTGCACCGACCTTCACACATTTAAAAAAAATCACGCACAGGCATCTTCCAAAAAATGGAGGACCATCATCCTCGAACTATGAGGGATCGCCTAAGAGAGAGATATGGTATTGTTTAGATATTATGACTTGGTTTTTACATGTATGTTTGGCATTGACTTCTACCACTATTATGTTGTAAACCGCTTTGAGTCTCCCCAGGGGTGAGGAAAAGTGGTATATAAATACAGTAAGTAAATAAATAAGTTATCTTCTTTTATTTCTCTGGCTGTAATTTTTTCTTATAAGTACATCTGACTATATTCTCTTGAGGTAACTATAAAATGAGAGTCTTTGGGCATTGTTCCAGGATCTGGCCATCTTAGCTTTTACAAAGAATGCTAGCAATTATTTGCAGCACAATCTCTCATTTTCCTGAGTAAATAATGAAATGCATAATGAATATTCTTTTGCAATTACTGTTCGTCCTGTTATTTTACATAAGCATTCAATTACTTGTATGAAAAGGATTTAACCTGTGATCATAAAATCCACACATGTTCCTCTAAGGTTCCTCTAAGACAGTGGTTCTTAAAGTGTGCTCTCCGGAGGCCTTGAGGCTCCGCGAAGCGTACTGAGGAGCTAAGCTTTTCCCTCTTCCTCCCCCCCCCCCCCTCCAAGCTTTCCCTACTCTTTCCTGACTGGGTATCAGTTAATATTATATCATGTTGAAGTGGATCATGCTGGAGCACCTTTGGAATAATGCAGCTACAGACACATGGACAACTTATCCTCAAAAACACTTGTCTACTCCCGGTATGTGAAAAGATATTGAGGAGCTGGAGGTTCCTTCAGGGTCATGAAAAAGTGTCTTGAATTTATTTGCTTTGGCATCTCAGTTTCCTTCTCATTGGCTCTTTCCTAACATATAAACATAATTCACAAACAGGCAGTCCCCAAGTTACAAACAAAATGGGTTCTGGAGGTTTATTCTTAAGTTGAACAGGTAACTTAAGAACAGGTAAAATTTTAAAATGTTAACTCCAGCCAAATATACGTACGTGTGTGTGTGTGTGTGTGTATATATATATATATAGGTTTTGGATAACACAGGGAAGGGTTAACAGTCCCATGGCATTCTTTTTGCTGTCTTTGCCCCTATTCAGAAGATTTCACCTCACTTTCTGTCCCTGTGATAATTGGATTTTGAAAAATTTGGCTTGTTGTGGAAACAATGATTGGCGAGAAAGCTTCACTGGAAACACCTTTTCCCCATGATAATTCTGACAGGAGTGAATTTCTCTTCCGAGGGGTAGACTTCTCTCACTTCCTGTTGTCTCATCCCCATTCTTTACTATGAGTCATTTGTAAGTTGGATATTTGTAATTTGAGGACTCCCTGTACTGTGTATAACAGACAACCTAGATCTTCCTTTCATTGTATCCGATCCATAATCTAATCTCTAATCCCAAAAGCCTTCTGCTAACAATTAATTTTTGCTGTCAGGAGCAATCTGTTCCTTCCGCAGCATCCCACTGGGTGAGAAGGAAGACAGAAAGAGTAACAAATTGGGAATAGAAGAGTGGTCAGTCCCATGGATATTTAATTGGGGCCAGGATCACCATTTTGTATTCAGTTCTTGCTTCTAACTGGTTTGAAATCTATCAGTTCACCCTTTGAGATCACCTATAGGACACAAAAAGGTTACCTAGCTGATCTTGGGGAGGGGGGGACTATATCCTGCTAGAATCCCCCACCAACATCTGGGCAGGCAGTTCTAGGAATTACAGTCCATTTTCCCCCAAAGCTTCCCCACTCACAGACAATAATCCTATTTCTGTGAATAAAGGTTTAATTCTGCCAAAGACGGTTGATCCCAGAGAATAATATAAACATACAACCTTTAAATTGCTAGTTTGAATAAATCAATGGCTATTACTGAAAGCTTTCAAACTATTTGTATAAAATGTACCCTAAGGCACAATGTAACAGATAATTGCACATATTTATTATGTAACAGCCTTTTAAGAAACCCAACTCAGGGGAAAGTTAACACACTTAACATAGGATGCATCTGTACTTCAGAATTAATGCAATTTTGACACCACTTTCACTGTCATGGCTCAATGCTATGCAATCATAGGTGTGGCCGTTTTACAAGGCTTTTAGCCGTCTCTGTCAAAGAGTACTGATGCCTCATTAAACTGTGGTCGAGCAGCGGCCATCTGCGTTCAACCTAATCTGACCTGCAGCAGGGAGTTCTGCAGATCCACAGGAACCCTGCTGGAATTAATAAAATAATGAAATATGTTCCAACTGCAGCTTAAAGATCCCCTTCTATCAGCCCCTGACTAGTTAGTTGGCCACATCATGGGAAAGCTTGGAGAAGATAATGTTTAATCAGGGCAAGCAGAACACATATAAGAATAATACCTGTCACTAGGCTAGAAAGCCACAAGAGGGCACCAAAGTCTTAAAACTGCCTCTTTTTATAACCAGATAAATAAGGCCTAAAGTGGATGGATTGTTTAACGAAATCTCTATTTTATCTGAAAAGTAGTCATAAGAGGATTCAAATTCAGTGAAAATAACAAAGAGAAATGGCCCTTTCCATTCACAAGTTTACCCTTCTCTATCAGAAAGCTTTGGTGCCACAACAAACTACAAATCCCAGAATCACAAAGGATTAAGCCAGCGGTTCTCA
This sequence comes from Anolis carolinensis, assembly GCF_035594765.1. NCBI lineage: Eukaryota > Metazoa > Chordata > Lepidosauria > Squamata > Anolidae > Anolis > Anolis carolinensis. The sequence goes on from NC_085843.1 coordinate 109,361,980, forward strand.
ACCTGTGGGTCCCGAGGTGCTTTGGCCTACAACTCCCAGAAATCACAACCAGTTTACCAGTTTACCATTATACTGTATATCATTTTAGAAATGACATTGATCCTCAGTAGTGTTTTTGGTATCAAGGGTCTGTGATGGGAAGAGGATGGGAAAACTCTCCTACGTATGTAGGATTCTGCTCACATCTCTTTGGAATCCAGCCATTCTGCATGAATCTAATTCTGTATAACAAGAAAAGATAATGGAGCACTCAAAAATAATCATTTTCTTTATTTTGAACTCTTCCAAGTATTGTAGATGCATTTCTCATTATCAAAAAGGGGGGAAAGTATCAACCCTGCATGCTGCATACTGAAATTTGTGGTTTCTGTGTAAGCTTGTACTGCTTTGTAGAGTTAACTTTTAGAACTGAGTGTGGAGTTAAAAGCAACTATGGAAGTGACTTAGTTATATAAAGCTTGGAACAATCTCGTTCTTTTACTAGTATTCTTATGTGGGGAAAATACTGCTCTCTCTAAACCTGACTGGAGGCAAACATTATTATACGCTTGACTTTTGCTGCACAAAAAAGGGGAACATCCACTGCTGAGAACGGCTTTCTTTTTATAAGAAATATAGAATAATAATCCCACATCGTCTGAAGCCTCAAGTGAGTTTGTATTCATCTGCTGGTGAGACCAATTTCTCCAATATCCACGATCCTATTTTTTTTTTAGCAAGCTTGCATAATTTCCAGCCAATTACTATTAGCTTAGTCTTGACTTTAACATGAAAGCACCAGAAAACACCCGAACTGTCAAATCCCATTTAAAAAGCTAATGCTTTCCAAGCTAATGCTTTGCAAACAGATTTTCTTTTTTAAAAAATGTTTATTGAACTTTTCCAAATAAATTTTACATAAAAAGGGGGAAAAGGGAGGGTACGCCCGGATGTTTTGATGTTTTACCATCCTTGTGGGAGGCTTCTCTCATGTCCCCACATGGAGCTGGAGCTGATAGAGGAAGCTCATCCGCACTCCTCATTACTGCCTTGTATGTATCCCAAATTATCTGGTTTCACGTCCAGTGTATCATTCAAGGAGAAAAAATCTTTAATCTGTTCCTTATTTTTCTTAATATCCTCTTCTGTTTTGATTAAGTTCTCATTTAGCCTCCATTTCGAATATTGTGTTCTTTGATTTAGTTTAAGTATCACAGGGGAGTGATCCGAGTGTTCTCTCGAAAGAATTTTTATATTTTGTATTTTTGTTATTAATAATTTGGTGGTCCAAATCATATTGATTCTAGACCAGTTTTGGTGTCTGTGTGAATAGTATGTAAAGTCTCTTAGTCCTGGATTATGGGTTATCTTGTAAATCAAATTCATCTCTTAATGCTAAAAAGCTTTTGGGTATTGAGCCTATCACTTCTTTTTTCCCCTTTTCCTTTTATATATAAGACTGCTCCCCTTTTCCCCCTAAATCTGATGAATAGTATTCTTTGCCTAATGTTCTTTGAGTGAGGTGAGCAACATGTCTCTGAGCAATATGTGTTTCTTGGAGTGCCACCACTTCGTATTTCCCTTTTTTAATATTATTAAATATTTTTTCCATTCCCATTGACATTATTTGAATAGAATTTTATTTTTCATTCACTCATCTTCTATTTCTTTTTTCTCTTCTGAAATTTCCTCTTTCTCATCAGGGTTGTCTGAGTTCATCATTGCCTGGTCCATTTCCATTTCTTCACCTTCAGGGGAGAAAAAGCACCTTTTCGTTTTCTTCCTTTTCAAGGGAGAATAATCCTTTTGCTTCTAGACTTCTTCCTTGTTATCATCTTTTTGTAGAACTGTTTTGCTTTGTCCTCTGTGGTCAACCAATATCTTTGCTCTGTATAGGTAACCATTATCCCCTCTGTTTTTTTTCCCATCTGAACCGAATTGCACACAGAATTTTAAGTCTTGCTCCTTATTACAAAATCCTGTGAAAAGGAGTTCTCCCATCAAGTATTGCCATTAAGTAAGGAGTTGTATCAGCTGTTCCTTATGAACAACTGTGTTTACATCCCGTGTTTAAATCCACTCAAATATATCCACAATACCATCCTCTTTATCTTCTTTTCATTACAACAGGCACAAGATTGCCTCCCATTATTTCCAAATCTAATTTTGTTGGTATGGACATGAGCCAGCTGCACAAGCCATTTCATTCTCAAGAAATCTAATTGAATTAATCAAGGGAATTAAAATAGAAATCATTACTAGATGACCTTTTGCTGGGTAAATGTTACAAACAGCTTCACTCATACAAATAACCAAAAGGTGGCATTGATCTTGGCTCTGATCTTCTCTTCAAATCTGGTCCCTCTGTTTGTGCCAAGTCCCCACAGGATGGAAATATGTGTACCTTTTAGACTAAAACTCCCCCAAATCCTCCAGCTAGCATGTGGAAAAAAGTAAAACTGAAGCAGAGGAGGATTGAGATATCGTCCAAATACACAGGCTAGGCTACCATTAATACTCACCTTAAACTGGCTCAAGCATTGGAATTCAGGCAATTTAAGATGAAACAATGAATACACAGATAGTTTTTTAGATTGTATATGCTATTTATTAATCAACTTAATATATACAGTTATCGACTGCCTTAGGGAGAATTACAGAACACAGAGATACATGATCTAAGAACAATGTTGCGTGTTGTTATGCGTCTTCAAATTATTTCCAAATTATGCTGACCCTAACCTCTGTGGGCCAAAGGGATAGCCTTTGCGGGCCATATGTTGTGCCCTAAACTGGGCATTCTAAGGGATTTTTTTTCATGTCAGGAGTGGCTTGAGAAACTGCAGGTCACTTCTGGTGTGAAAGAATTGGCCGTCTGCAAGGATGTTGCCCAGGGGATACCCTGATGTTTCTAATCTTGTGGGAGGCTTCTCTCATGTCCCCACATGGGAAGCTGGAGCTGACAGACGGGAGCTCATCCTGCTCCCTGGATTCAAACCACTTACCTTTTGGTCAGCAGTCCTGCCAGCACAAGGGTGCCCAAGGTCACCTAGGGTAAATCTACACTGCAATATTTATGCATTTTGATATCACGTGAACTCCCATGGCTCAATGCTATGGAATTGTGGAAGTTGTCATTTGGTGAGGCACCAGCACTTTGGTAGAGAAGACTAAAGACCTTCTAAAACTACAACTCCCAGGATTTGAATCCTGATCTCTAGAGTCATATTCTAACACTTCTAAAATTACAAGTCCCAGGATTCCACAGGATTGAGCCATGGCAGTTCAAGTGATGCCAAACTGCATTAATTCTACAGTATAGGTGCACCCTCAGTGGATTTTCATGGCAGGGTAGGGATTCAAACCCTGGTCTCCAGAATCATAGGCCCATTCTTAATCCACTATGCCATTCTTTAAGTGTACTGTATATCTCTTCTGCTATAGAATCTACACTTCTTCAAATCAGCATCTGGCATACATTTCTAGCAGGCACTCTATAACGTGCAAATGAATTTATACTTGTTTTTATTAATCTATCAGATAACAAACACACCCTGTGCAGCCTAACTCAATATCCAACAAGAACTCCTTGTCTTAATTTATCCTCTTCCTCCCTGAAATCATGTTTTTATACTTTATTTAACCCCTCATTGTCTGTTCATCAGCCTATCAGGAGCAAATTTTATTTCTCTTCTGAACAAGGCTACTTTTCATTTAATTAAAAATGAATTTAGTTATGCTTTTTATATTTGTTTATTTTGCAGCTGAGGTTTTTTTTTAATCAGTTACCAATCATTACTTGGGGCTTCTCTGCTAGCTATCTGTTTCATGCATGATATGGTTGAATTGCACCTGGTTAGTTGTCAGGGTTTTATATATTCAAGTTTCCCTGGGTTATCCCTTGTTTATATTATATTTTTGTTTTGAAAGCTAATTGGCTGCATTCCCAGAATCAATCCAAAGACACAACTGCTTGCTAATTCTTTTGACCCTGTAAATCCAACACATTAATGAACCTAGTGCATGTACTGTATACATATTTTATTGATACCTTTTCATATTAATAATCTATGCAAAGACTGAAATGGGTAGAATATGTATATAAAATACTGTGTTTAGCATGTGACTATTTCCAAGCTCTACCTGTCCCCTTTCCCAAAGGCCATTTATCCCCCAAGTGCCAAGGAAACGTTGCAAGACACTTCCTCGGGCAACGATGGAGAGGTAAGTGGGTGCCTACATCTTTGGGCCCTTTCCCCAAAAAATGCAACTGCCGACAAAACGGGCGAGGGACATGTGGGTATTCAAATCCCCTCTCAGCCATGAAGACCCACTGGGAGATCCTGGGCAAGTCACACACTTTCAGCCTTGGAGAACTTCTGTAATACATTTTCCTTAGTAGCTGGAATCTCCCTGAAGGCATGTAACAACAATCTGCAAATCATTGCAGATTCTAGGGAATGCTATAGGTTCATGTAGTTGACATGGTGATCCTGAATATTTCTCCATGCATGTCTAGGTGGACACATGTCTGCTACAGAGCTTGGAAAGGTTATTGCTTTGACCTACAAATCCCAATATCCCTAAGCCAGCATGGCTAGTGTCAAATTGACTGAGGGGTCTGAGTGCTATAGTCCAAAAGAACAAATTGTTCAAGGTCTGCTATACTTCCTGTAGATCCAATGAAATGAACAAGACTTGGGCTGGATCTACACTACAGTGAACTGCATTGAATGGAATTATATGCATCTACACTGCATTATATGGCAGTGTAAATGGAGCCTAAATTATATTTTAAAAATAATGGTGCTAATATAATTACTAATCCTAATTCAGGATCCAATTAAGTGTTTCTGTACATTGAGAGCAAAACCTCCACAAGCACATCATTTTGAACTGTGCAAAAATCAGCCACATTATCAGGGTTTGGATTCAAAACCAGGACAATAATACCAATATAATAATATCAAGGTTGAATTAGTTTTCTGGATGAAAACTTCCCTTCTCATCAAAGTTGTTATTTACCCTATTAAATAAAACCTGAATCAGTCACAAAGAAAAGAAAATAATTACAGAGCAGCAAAATATGAAAGCAACATCAGGATTCAGTAGAAAAATACTCTATATGCATTTAAACTCCACTCTTCCATTCTTGTTCATTTTTGTTTCTGGATCTGTGTATCTTCATCAATCATTATGAACAAACACTTAACCAGCAAAGTAGTGCTGTGGGATTCCTTTCACTCCCAGTCCTGTTATCTGTTAAAGGACAAGAAATAGATCATTTTTATTATGAACAAGGAACATCTGGCAATCCACCTAACCCTGTATGTAAGATGAAGGACAGGTGCTACTTAGTCTTTTGCTTCAGGCAGCAAAATGTCTTTGGACTAGGATAGCCCTGTGTCCTTTATTGTAAGGAATGTCCCCTGTTTGAGGGTTGGAGGTTTTTTCCTTTTATACAGATTTTTACAAATCTAAAACCCCCACATTTTAGGGGCCTTTCTTAAAGAAAAAAAGTATAATACCTAAATGTAGACAATATGCAAATGTAGACAATATTTGCATATTTTATACATAAATATTTGACTAAATTAACTGAAATCAATTCTTTGTTTTGGTATTTCAGTAGAACACAAAGTTGCTAATACAGATATCCTGGTTGTCAGCTCTGCATGACATTATTTATTTATTTGCTTACTTACTTATTTTTATTCCGCTTTTCTCCCACGTATGGGACTCAAAGCGGTGTACAAAAAGTAAAAGGACATCTACATAATGCAGAAAAAAATCATCCCATCTACCCAGTCATCCCACCCACCCAACATGTAAACAATAAATCCAAACATTGAATAAAACACAAGTTACATAAATATAAATAAACATAAAAATAATCACATATAACATTATCATTAAAAACCCTATGCTGCAGGTCACTGAGGCTATCCTAACCAATTAAAACATTAAGCATTAAACTAAACAACAAAGAGCTCCAAGTCATTGTCCATATGAGTCTTGTCTGGCTGAGATGGCTGCTATTGTATGTTGTCAGGAAAGGCCTGCTTCCATAAGAAAGTTTTCCCTGGGGAGCAGAAAGCCAACAACAAGGGGGCCGAATGTGCCTCCTTGGGAAGGGAGTTACAGAGCCGCGGGGCCACTCTCTCGTCCCCACCAACTGAACTTGTGATGGTGGTGGGATCGAGAGGAGGGCCTTTCCCAATGATCTCAGGATTCGTGAGATGTGGTCTTTCATGAATATAAACTGCTCCTTATTACTATTTTGAAAGCTTGTAGCTATATTACTGACCTATCTTGTTCATTTACTTAGAGGATTTGCAAATGTCACCTTGGGCCTAAGGAATCCACAGGGGAAAAGGGAGACACATCTCCAAACACTCATTGGATGGCTGCATTTATTTTGGGAAAAGCCCAACACGTTTCAGCCTATGTACATTCCAGTAGCCTTCTTAAGGGGCAATATCTCATCTAACTGCAAATATTTCTGTAGCCAAACATTGCATTTCATTTGCTAGATAGAAAGAAATGTAAAAGCCTAATTGGTGCGTACATTTATTTTGTTTACTCAAAAATTATTTTATTGATGTATTTTTGGTCACAACACTAAAAGATGGCTAGATCTTCTGTTGGTTGGTCTTTTAACAGAATGTATTCAGCTGATTTTCACACCATTGTGAAAAACTAGGAACCTTGTTATTGCAGGAACCTTTAGAACAATAAACTGAACACTTGTAAATTTGCATCTTCGTTGGTGGTCAAGAACATCTTTGTGTGTGTGTGTGTGTGTGTGTGTGTGTGTGTGTGTAGTTAAAGGTACAAACTCTTTGCAGTGAAAGTTTTGCTAGAAACTCTCTGTCCCTTTCCCTTTTTCTCTCTCGACCACCAATCGCCCTCATTCCTTTTCTCTCTCATAAGCTAGAGGCAAGAGCTCTTACAGGGGCTGCCAAATTCCCAACAAGTCCTCTCATTGTGTAACGGCATTTTGATTTAGCCAAAAAAGTGAGACACTGGCAAGAATATTTTCCATCCCTATGGTACCGTGATGGTGTGAAGAGCGTGGGAAAGGAGTTTACCTCCAGGACACGATTTCCTAATTGGCCTCTTACGCTGGTGGTGGATCTGAACTGACACATTGCCCAGAATGCTCCAGTCCGCCACTTGGCACACCTGTATCTGTAATGCCTGTTTTACTGAGAGGCATGAATTGCCAGGCACTGGCAGGGAATGCCTTAGAGCAGGAGGCTCCTGGGGGATCCACACCAGATCCGGACCCCATCAGCTGTTTCATGAGGATCACCCAAGCCTCAGGCACATAATCTGCCAAGCCCTTTCAGGTAGTCACACCTCCACTGCATAACTGAAGCAAAGAGTGAAGAAGGTGGATTTCAAACACAGACCTGTGGTTACTGAGCTAGATGTTGTTAGAGACAGGAAAGCAGTGTGTCCATTACAACACAAAATCTTGTGGGAAGTCAAACACATCCTGCACAAGTTTATAGTCCTCCACAAGGAAATAGATGGGCAGATGAGTTAGCTGGCAGGGAAAGTTCTTCCCCCATTGCCCTCTTTGTCTGGCCTTCTCTCTTTCTCTCCTTTTGTCACATAGAATCATAGACTAATAGAGTTGGAAGAAACTACATGGACCATCTAGTCCAGTGGTTCTCAACCTGTAGGTCCCCAGGTGTTTTGGCCTACAACTCCCAAAAATCCCAGCCAGTTTACCAGCTGTTAGGATTTCTGGGAGTTGAAGGTCAAAACAGCTGGGACCCACATGTTCAGAACCACTGATCTAGTACAACTCCCTGCCATACAGGAAAACCACAATCAAAGCAGCTCCAACAGATGGCCATCCTGCCTCTGTTTTAAAGCTTCCAAGGAAGGAGCTTCCATCACACTCCAAGGCAGAGAGTTCCACTGTTGAACAGCTATATGGGCAAGAAGTTCTTCCTAATGTTCAGGTGGAATCTCCTTTCCTATAATTTGAACCCATTGCTCTGAGTCCTAGTTTCCAGGGCAGCAGAAAAAACAAGACTGCTTCTTCTTCCTTATAACTTCCTTTCACATATTTATACATGGCCTCCTGTTTGTTAGACCGAGACTTCTCTGGGACATGCCTCTTTTTATTCAGTTTCCTGGCCACATGGCAAGCCTTTGAGTCTTCCAGTTCTTCTTCCGTGAGCATGGAGAGAGACATGATGTTTCCACAGAGACATATAGATAGATAGGCCCTAACATTCCTTTATATAAAAATATAGTTCTCTCAATGAAGTAATTTGTAATTTTTAAAGCTCTGCTCTTGTAATTTCTTAAGGTCATTTGCTCTATTGCTAACTCAAGAATCTTCTGATCTGCCCAGACTGCTGTTGTTGCTGCTGCTTTATTTTTTAAATGCTTTTGAAATTACTCAACAGGAAGAGGTACAAAGAGATTGTCACTTTTTGAGTACATGGATGGAGAGGGGTGGCTATGAAAGAATAATAATTTATCCTTCAAAAGCTACATATCTTGTTGTATTATCTGCCATGTCCATTAATGACAGCTAGGAACCCAAAACTCAAAGCAAGTGGGATTTTTTTCTTTTGGTCACTTTACATCCACCCCTTGGTTCCCCCCACCCCACCCCACCCCCGCATTTCACCTCAGCAGACTATCATGATAGGGAAAGGTCTCCTTGCCTTAAGTCCCACAATGGTAGAAAGGCAGAATATAACATAAATTAGATAATGAAATGAAATTAAAATCAATAGGAACAGATTCTGCTTGCCAGAGGTCTACATTGATCATTTGCAGAGGGCTTCTAACAGTAACTCATTCAAGACTTTTCTGAAATTATAATGAAGGCTGCATGTTGCCAGGGTCGGCACTAGGTAATTTTCAAGTGTAAGCAAGCAGTATTTTTGTCCCCCCCCCCCTCCCGAAACCAAGTGCTTCTTCACTTTTTCCCCTGCCTCCCGGCCTGCTTGCCTCCACTTCTCTCTCTGCCAGGCTTCCTCACCCTCCCACCACCCCTCCAAAGCCAGGAGGGGAAAGAGTGAAGGAGCACCCATCCAGGAGGTGGGCACAGGAGAGGTCTTCACCAGGTAGTAGCAGAACCCCCCTCCCTTTCAAACAACCCCTTGAGGGTCTGCTTTGGAGGGAGAAAGTCCCCACTCACCAGGATACAGGCTCCTACTCTCAGCCTCCCTTCACCGCCTCATGGGAGTGCCTCCCCGCCAGGCCGCCACTGTCCCTACCACCACCAACTCGCCTCTACAACCAACTGAGCCTCAGCTTGCCACCACTGCTACAGCCGCTCAGTCTCCCCGCGGCCGGTTACTCCTTGCTGCTCTCTCGGCTGCTTCACGTGGTAACAGAACAGTGGAACTCGCGGTGTGGGGAAACAACAGAAGTGGCTGCAGAGCCTTGCGGCGCAGGGATAGGTGCTCCTTCGCTCTTCCCCCCCTCCCCCTGGCTTTGGAGGGGCAGTGGGAGGGCAAGGGAGCCGCAGGCGCTTCTGTTGGGTGCTCATTCACTCTTTCCCCTCCCGGCCTTGGAGGGGCAGTGGGAGCCTCCCACTGCTCCTCCAAAGCCAGAAGGCGGCGGAGCGAAGGAGTACTCATTCCCGCGCCACGAGGCCACGGCACAGGAAAATAACAGAAGCGACTGCAGGGCCTCGCAGCACAGAGATGGGTGCTCCTTCGCTCCCCCCCCCCGGCTTTGGAGGGGCGGTGGGAGGGCGAGGGAGATGCAGGTGCTTCTGTTGGGTGCTCCTTCACTCTTTCCCCTCCCGGCCTTGGAAGGGCAGTGGGAGGGTGAGGAAGCCCGTCAGAGAGAGAAGCGGAGGCAAGCAGGCCAGCTTGGAGGCAGGCTAATTGCACTCTCAGAGGTGCCTCAACTGCGCCCCCTAGAGGATTGCGCTTTGCGCAATTGTGTAGTACACATATAGCTTGAACTGCCCCTGCATGTTGCCCATCCCCAGAGTAAACTAGAGAACTTTGGAAAGTTACTTTCTTTGGACCACTGCTATCGTTATGCATATGTTGCTCATCAACTTATGAATTTTATAGAGTTTTCTTAAGCAAGGAATACTCAGAAGTGGTTTTGGCCATTCCTTCCCCTGAAATATAGCCTACAGCACCTGGTCTTTATTGTTGTTTCCCATCCACGTACCAACCAAAGCTGACCCTGCTGAACTTTCACCTATGGCTACTAGCTATGCTAGCTAGAAGAGCCAAAACATCATTTCTATCATATCTTAGAAACTGAGCAAATTGCAGCTAAAGAGTATTTGCAATCCTCCAGGAGGAAAAAAATGAACATTGATCTTTATGAAATATTGCACTCATTTCCAAAACTAAACAAGACCTATTTACCTTGAAAATTTCTCCAGCCCGAGGCTCCTTGGCTAATTTGACCTTGTCCAGTCCATCATAAGCAGAAGTGACATACATTTCTGAATAATCTTTCCCTCCAAAGCAGCAAGATGTGATTTTGGAAGCTGGCATTTGCACCGTTTGAATTCTTTTTCCTGCATGAAACCAAGTAATAGGGAAAATACAGCTGTTGGTCCAGCCACCATGCCACTCAAAATCCCTTTTCACATACGAATTACATTAAACAAGATATCCTATTCGCATGAACTGAAGATTTTTTTCTAATTTTTTGTAATCACAATATAGGCAGAAGGCAAGGCTAAAACAGGGAGACAAGTTGCTAATCAATTCTAAAAACATCAATTGGTGTCAAGGCTGAACATTTCTTATATATGTTTTAGTGCATTTAATCAAATTAGGAAAATGGAGTATATGAGTATAACAAAGACTCAGTTATCTGAACATTTTACAGCACAAACTAGTACAGTTAGACCTCGCCATCCACAGATTCTGTATCCACGGATTCAACCATCCACAGCTTGAAAATATTCCCAAAACAAAAATCCCAAAAGCAAACCTTTATTTTGTCATTTTATATAAGAGACACCATTTTACAATGCTACTGTATAATATAATGAGGCTTGAGGATCTATGGATTTTGTCTGGCCCCTTTTCACCTCACTTCTTGTCCCTGTGATAATTGGATTTTGAAAAAAAAAATGGCTTGTTGTGGAAACAGGAATTGATGAGAAAGCTCTGGTGGAGACACCTCTTCCAGGAGTGAAGTTCCCTCCCGAGGGATAGATTTCTCTCACTTCCTGTTGTCTCATCCCATTCTTAACTACGAGTCATTTGTACGTCGAATGTTTGTAACTCAGGGGCCGTCTATATTTGGGACATTAAAGCCATTTGAGATTTTAGTACACATTTAAAAGGAGTTATCCAAGATTGCATCTTTGTGTATGTTCAGATGCCATTTGTTGGCCTTTTGGTAGTGGTTAGTATGATAGACCATGATAGCTTTGGTTCAAATTCCCATTGAGCCATGGAATTATTTAGGTGATTATCTCTTCTCAGCCTGACCTGTTCATAGGATTGTTGTGGGAATGACAATGGTGTGGAGAAGGATCTTGAGCTCCTTGCAAAAGACATCAGGAATAAATTACTAGCATGTTAAAATGCAAGTTTAGTCCCATGTTATGGAAACTAATATTGTCTCCAAATGGGAACTATCAGCTGAAAAGCTCTCAAGGCCCCTTCCACACAGTTGAATAAAATCCCACATTATCTGCTTTGAACTGGAATATATGGCAGTGTGGACTAAGATAACCCTGTTCAAAGCAGATATTGTGGGATTTTCTGCCTTGATATTCTGGGTTATATGGCTGTGTGGCAGGGCCCTTAGTTGCACAGACGCCAGGTCTTCTCAGATGGGAATCACATAACATTGCTCACTTGGATAAGGCAGAGTTCTCATTAATCTTTTACCTGTTTCGGGGTCAATACGGATCACTCGTCCACCATCAAAACAGGCCACCCAGAGTTTCCCTTCTGTGTCGATGCACATCCCATCAGGCATTGCTTCTTCTTTTTCCAGTTTATAGACAGGTTTGCAACTACTACGATCTGCATCAAGAATAAATTGGACAGGGGTACATAAGACAATGCAGCACACACACACACACACACACACCCTTGTACTTTTTCAGTTTTTTAAAAAGCTCTTGGAGTCGGTGTTTCATTAGAGAGATCCAGAAATTGCAACTTTATTCTGAATGAATGCATTTTATTGTTACGGTCACAGACCAAGAGTGTAAAACTTTAAAACATTAAAAACAGAGGTTTTTTTAAAAAAAAGTGTTAACATTCAGATTAAAAATTCACAACATTAAAAACAGAAAGTCCATCATACAGAGTTGATCTACTCAACTTCATATGTGACACCTACAAAAACTTTATTCTCAATTCTGTCATAATTAAACAAGGACAATTTAATATTTGGAACAAGACTATCAAGAAATGGATCTTAGGAGAAAAGAAATCTAGAATACCAAATAAAAAATACTTTACACACCAGGAAGAACCGGGGTGGGGAATCCCAAATTTAGAACTATACTATGAAGCATTCCAGATAAAACCACTATTTGAAAATATGAGAGAGAAAAGAGATAAATGGTTTAAGATAGAGGAAGGAGTTAAGAGAGAGGCAAGCTTTGAAATCTTTACAAGGAATTTGGAAACAAGTATTAAAAGAACAAGAGGTCCCAGAAAATTGTCATTAAAAATTTGGAAAAAATGGAAACCTAAATGGATGTCAGGAACATCAAAGTGGACCCCAATTGAAAGTCTTTATGAGAATGAGTTTGATTCTTGCTGGTGGAAAGAAATGAAGAACAAAGGATACTATAGCATTAGAGATTTATATGATATGAATGGCCATCTCATTCCTATAAACAGAATAATAGATAAGATGGGAGACAAATATTGGATTAAGATATGAGGGTTATATAAGCTGAAACAAGGAAAATATGGAGAATGTATAGTTAAGGAGAGTATGATGGAGGACATAATCAAGAAAGTAATAAAAAAAGAATGAATAGAATGATGATATATTAGATAAGTGAGTAAACAATATAGAATGGAAGTGGGTGGAGACACGTGGTAATAGACAAATGATGTGTAGATATCTATTTATGTATTAAATGTACAATCTTCTCACAACACAAAATATAAGATAATATCAATAAAATATATATATTTTTAAAAGAGAAAATTTTAAAAAATCTGTCATAATGCCTTGTTTCCTATGTAGAAAGGAGCAGGCAATTATGGCCAGATTAAAAGTCTGCTGATGAAGTGGTGGTTATAACAGAGCCTGGGATAGTTAGGTTTTGGACTGCAAACTCCAGAATCCCTTGGGAAACTATAGGTGTTGTAATTCAAAAAGCTACTGCTAATTCTCGGAACCTCTGACATATAACTTTCATTTGTATAAGCAATAAAAAAGGTTCTGCCAGTTGACAAGATGTTTCTTTTCTCCATCTTCGTTAATTTAGTTCCCAAAATGGAAAAATGCCAACATTTTGTCCCTACATGATAGACAGAAATTTGGAGGTGCAACATTTCTAAAAGATGTATCTCTATAGCGTAAGAAGGAGCCCACGGTGGTGCAGTGGGTTAAACCACTGAGCTGCTGGACTTGCTGACCAAAAGGTTGGCAGTTCAAATCCAGGGACCAGGGTGAGCTCCCGCTGTCAGCCCAGCTTCTGCCAACCTAGCAGTTCGAAAACATGCATATGTGAGTAGATCAATAGGTACCGCTTTGGCGGGTAGGTAACGGTGCTCCATACCTTGGAGGTGTCTATGGACAATGCCGGCTCTTTGGCTTAGAAATGGAGATGAGCACCAACCCCCAAAGTCAGACACAACTAGGCTTAATGTCAGGGGAAAACCTTCACCTTCAGCATAAGAAACCTACACTGTCATAAAACCCTTAAAATAACAATTTTAATATAATTCCAATTGACGAAAAACACAATTTAAATTAGCATTTTTATTTGTAGTTCTTCACTCCCATAGGAGTCCTGCACACTTATCCCCAGCAAAGATGGTGACTGAAATGCATTGTAAGTCTATCGATTTTCATCTACAGTGTATTTCTATAGATGCTAAAAGAAACATCTGATACAAGCAAACATACCAATTTCTCCAGTGCACACATCATAGTTGAAGGCATGTACAGCATATGTCAGGCTGTCAATGTAGAAGAAGGTCCTATGGTCCAGGGACCAATCCAGCCCATTGGAGATGTCTACCTGCTCTATCTGTTTCATGACACAACAGTCAGGAGGGAGAGTATAAAGAGCCCCTTGGTGCCGGGCCCTGACCCCAGGCGCTGTCTCTTCAGCCATGGTACCTAAAGGATGGGTGCAGGAATAGTAGTCAGGTTATTTCAGCTCTGTTTAGGAGAGTTGTGTTGGATTGCACAATACAGTCTTTTTAACCCAGCTTTTCCAAATCTGGTGTCCTTCAGATATGTTGGACTACAGTTTCAATGCATCCTCCCAAAGGCTTCTAGTTCAATAACTCTAGTTCCCCCAGCACATTATAGTGGAAAGTAATTGTTTTCTTACAAATTGTTAGGAGGGAACTTTTGATATTGTTTTTCATGCCTACCAGATCTATCTCTGTACTTTCTGACCTTCTCAGAGACATCCCTAAGGCAAGGTCAAAGTGTAATCTTCCAGACATTACTGGATTGCAGTTCTCAGCATTCCTTATCATTGGTTATGTTAGCTGCATCCGAAGGTAGTTGCAGCCCAAGGCTGTCTGGTGAATAAATGCATTTTTCTCACACCCCTCTAAAGCTTTGAGCAAGATTTCCCATTGCAGATTCTTTGTTGGCAAAAAATGGTATTTGATTTATGTGTCAAATGTCTAACTTTTATTATAAACCAAGACAGACTTCCACAATCTGGTGCCCTTCAGACTATAACCTCTATCACTCCCTGGCCGTTAGCCTTGTTGGCTAATGCTGATCAGACTCGTCCAAAACCTCTAGAATATTGCAAGTTGCATAAGATTGCTCCAGATATAGAACTCCACAGTTATAAAAAAGGGTTAAAACACTTTCGACAGATTACAGCAAAAGTTAGACTTTTCAATCTGACCTTTGCCCTAATGGTTTCTTTTTAACTAAATTTATCTTGGATGGCTCTCAACTCTTTCATGAAGCGGCTAATTGCACTTATATGTTATGTATTTTAGTTAGATCAACAACTTCACATTTTAGATCTTTTTTCAAAAGCCATTCTCTGGAAAATGCTATCTAGTCTTAGCAGTTGTTACTTTTTAACTTGGCATGTTACTTCTAAGCAGAAAACTTTTCAATTCTCATTAACATTTACAATAGTACTTTATAATTATAAAATAAATATATTCTCTCCACTTTTCATCCACTTTCTTCTACAGATATATAAAGAGTTTTGAAACTTAGACAACACTGTGTAAACACACAAATAATCCTTTCAATTTGTTCTTATCACAGCCTACACTGGCACAAAATGTTAAGCCAGATTCATCTATATCCTGATTTACTGGTCATCAACAAACATGCTGTGTGAGCAGTCCTTCTAGATCTCTCCTGTAAGATGGAGAAATTAAAGTCTCACTGCTAAGCTAACAAGGAATGTTCAAGAGTGGCAGAGGTTAACTATATGTTCAAGCCTTAAGTGTGTATTATTTTCAACATCTAAAATTTCTTTAGATTTAAACATTACTTTAAATTTAGCAAAAAATGTTTATTTCTGCTATTTTGGAATGCTTCACAAGAAACTGTCTGATTCAACTAAATATTGCCAAAGTTTAGTATTGCTTCCCTGTGTCATATAATGTGGGAAAGTTCAATGGTTATCCCTTTTCAGTTGTATGCATTACAACATATCAATTTAGGATACATCTTTTTTAAAAAACAAATTACATGAATGTGGTATTTGACTAAACTCAATGTGGCTAGATTACATGCACTCATGTAGAACGACTTGTGTTCCAAGAATGGAAAGATGGTTTAATGAACAGAAGCTCTCACTGCTTCAGCTATTCAGGAATACGTGTTTTACAGATATTGGTCAATATTCTAGATCTTAGTTAAGTATACAGTGGACCCTCCAGGTCTGCAGAATCTGGATCCACGATTTCCAGCAACCAGATATGATTACATCCCATATTAGCAAATGGTGGCAGTAATATGAACACAGACACTGTGAAGCATGCACATTCATGTTGCCAGCATTTAATAATATGTGGTGTGATTTATTTCTGGAGTGGCTCTCAAAACGGAACCTCCAGAAATACGACGGACTTGCTGTACTTAACTATCTTTATATAGCACAGCAGGTTAATCGCCAAGCTGCAATAAATCTTGCCAACTGGACATTTGAGAGTTCAAAGCCTGGTTCAGAGTGAGCTCCTGATCTTTAGCCCGGCTTCTGCCAACCTAGCAATTCAAAAACAAATGTGAGTAGATAAATAGGAACCACAATAAGAGGGGAGATATTTAGGCTCCACGTTTAATCAGAAAAAGGAGGAAGTTTACAAACAAAGAAAGCTCTTCAGCAGAGAGATGGAGCGACACCACCCCCCAGTGGCCAGAACCTAGCACAGCCTCCAAAGATGCCAAAAGATAGGAAAGCCTGTATCTCTATCTGTTGTCTGTCTTATCATTGTTATAATCAGCATTAAATGTTTGCTGTATATGTGTTCTGTACTCCGTCCTGAGTCTCATTTGGGGTGAGAAGGGCAGAATATAAATACTGTAGATTATTATAAATAAATAATATAGTTTTGTATATGTCAACCTTGTGTATATGTTCAGGACTGGTTTGGGGGCAAAATTAAGGATTTTGATATGACCTGTAGATAAGTCAAGGGTCATTCTGCAGAGAGGAGAAAGCACCAGTGGGCTTCAAGGTGCCAGTCTAGCACCATTTCTACTGGGCCTTCAAAAAGGCCAAAAGCAGCACCATGGTGGAGAGAGTTGAGGGGGTAAGTCGTTCTTTTAGGTTCTCCCACAACAGCTCTCATCTTTTGCCACTCTATTCAGATAGGCAGATGGTTGGATAAGTTAGCCAAGGTTTTGGGGTGACATTTTGACTAAAATATTTAGACTTACACACAAGTATATATGTTAAGTAGTGCCTCTCAAAGCAAACACTATTACTCTGCCATTTTTCCCGATACCATTGAATAAGTTAGGAATTGTGAGCATTATTCAGATACAAATGCATAACTTTAAGTTCTGCTTTCATAACTGCAATCATGAATTCTAGCTGACAACTTCAAGAAAATATACTTTTGGCAAAACGGTCAGTTTATATTAATTTATATATCTATCCCAGGCTCATACCTTATTTACCGTATATACTTGAGTATAAGCCGACCCGAATATAAGCCGAGGCACCTAATTTTACCACAAAAAACTGGGAAAACTTATTGACTCGAGTATAAGCCGAGGGTGGGAAATGCAGCAGCTACTGGTAAATTTCAAAAATAAAATTAGATACCAATAAAATTACATTAATTGAGGCATCAGTGGGTCAAATGT
Source organism: Anolis carolinensis (assembly GCF_035594765.1). NCBI lineage: Eukaryota > Metazoa > Chordata > Lepidosauria > Squamata > Anolidae > Anolis > Anolis carolinensis. The sequence goes on from NC_085843.1 coordinate 109,379,431, forward strand.
TTTGAATATTTACTGTATTTCAAAGAAAAACAGTAAACTAACTCTATAAGTGGAAAAGCAACAATAACTTTATAATCATCATCATCAACAACAGCTTCATTTGTACCCTGCCCTATTTATCTCCCCCTGGGAACTCAGGCCAGCTTCCAACATAGTAACAGGTAAACATATAATGCCTACATAAACAATGCAAGGCTAGATATAGATCTATCTATATATATAAAAGAGTGATGGCATCACGGCGACTCACAAAACAACAAAAGTACAGGCCCCGCAACCACGAAATTTGACAACACAACCCATCACCCATGCCTCCTGGTTGATACAACAAAAAGAAAAGAAAAACAAAGTCCTAATTAGAGGGAGAGCAATAATTTTTTTATCCAATTGCTGCCAGTTTAGAGGGCTAATCTCTGCCCACTTGGTTGCCTAGCAACCAATTCAGCCAAAGGGCAGCCAGGCTTCAGTTAGGGGACAGGCAGATTTAGGCCTCACTTAGGCTTCTTCCACAGATTATATAATTTGCACTGGATTATATGGCAGTGTAGATTCAAGGCCCTTCTACACAGCTATATAACCCATTTATAATCTTATATTATCTGCTTTGCACTGGATTATCTTGACTCCACACTACCATATAATCCACTTCAGTGGGCATTTTATACAGTTGTGAAGAAAGGGCCTCATATAATCCAGTTCTAAGCAGATAATATAAGATTATCAATAAAGAGTAGACTCTCACTTATCCAGCATAAACAGGCCGGCAGGATAAGTGAATATGTTGGATAATAAGAAGGGATTAAGGAAAAACCTATTAAACATCAAATTAGGTAATCGTTATACAAATTAAGCACCAAAACATCATATTATACAACAAATTTGACAGAAAAAGTAGTTCCACGCGCAGTAATGCTATGTAGTAATTACAGTAGAGTCTCACTTATCCAACACTCGCTTATCCAATGTTCTGGATTATCCAATGCATTTTTGTAGTCAATGTTTTCAATATATCGTGATATTTTGGTGCTAAATTCATAAATACAGTAATTACTACATAGCATTACTGTGTATTGAACTACTTTTTCTGCCAAATTTGTTGTCTAACATGATATTTTGGTGCTTCATTTGTAAAATCATAACCTAATTTGATGTTTAATAGGCTTTTCCTTAATGCCTCCTTATTATCCAACATATTCGCTTATCCAATATTCTGCCAGCCCGTTTATGTTGGATAAGTGAGACTCTACTGTACTGTATTTACAAATTTACCACTAAAATATCACAATGAATTTAAAATACTGACTACAAAAACATTGATTATGAAAAGGCAGACTGCGTTGGATAATCCAGAACATTATATAAGTGAATGTTGGATAAGTGAGATTCTACTTTAATTTGAAATAATTACTGGGATAGAATAATGCAGAACAATATAATCTCTAAAACCAGGACAGTAAATAAACAGGAATTCCACACAGGAAACAATCAGGGCCAGCTAACACCTCCCAACAAAGTATTCCCATCATCAAAGTCTGGCAAATCCTTTGTTTTCTCAGGGCCACAGACAGTAGAAGCACATAAAATATCGCAAACAACACCACTCTGAAAACAAGGGAATTCCAGACAGGAAAGAATCAGGGCCAGCTAACACCTCCCAACAAAGTATTCCCATTATCAAAGTCTGGCAAATCCTGTTTTCTCAGGGCCACAGACAGTATAAGCACATAAAATATCGCAAACAACACCACTCTGAAAACAAGGGAATTCCAGACAGGAAAGAATCAGGGCCAGCTAACACCTCCCAACAAAAAATTCACTCAGGGAGGAAACAGCCAGGCTTTAAAGCTGCAAGGCCATTACATCCTAATCATTTTTCCTAATTGCAGCATTCATACTTGCCTCCAACAGAAAAAAAAACCATTCACAAATATTGTATATTCACAACCTTTAGGAAATAATATCCCCTGACGGCGCAGCGTGTTAAAGCGCTGAGCTGCTGAACTTGTGGACCGAAAGGCCACAGGTTTGAATTGGGGGAGCGGAGAGAGCCCCCACTGTTAGCCCCAGCTTCTGCCAACCCAGAAGTTCAAAAACATGCAAATGTGAGTGCATCAATAGGCACTGCTCTGGCGGGAATGTAACGCCGCTCCATGGAGTCATCCCACATGACCTTGGAGGAGTCTACGGACAACGCCGGCTCTTCGGCTTAGAAATGGAGATGAGCACCAACCCCCAGAGTCAGACATGACTGGACTTAACGTCAGGGGAAAACATTTACCCTTTATCTTAACTACCACCAATTCCTCAATACTTTATTTCCCATACCACCAGACTTCGCCACAGCAACGCGTGGCCGGGCACAGCTAGTCATTATATATACTAATTTCACATGTGTATTTCCCCCTGAAACCTTTGCAAATCCTCTTTCTATGTGCATTTTCCTCCTGCAATATTTCCAAGCCCTATTTATGCGCATTTTCCCTCTGCACTTGCAAACATATGAGGGTAAAATTAATATAAAATTCATATATAAAATTAATGTATACATATAGGAACAGATATACAGGTACATGGTAATCTCTAGTTATCTATATTTACATAGGATTTGCAAAGACCTGTAAACATATGAGGGGAAAATCCATATATTAATGTATTTGTAGGGGGAACATCTATATAAATATTTAGAAGCACTGGGGCATGCATTTACCCAAGGAAGAAATGCAAGCAAAGCCCCCCTAAAAACAACTTTGTCCTCTTTTCTCCTGCCCTTTCCCACCTCTTTTCTTTCTCCCCTTTTCAAACTCTAAAAGTAGCCAGAAAAGGCTTTTTAAAACTTCTCTCCCCCTCCCAAAAAAGCCCACCTCATTTTTGTTTCCTTAGGAATAAAAAGAAATACACACCTTCTGTTGCTCTCTTTTCCCTCCTTCCCTCCCTTTGGACTCAAATGTTCTTGCAATAGTAGTAGTAGTAGTAATAATAATAATAGTAATAGTAATGAATCATGAAAATTTGCAAGAATTTCTTTTTCTTCTCCCCCTTCTACCCATACAATCTGGCTTGCAATGGTTTCTCTCAGTCTCCTTTCGCTTTTGAAAACATTTGCTTCTTGTCTCTGTCATTCTCTCTCAAAAAAAATAAGATAACCAGCCTGAGAGGAGAAGCGAAGAAGGGAGGTTTTGGAAAAGAAAACATACTGTGGCCTCCAGGCTCCGCTGCTGGCTTGACCTTGGCCCAATATAAGCCGGGGGAGGCTTTTTCAGCTCATAAATAAGGGTTGAAAAACTCAGCTTATCTTCAAGTATATATGGTACTCTGTTACTCATCTCCTTCCTTCCTTCCTTCCTTCCACCTCCCTCCCTCCCTCCCTACCTACCTACCTACCTCCCATTATACTTTTTAGAAACCCGTTGTTTAAAAGTGGGATCTGTATAGAGTAGATACATTTTCAATGTTGTGCAATTTTGCACATAATACTCTATTTAAGGCAGACTCTGTGCTCAGTCGATTAGGAATGTCTGAAGTGAGAAGTGAGCATATAGTATTATTTAATATTTCTCAGATATATACATACCTGCAAAATACCTCCCCATTGGGTCTACTTTTCCATCATTGAATCTGTTGTTGGGCTTATCTGCTTCTAGATCAATGATATTAATAAGGTTCTGATCTTCCCAGTCCAAGAAGGCAAATCTGGTTCCTACTGTGATCACGTACCCTCCACACTTTCGAAGGGCTACGGAGCCAACACGGGCATCTGCAGGCAGGACAGACATGGGGACATTTCAAATGCAAGACTACAGTAATCGCACAATGCATGGGAGCCAGCATGGTGTAGTGCTTTACATTTTGTATTACGACAACAACATATCTTAGACTCCTTTCCTCTTGACTCAGAATTGGATTTCTTTATCTTTTATTGATACTTCTCGTGTTCCCATTTTTGGTTCAGTTTGGAAACATTATTTTTGGACAGTTCCCCAGGTACTAAGGCCAGCACGACTCAATATACCTATTGCTACAAAAAGAATCTGAATTGCTCTGACTCTTGCGTCCTGTTGTCAAACTAGTGGGCTGCAAAATTTTGCAATAAAGTTCTCTAAAAGGGGGTAAAAAGTGGACTTTACTTCATGTGAGGCAGCCCGGAAATGGACCAACAGCCTTTGTGTCATGAATTTTGAAGAAAGTGTGGCCATTCCTCATGGGACTTGGTTTCCAGATCTTTTATTATTTTAATTTCCATTAAGCCATAAAATCCACTAGAGAATTTAGACCAGTAACACTCTCTCAACCTAAGGAAATAGAAAATCTTCTATGAATAAATCTTGCCAAAAAAATTGTAATGGGATACCATAAAGCAGAAAAACTGAAGGCACATAATAGCAACAATAAATACTCAATGCATGCATAGATGTATTCTTAAAGACAGCTTGTTATCTGCCTCAGTACCCAATTGAATTTTATTCTGCCTTCATCCCTTAAAGTCTGAAACAATTCTCCAGAATACTCTAAGCAGACTACCAAAGGTTGCAGGTTTAGAAAAAGTATTGTTCTTACCCACAGGCACACACTGAACTTCCTTGGTGATTGAATTCCAGCAGCAAACTTTCTGCGAATTGATATCCACAAAAACAAGAGAATTCTGTCTTTCTTCCCAGACAGGGCACTCTCCCATCCTGTTCTTGTCTTTCACAATAGTCTCAATTTTAATGGAAGACATGGTCTAAAAGAGAGAGAACAACCAAAGAGCCCTAGTAAACACTAAGAGGAGTGCAATTAACCTGTTTTCCCTCCCACGGTGGGACTTTCTCAAAGATACCTGCTTCAGCACTCAAGCTTGCAAATTAAGCCTATGTTTGCTTTCTAGTACTGAACATAAAACACATTACATGCAAAACATGGAGACAGGAAAAAGACTGTTATGAGAAACAGATGTCTTTCATCATAGAGCATTTTCTTCTAAAAAAAGAAAAGCTAGAGCTAGAAACTATTTTGGGTCAAAATGATCTAGCTACGCTTGCACACAAGGTGGTAATCTAAAGTCTGACTCTATTTACCTCTGTTGTACCATTAGGAATTGTTCACATGGGAAATTTATTTTCTCAATCCTGCAAATAACTATGCAAAAAGAATATCCAGTGTCCCATTTAAATAGCCATTACAGGCAAGACAAAATTCTGGAAAAAATTCAGCAAAACAGAGACATGAAACAAAATACTAAGAAGAATGTTCAGTGCTATGTGACACTTCTTTCTAAACTAGTTTTTAAATCAAACCAGACCATTAAATGTGTGCTGATTGGCATCTATATTGAAACAATAATATTATAATAATATACGCTATGGCTAACATCATCAAACAGATTACAGTTTAAGAGCTTATTTTAAAGACCTGCAATTGTTGATGTTATCTGCAATTGAAAGTTGGTTTATTGTAGGTTAGACCTAGTCAGCAGTCACATGAATCAAAAGACATGTCCTAACTCTCCACTTTTCACAATAGCCTGTTCTGCAACATCAATCATGCGGAACATAATTGACCTTTTAGAAAGGAAAGCAGGAACGGGTGGATGTCAGAAGGATGGCAAAAATATAAAGGAGAACAGCAAAGATTCACAGATGAAAATAGTTCATTCCGATTTGTCACCAAGGCATCAGAACATACATGTACATTCACATAAACAGGTCCAAACAGCCCTGGTGATGCCACGGGGCCACTCTCGGGGTGTCATCACTAGGAGCATTTCCCCTTCAAATATGATTTCTGCCCCCATGGAATTTTCTTTCATTCTGCAGGTTTCTTGCAGATGTTGAAAACTGTTTACTGTGATTGCAGTGCCCGCCCCTATGCCCTGACCTGTATTTCTAAATGCTCAACAGATATTTTGGGTTTCTGCAATGCTAGAAATTTCATGGAGGGCAGAATTCTTATTGGGGGGGATGTTCCATTTTGCCTTACTCCCTGTAGATAGATCCCCAGACCACTCAGAAAAATGTTCTGTATCTAGGGTTATAATATTGCAGCTGGGACATGTCTCTTCACATTTCACGGCTCAATAAGAAAAAAAGTCATTGATTTGTCCCATTTATCCCTTCCTGATGATAGTCTGCCTTTCTTAGCAAATCTATCATACCATCTTGAGAGCACTCTGTTCCATCTGAATTTAAAAGTGCAGCATAGTGAAACCTGATTAATGTTTGGATGTGAAGTCACTTGGGATTTCTTGGTAGAGCTAGAAAATAAACTTATCTCAAATCCTGAAGTAGGATATTGGATTCACTGAGCTGGCTGGACCAGCAGTCTATGAACTTCATCCCTTGTGGGGGGGGAAGCAGGGGGAATAATCATCTTACCATAACAATTGATTCCTTCTGTTTTTAAGGAAAACTTATAACATTTTCAACCCCATCAAGCACAATATATTTTAATAATAATAATAATAATAATAATAATAATAATAATAATAATAATCTTTATTTTTGTACCCCGCCTCCATCTCCCCAAGGGGACTCAGAGTGGCTTACATGAGGTGAGCCCAGTCAACATTGTAAAATATAATCACATTAAAATGCATACATAATATCATAAAACAGACTAAAACAACAACAATTATAACAGCATAGCAGTTGTGACAAAATAAAAACAATCTCGATCTGTTGTGACTGTGCCTTCGGGGATTATGGTTGATGGTGATGGAATTCGAAGAGGAAGAAAAAACCCTCGTGATGAGGGTTCACTGGAGGAGTTGCGCAGGAAGCGACTTAGAGAGCTATATGGGGGATCTTCTGAGGAAGATTCAGATGGGGAGATGGATGCTGAGGAACAGGTGGTGGCTGGGGAAGCGGGCACTGAATGGGCACAGCCACCGGAGATGTCTGGGGATTTGGGGCCTATGGATACTTCTGAACCTGGGGTTTCTGCAGGAGCTGATCCCAATTGGGATGCTTGGAGAAGGGAGGATGGTTCTTTAAGTGTTCATGGGGCTAAGTGTGGGCAGGATGATTGGGACTCCGACGAATTGCTAGGTACTCCAGATCCACGAGCTCTAGCTGTGTGGAGTTCAGACTCTGAGTAGATTTGGAACACCTGGTGTTTGGGTGTGAGTGTTTGGTCACCCAGGAGGAAGGGGAATAAAATGGGAATGTTTGGCCACTGCACTTTGCGTGTGGCAAGGTGTTGCTGAGGCGCCATTGGGATCTCTGTGTTTCCATGAAGACTGGACTTGGACTATGATTTGAATCTGCTGATATCACCTAGCTTGGCTCTCGCTGTGTCTTATCGTGGACCTGTTTTGGATGACTGCACCCTCTTCGGACTTTGGATTGAATTTGACCTGGCTTCTGTCTACACCCTCTGACTGACGGCTACTCCCGGCTTCTGACTATTGGTTTGTCTTTCGGAATTTCTGCTGCCTCCTGACCTGACCTTGGATTCCTCTGACGACGGCTATTCATCATCCCTTTGAGGCTTTCGGCTTATTTGCACCGTGGAAGCAGCTTTATTGCTTTTCTAGTTTGTTTATTTTCCAGCAATTAACTCTATTTGTTTTCCAAAGCTGAATTGAAGCGTTATTTAGTTTTTTATTGAATGCCAGCATGGGAAATTAGCGTGGCTCGTTTTTGAGTTGTTATTGTCCAATCTACTCTCGAAACACTGAAAAGTGAAGTGTTTCAAGGATATTTCCTGTGTTTATGTTATTTTCTGGCTTATCTTCGGAATAAACTCTGTTTTGTATGTTAACTGGCGTCTGACTCTTGACACGATCCAACAACCAATGATCCTAAAATAAAGTCTATTTCTAGACATGGATGGGCGGGCTGGTGCAACTCACTTTTGAAAATAGGGCTAATGGATAAAGTGCATAAGTACGATGAGTAGGGTGAGCAATGTAAGATGGAGAATAATATATTTGGGTAGAGGATAATAGTAAAGTACAAGGTCGAGATTATATGTCCTAATTGGAGCCAGGTTATTTAGGGGATTGTCTAGTCAAATGTATAGCAGAACATCCATGTTTTTAGTTCTTTATGGAAGATGGACAGGGTGGATGCCAACCTAATCTCCTCAGGGAGGGAGTTCCAGAGCCGGGGGGCCACCACCAAGAAGGCCCTCTTGCTCGTCTCACCCAGCTGTGTCTGTGATGGGGGCCTCCCCAGAAGATCTTAGAGAGCACGCAGGTTCATAGGGGAAGATGCGGTTGTGAAGACAGGCCAGTCCTGAACCATTTAGGGCTTTATAGGTGATAACCAGCACCTTAAATTGGGACTGGAAACTTATCAACAGCCAGTGGAGCTGTTTAAACAGGGGGGTTGACAGCTCCCTGTAATTATGGTGATCTATTGAAATTGCATAATTCTGGATGAATAAATAAAGACCACCCACAGGAATGCCTATTCTAAGCGTCGCTAAAACAAACTAAAACAGGTGAGTCTGACAGTTCCCATCCCATGTGTAGATAAGCACCTATGCTGATAATGCACAAATATCTATAATAATACAGAAAAATAATGTATGTGTATACACTCTTGTAACAATCCCAAGAAATGTAATACAATTCAGGTTTCTACAACTCTATATTAAAGTAATTCTCTTCAAACTATATTGCATATAACAAAATTGCTTTCAGGATTTCATAAACAAAGGTACAATATCCATGTCATACTCTCACAAGGTATACTATATCAAAAGTAACTAACAGACAAAAAGAGACAACCAAGTCCATATTATTCCTGGAGTTGCATAGAATCTTAGGCCAGAAAACAAGTGTAATCAATTCTATCATTTAGCCCCTGAGGAGTTAATGTTTGTAGTTTGAAAATCCAAAAGGATTCTCTTTGCAGAAGAAGTTTTTTCACATCTGCATTTGGTCTGGGTAATACTTTTTCTAAAGCACAAAATTTAAAGCTATGGTACGCATGGGCTTTTTCATTAAAATGTAAATACAATGAAGAGTCGGTGGTTCCATTCCTTATGCGTGAACGATGTTCGTTTATCCTAGTTTTAAGGGGTCTGGTGGTTATTCCAATATATATATCTTTCATTTGCTCATTATAGTACTCCACTTAAAACAGAGCCAGTGCTACTTATAAGAATGTAAGTAGAGAAGCGTGTTTTTTTTTCATTTTCTTTTTAAAAAAACTTTTCCTTAGTAGTGTTAATATGGGAGTTTCATATATCTATTGTGTATGTTATTTTTACTCCTTTATCTAGCATGCTAAGCACAATAAAATTAAGACAGACACAACACCCGAGGAAGTGATAACGAAACAAGGGGAACAACCCGGGAGACCTTGTTGTGTTCCAGTTCATGGCGTTGCGAAGCAAACGAAGAATTCCTTTGAATATAGAAACTGTTATCTTGGACACTGAATATTTTTACTACTATTGACATTGGCCCAAGATTCTACACAACTCCAGGAATAATATGGACTTGATTGTCTCTTTTTGTCTGTTATTTACTTTTGATATAGTATACCTTGTGAGAGTATGACATGGATATTGTACCTTTGTTTATGAAACCCTGAAAGCAATTTTGTTATATGCAATATAGTTTGAAGAGAATTACTTTAATATAGAGTTGTATAAACCTGAATTGTATTACATTTCTTGGGATTGTTACAAGAGTGTATACACATACATTATTTTTCTGTAGATAAGCACCTATAGCAGTTTCCTTGTGCATCAGTAGCTCTGAGGATGATTGCTCCCCAACTCCAGAATCTTTCCAACTCCAGAAGTTTTCAAACACTTCTGAAATAGTTTACAGACGGAGTCCCTCAGAACAATCGGTGGAATTAGTTTTGCGTCGTATAATGGGCTCCATGGGATTCTGCCTGTATACTGTCTATAAAGTGTGTAGAAATGGAAAGGGGGAACTTGCATCTGATGAGATCCTATGATACAGCTTTCTACCCTGTTTCTCCCAAAATAAGACCTACCCTGAAAATAATACCTATCATGATTTTCAGCATTTCTGAGGATGCTCGAAATATAAGCCCTATTTAAAAAATAAGCCCTAGATCTAGTTCATTTAAAAAGTCAATTTGGAAAAACAAGACTGCTCCTGAAAACAAGCTCTAACATATCTTTTGGAGAAAAAATAACATAAGACCTTGTCTTATTTTGGGAGGAAACAGGGTATGTACCACTTGCAGCACACACCCAAAATCCTACTTATTCAAGCAAATGTCAGAAATAAAGTCCAGAGGATTTATATAGCTGTATTTCTTAAATATCCTTGAGATACCAGATAGTCTCTGTTCTTGGAAGCTAAACAGGGGCAGTCCTCCTTGGAGACTACCAAATGCTATAGGCTATATTTCAGAGGGGGAAATCACTACTGACTTTTCCTTGTCTAAGAAAACCCTATGAAATTCATGGGGTTGCCACAGCAATTTGTGGCAATCCCACGTTGTTGTTGTGTACCTTCAAGTCATTTCCATCTGATAGTGATCCTACACTGACCCTATCAAAGTTTTCTTGGCAATATTAGTTCAGAGGGGGTTTGTCCTTGCCTTTCTCTGAGTGTGACTTGCCCAAGTTCAACCAGTGGGTTTTCATGGCTGAGCAGATATCCAAACCCTTGTCTCCAGAAATGTATTCCAACATTCAAGCCACTACTCTGTTCTGACTCATACAAAAGCACATACAAATGCACATTTCCTACACTGTTCCATATCTTCTTTTTCACCTCAGACATAACTATAGTTATTCTTTCTCAATTATGAAACTCTCAACTAGAAGTTATAAATTTAATTGTATTTGCAGTTATATAGTTTGCTTTGCCATATAAAGCAAACATTACCAAAAAGGGCTTCAGCTTCTTATAATTTTCATGCACTATCGGCAAGATACCTAGCTCTCAATTCATACAGGTGTTGAATGAAAGCAGTTGTCTTCTACTACAAATCCATGCAAACAGTCTTGTAATTCCCTGTATACATAGCCCATAGTAAAAGTTTGTGGATACTTGAAATACACATTTTGAGAGAGTTATTTCACATGATGTTTTCTTCTTGAAAGCTTTCAGAATAATATAAATGGAAACAGATCGCCTGACAGGTCTACTAACACATATGAAAGATATAGAAAGATACCAAGACACAAAAATGCCTAAATATTATATATCAATGTATTGCAAAGAATAAAATATCAACCAAGTAAGAAAATATCAATGATGCAATCATTTCTTATGGGAAATAAGAATTGTGCAATGAACAACAAAATCCAGTGACCACTGATAGACTGACATTTAGACATTTTTGTCTCTTATATTTTTTTTTATCTTTCATATGTGTTAGAAGACTTGTTAGTCCCACCATTACTGGAGAAATGGAGACCATCAATATTATAGAATAATATAACCTGGTGTAATACAGCAATATAATAGAAAAATGTAATCTGAAAAATTGCCTCTGACACCTTCATAAACAGCCAAAATAAAAGTGATAGTGATGCAATATGGTGCTCCCGAGATAGCCTTTCCAAACTTGTTGGACTTTCAAACCTGTCATTTCCTACCAGCAGAACCAATGATCTGTGGTGATGTTAGCAATCATTTTACAAATCTGGAAGCCCTACATGCTTGGGTAAGGCTATTTTAGGACACCTTTTTCTGAATTAATATTTTAAGTTCTAAGCAATATTTACCTTACCTTATTGTGTTAAGCCAAGCACCTTTTCCAACTGGGGACAACTTGAACAATAAATTTCTTTAGGTTGGCTATTTACTGATATACTTTTCCTCTAAGTCTAAGTGCCCAACCCAAAGGGAAAAAACTACCTGTCAGGCGTAGCAGCTACTTTTCTTGATCAGCTTTTCCTGTTATTGAGTTCTTACTCAATCATACAGAAACCACAAGTATGTCATCACAATAGACGTAGGGCAGTAATCTTCTCTTAGAGAGCTCAAGGGTTGTTGGTAGTTCTTCTAGTCAGAATAAAGTGCCAAATGGAGAGGAGAACATCTGTTTTAACAATGTGAACATTTTTAAGTGATCAAATAAGATAAAGGTATTCAATACTATTCAGGCAATTATAAATGTCCTTCTGAACCTGATCTGATACCAAAGAGAAACATTAGAAGTCAGAATGCATCATCAGGTGATTAAACAACTACCTTTCAACACTACAAAGGACACCTGTATGTAATTTTTAAAGGCTGTAGTGCCTAGGTAAACCTCCATCTCTACCAACAATTAGATACATCTAGATTTCCCACCATTGAAAACATACATGAAGATGACACACGTTATTGCACAACTAGTTGATTGAAGCAGCTTCTGATAATGAGTATTATTGGTGAAAACTATACTCTCCAAAAATAATCCCACTTTTCTGAAATCAATTTATGTTGTAAACCAGTGAGTCCCGATTATTTTTTTCATTTGTAGTTATAAAATAGCAACGTTTGTCATATCTCTGGGTTAAGAATCAATTACTTTTTAGAGTACCTGCATAGAAGAAGGAATGGGAATAATGTTGCTCACCAGATACTGCTGGAGGACACCTAGTCATTTTCCACACCATTGGCTTGGCTTGCAAGACCTGCTAAGGCTTGCAGTCCAACAACATCTTTAAGGATGCGTATTCCTTCCTTTGAGATGTTTTGGGAATTGTAGTCCAAAAATCTAATCATAAAATCATTGAAACATAGAGTTTGAAGAGACCACATGGGCCATCTAGTCCAACCCTCTGCCATGCAGAAAAACCACAATCAAAGTACCCCCAACAGATGGCCATCCAGCTTCTGTTTAAAAGCCTCCAAGGAAGGAACTTCCACCACACTCTGAGGCAGAGATTTCCACTGAGGAACAGCTCTTATGGCCAGGAAGTTCTTCCTAATGTTCAGGTGGAATCTCCTCTCCTGTAATTTGAACTGATCCTAGTTTCCAGGACAGTACAAAACAAGCCTGCTCCCTCTTCTTTATGACTTCCTTTCACATATTCATATATGGCTATCATGTCTCTCTCAACCTTCTCTTCTGCAGGCTAAGCATATGCCAAATAGGGCATGGTCTCCAGACCTTTGATCATTTTAATCGTCCTCCTCTGGACACATTCCGACTTGTCAAAGCAAAATAGAGGGATAATGACTTCCCTCGATCTAGACACTGTAGTCCTTTTGCTGCAACCCAAAATCTCATTGGCTTTTTTAGCTGCTGCATCACACTGTTGGTTCATGTTCAACTTGTTGTCCTCAAAGACTCCAAGATCTTTTTCACGTGTACTATTGTTGGGTCAAGCATCACTCATCCTGTATTTGTACATTTCACTTTTTCCACCTAAATGAAGTATCCTACATTTTTCCTTGTGGAAATTCATTTTGTTAGTTTTGGCTCAGCTCTCTAATCTGTTAAGGTCAATTTGAATTTTAATCCTGTCCACTGGAATATTAGCTATCCCTCCCAATGTGGTGTCAGCTGCAAAATTGACAAGCATGCCCTCTAAACCTTCATCCAGATCATTAATAAAGATGTTGAGCACTACTGGGCCCAGGGCAGAACCCTGAAGGACCCCACTAGTCACTTTTCCCCGGCATGAAGTGGATCTATGTTTCCATGTAATCCATTGCCTGCTGGCATTCCAGCTGTTTTTGTGTAGGTGGCAATGATGATTTGGAGCATCTTGCAAAACATGAAAATCAAGGTATAAATTTCTTCAGTTCTGATATGTGCCTATGTTTTTTAAGAATCCCATACAGGTTTTTTGTGTTAGAAGTGACTTGAGAAACTGCACATTGCTTCTGATGAGAGAGAATTGGCTGTCTGCAAGCATGTTGCCCAGGAGATGCTCGGATGTTGATGTTTTACCATCCTTGTGGGAGGCTCCCATATAGATAGGATCACCAGATTAGAACTATCCTGGATCAAAATGTGAGCACTGGGGACAATATTTTGTGATGTTACATGGGGTGGACCTTAGTCATATTACAAGGATGCTTTTAAAAGAAACAGGCCCTGGTGACATAATTAGGTGTGACAGTTTAAGCATAAGCCCCAGTTGTGCAGAGTATGTTATTGAAGTAAAAAAAAAAAGATGAAGGTGAACCATTGTGGGAAATATATACAGTATGATCCCTGTATCTCCATGTCTTGTCTTACTGTTTCATTAACTTGCATCTGACAAAATATGCACTCCTAGTAATTTTTGGGTCCTTCAGGTGATTCTATGGGATGCTTCCACCAGAAGTTACCATAGAATCCAGTTGGACCTAGCAGATTCCCAGAGAGAATACTTTACAAGGAATTGTCACCTCTAGGATTACACTATGGTAACTTCTGGTGAAAGTCATTTGTTTCAACAGGGCTCAGTATCTTATTGCCAGGTTAAGAGAATTTTATATCACTGGAATTAACAGGAGAGCTGGAGTGGTTTGGTGTGGTGCCCTGTGTAAGCCTTGGGCTACAACCCTGGAGAACAGGTTTCAAATTCTTGCTCGGTCGTAGAAACCCACTGGACTAATCACTCTCTTAGCTAGCCGGAGAGGAATGTTAGGGCAGATCTCCTCTGAACAAATCTTGCAAAGAAAATGCCATAAGAAGGTCACCTTAGGGTTTCCATAGGTCAGAAATTACTTGAAGGCACACAACAGCAGCAGCAAATTTACCAGAACATATAGTGGAATTTACCAGAGACCTAGTTACTGGAATTAACAAAGCCCTTCATTTTTAATGCAATTTATTTGGAAAGAACAAATAATCAGGGTCAATTAATGTTGTTTACCCATTTGTATAACATCAGCCAGATGGAGTTTGCAAACTGCCCGGCAGCAGATACTGTGGAGTGGGTGTAATTATAGATCTTATAGTGTCTTATGACATTCCCTTAGTGTTAAAAGAGTTAGTAATTTCAGGACTCGATCTAAGGATACCAGAGTCACATGTTTTTCTCACATGTTTTATTGTACAGCAGAGTTTTGAGAATTTTTAGAGGACAAAAAATAACGGTAGTTAGTGAGACCGAGAGCTATTATCCATTAATCTTTTAGGGAGCTGATCTTAGTAATATTTCAAGTCATTTTGCTCTTCAAAATATGTGTTTTTCTATGCGTAGTGAAGAAATCAGAATCAAAGGTAATCTGGCCTTTGTACATCAAAGATGAGGGCATCTTTACTTGAGGCAGAAAAACATCTTGGAGTGCCCCAGTATGTAACCTTCCTATGTCCCTCCCAAGGATGAAGGGCTTCTTGAAGGCTGTGAAATTCCTTCCCTGGGAAGTCTTGGATGGACCATTCTGGGCTCATCAGACTGTTTATTTTAAAAGACACCAAGGAATTTATCACACAATACTTAAAAGCATAATTTCAGCACGATAATAGTATCTTTGGATGGTACTGATCACACAACACTGTGACGATGTAGAAATAACTTGATAGTGTACAACAATACATCTATATGTCTCATCACAATCAATCTAAACCAAAGAACATTCTGGGCTGAATTTTCCTGCCATCAGCATCCTCACCTTCCTGTACTTTTGTTACATAGATGATATCTCTTCTCTTTTCAGACCCTGGAAGGGAATGACTTCTTGGATATTTGGGGAGCTTTACTGGGAATACTTAAATCATTTGGCTGATGTGTCATAGGCAGAGCTATGTGTCCCACAAGACAACACCAGAGATCCACACACAGAGAATACAGAAAAGCGAGGCCAAATGGGGCTGAGGGATCAACACTAATTAAAAAGAAAGAAAGGAGATGTTCCTAAGCTCTGGAACTCTCTCTCAAGACAGGCTTGTTCTGCTCCTTCTCTGTTTCCTTTTTGCTGGCAGGCAAAGATCTTCTTGTTCTAACAGGCCTTCAGCCTTAGCTGCTCAGGGTCAAAATACAGTATGTGCAACTGGGCTTGCAGTTTTTAGTATGTAATATATATTGTAGAGTTTGGAATTGTTTTCATTTTTAGCATTTTGAAAGTAGTGTTTGAATGGACCATACGATTTATTACTTTTCTAACTTCTGTACTCCATACTATTTTACATGTTGTTCTAATTTTACTGCTTTGAGTACCATTTGGACTTCTGGAACAGAAGAGTAAGTCTGCCCTGAATACTAGAATGGCTGTATTGATCTGGGAGCTGCCACAAACAACAACAACAAAATTGGCAAATGTGATCAACTTGGTGGAAACCATGACATTTCAGAGACTTAGGTGATTTGTGTCCAGCCCTCTGGTTATGGTTATGGCTAAGCCTGATCTTAGGAAGAACCTGATCTTCATTGAATCTCTGTGTCCAATGTCCATCTTCACAAAGTTGTGTTGGATTTCTTCAACATGGCTACAAATTTGTAACGTTATGGAATACAGAGTGTGATGTAGAACATCAGCTAAGATTTTGTGTGCTATTAATATCATAATCAATTATGAGCTTTAAAGCACATTTTTCAGAAATTCACTATTTGTTAGTAGGGGTAAAGATAAAGGTTTCTCCCTGACATTAAATCTACCGGTAGTTGTGTCTAACTCTGGGGATTGGTGCTCATTTCCATTTCCAAGTCGAAGAGCTGAAGGGCCCCCAAGGTCATGTGGCTGGCATGACTGCATGGAGCATTGTTACCTTCCCACCAGAGCAGTACCTATTGATCTACTTACATTTGCATGTTTTCAAACTGCTAGGTTGACAGAAGTTAGGGCTAACAGCAGGATCATGTAGTGTGTGACTTTAAGAAGGAGGCACACTAGCAGATACTGCTCCCAAATTCTCTTGAATCAAATTATATAACTAGCCTAGAAGAAAGGGAAGGAAATTTGGAAATGAACCACCAGAAGCTTGGCAGAAAAGCTGAAACTGAATGCTGTAAGAAGCAGCCAAAAATAAATTCGAAAACAATTATGCAGGCAACTTTGTTTCTCTACATAAATTAGAGCAGCTTACAAGCAGACAGAAAAAAAGTGTTACAGGCTTAAGTAAAAGACTTAAACTTTCATAATTTTTCAAAATAACCCTGAAGGCTAGCTAAAAGCAGAGCAAGTGACAACACAGTTTCTAGGTAAAGGTTTTAAAAGATTGAATGCATGTGAAAGTGTAAATATGCATATAGCAAAAGGAATTGCCACAGCTACTGAAAGCTTTGGAAAATATTACACTACATAACATTAACAGCCTCAATTAAAATATGTATATGTTTTCCAGATGGCCATGGAGTTAACTGTTTTTATATTAACCAAAAGGGGTTTTAAAGTGCATTTTACTGGTAAATTCTGCACAACTCCAGAAAGACAATAATATCCCATGACCTTTAGAAATGCAACAGAACGAAATTGAGATCAATAACTATACAGAAAGCTACCTTATTTGTACAAATAAGATACATTTTATTGAACGTATTTTATGATGTTTTATTATTATTATTATTATTATTATTATTATTATTATTATTTAACATTATTTGCCAAACGATTCTATGATTCTTGTTTTAAAGCCAAATATTTCAGATGGGATTCAAACAAACCAAGCCATTCTAGCAATCATCTATTTCAAATTTTATTAGGAAAGAAATTATTTTGGTTAAAAGAGAGGGGTGGAATCTATTTTTGAGTTAACAGAGGTAAAAAGCCAATGATGACACACAAACCTGGCTGAAATATTAACGGGGTAGCTCTTTTTGTTGGCTATCCCATTGTACCTTCCTGTGCAAAGAGACAGGCTTCAAACCATGCAAATCTTTGAGTTCATCTCTTTCCTGATCTTGATATGTCTTCAAGAGCAATCATTAACCTGCGTATGCATATGGTGGGATTCCTTTTACACCAAGTCCAGTTATCTGTTTAAAGGGGAAGGATATAAACATGGTAATAACCAAGAGTACATGCGAATACATTCAGAGTCAAATATACGGTATGTCTACGTCCTGTTTAGGACACTTTTGTTTCTTCTAATCTACTAGACAAATAAAAATTGAGAAAATATCACTCTGCTTAAAGCATGGGCACTAAAATGTTTTTTAAAAGAAGAATTGATTGATTGCTGTCTAATCAGTCGATTAAATAAATCTCATGTACAAATTTCATTTTTGGATCTGTATACTGACTAGACCTTGTGGAAGGTCAGGATGGAGCCACAAGGAGAGGTGGGTAATAAATTGTGCTGTTGAAGGCTTTCATGGCTGGAATCACTGGGTTGCTGTTAGTTTTCTGGGCTGTATGGCCATGTTTCAGAAGCATTCTCTCCTGACGTTTTGAAATGTAAGGAGAGAATGCTTCTGGAACATAGCCATACAGCCCAGAAAACGCACAGCAACTCAGGGTAATAAATGTATTACTACTACTACTACTACTACTACTACTACTACTACTATCCAGGATCCCCAAAGTATGATAATAGTTTTCTCAAGAGCTGACTCTTCTTTCAGTTGCATATAAACAATCCCATTACCTTGAATACACTGCCATTCTGTGGGTACTGTGATAAATAAGCCTCATCCATTCCTTGGCAAGCAGAGGTGACGTATAATTCAGAATAATCATTTCCTCCAAAACAGCAAGAAGTTGTTTTATCAACAGGCAGCTTCACAGTCTGGATTCGTTTTCCTGTTAAAATAATACAACACCAATCACACCCTTAGGCATCTGCTATGACCACAATTTAGGTTAGCATTTGCTAAGTCGTTCTTGCCTAGGATTCAGTTTCCATGGAAAGGAGAAGAGAAAAGCCTGTTGCAACGAAGGCCATGCTGAATTTATGGAAATATCCAGTCATCGCTCTCTTAACAGGCTAGAATTAAGTTGGTTTTTATCACAGAGCTTTCTTTGGCAAGGAAAATGTGGCCAATCCTTTTAAAGCTGTAATTAGTAAGACGCATAGGCAAAACACGGGCATCTCATATTGCTTGGAAGTACAGCTGCTATATTATTTATACGTATTTTTTGAGGGTAACTGGGAAAGAGAAGGATGTAATAGCACCAGTAGGAAGCTGCATGTGTTTAACAAGAAAGGGAAAGAGAACAAATCAGAAGAGGATGTCTCATCTCCTCTCACACAACTGCAACCTGTTCCACAAGTGCAAGAAGAACAGAGCAGATCACACACACTCAAAAAGGGAGTTAAAGTTTTGCAAGAGTTGGAGTCTCAATGATTTACAAATCCCATAATTCCACAGCATTGAGCCATAGCAGTTTAAATGATGTCAAACTGCATTGATTCTACAATGCAGACGCACCCTCCATGGAGGGAAAGGAAAAGAGAGGACAGCATTTTGCCTTCCCTGTAAACAAGTGGTTTTCAACCTGGGGTCCCCAGGTGTTTTTGGCCTATAACTCCCAGAAATCCCAGGCAGTTTACCAGCTGTTGGGATTTCTAGGAGTTGAATGCAAAAAAAAAAAACATCTGGGGACCCCAGGTTGAGAACCACCACTGTAAACTAAGGCAAAAGCAAACTGTTACACCTTCTTCTAGTGTGACCACACTCTAATGTAGTTTGGCCACATGTATCCCAGTTTTAATCCTCCATCACAATCCCTACTTTAGGTTAGGGTGTAAATTCAACTTCAGTTCACTGACTAATGTTTTCAAATTAAAATTTGTCCATCCCTAACTCTAAATCCTGTTATGCTAAGCCCTGCAGAGGCAGGTGGAAAGTGGATCCCACCATGGAAAGTGGATTCCATGGATCCCACCAAGAGGAAGGTTCTGCGTGGAACTTCCTCCAGGGAATGTTCATACTGTTAGAGTAGACAGTTTTCAGCTAGGAAATGTTGGAAGAGCAAAACATGTAGCTTACCTGTCTCTGGATCTATACGAATCACTCTTCCTCCATCATAACAGGCCACCCAGAGCTTCCCTTCTGTATCAATGCACATCCCATCAGGGATGCTGTCTTCCTTTTCCATCTTGTACATGTGCCTGCGATTGGCTGCAGAAAGAAATTAAAAGAAACAATGAACTATATTTCATGTTGCATGCTTTGAGAAGCAACCATTTTCTGAGACATGCTGATTGCAAGAAGCTACAAAAATGTAAAAAGATTAATTTAAGGTGATAACCCAAATTAATATTATATGCAGATGAAGTATAGGGTCACTCTATCAACCTAAAGCAGCATTATTCTCACAAAAGCATAGCAAAGTAATGTCCAACCAGCATTACTGATACCATGGACAAACTGGACACAACTCCTATGGTTTATATCATGCAAAATACAAACACTGTTATCCTTAAACTGAACTAATGGCAATAAATTGTGTCCTTCACATTTTTGAAAGAGGCAAGAAAAAAATCTAGCCCAGTTCAGTACAGCATACGAAAATAGCATTCTGTAATGGATATTTATTAAAGTGACGCAATGCCTTTCACTTACATTAAACTTATGTATCTGCGATCATTCAGTGAAACTGTTAAAAGACAGATGACTAATGGGTTAGAAGTGAATCAACGGAGGGACTATTTCTTAGGAACAACTCAGGGTTTACAAAATTTCCTTCTGGATTAGAACTCATAGCAGATGGCCATGCCAATTGGGAACTGTAATTCAAAAAAGTAACTTTTTGATGATGAAGATTTGTCTAGTAGCTGTAGTTACACACTGATGGTTTATATACCAGATACAGGATTTTTGCTCAGTAGTGTGAAAGGCACTGTGTGCAAGAAGTAATTTTCTGAGGGATTTAAGATTATGAAAAGCGCAGCCATACACAGCTTCCCGGTTTGCAGGTCATAGTCAAATGCATCCACATGATAGGAAAGGCTATCGATGTAAAAGAAGGTTCTGTGATCCAGTGACCAATCCAAACCGTTGGAAATGTCCACCTTATCGAAGTGCTTCACTGTGGAGTGATCGGGGAAGAGGGTGTAGAAGGACCCTTCGTGCCTCTCCACCACTGCGGGCCTAATCTCCTGAGCCATGGTACCTGTAAGAAACACAGAGTACAGGCTATTAGTATGGAAAGATAAGACAACGGAAATGCTGAGGAATTCAGAAAGATCAGGCTTTGAAAAGGGAAGGTTCTAACATTGTTTTTCCAACACCCCTCTGTGCAAAACTGTTGCTAAAACTTTTAAAGCTCATGGTAACAAAATAGCCTCCGACTGGCAGCAACCTACAGGATAACTGCACTCTTGAGTTCAACCTTTGTGGAGTTATTTTCTGATCTGGAAAACCTGTGATTGAAAGAATATTCAAACTAAGAAAACATATCTCTAGGAATCTCTAGATCCTCCAGTGCAAATATATGATCAATTTGTAGTAGAAGCTGTTCATTTAATGTATATTGTTTGTATGCTTATCATCTTGTTTGTTTTTACTGTCACATTGTTATAAGCTGCTCCAAGTCCCTTTGGGGAGAGGGGCAGGATACACAAAAAGATTAGTATACAGCAAACAAGATCACTATGCTGGCTGTTGTATTGGATCACACGTTGGACACTTCCCACGTGTCTAGGAATATATGATGTATCGGCAAATAATATGTACAGATCTAAGTAGGGTGGCCTTTTGCAGCTGACAGATGGTAATTTTGTCTGTACTGATTGTTTTTAAATGTGGCCAAGGTCTTTGGGCACTGCACCCAGTGTGCTGATCACCACTGGGACCACCTTTACTGGCTTGTGCTAGAGTCTTTGCAGTTCGATCTTTAAATCCTTGTATTGCATAAGCTTTTCCAGTTGCTTTTTGTTGATTCTGCTTGCCACTTGGGATTGCAAAATCGACAATCCATACTTTGTTTTTTAGCACGATCATGAGGTCAGGTGTATTGTGCTCCAAAACCCTGTCAGTCTGAATTTGGAAGTCCCAGAGTAGTTTGACATGGTTGTTGTTGTTGTTGTTGTTAGTTGACCATTAAGTTGCATTGGAAGACCTAGGAAATTTTACAGAGGTGCTCTCTTAGGTTATTTTTCTTTAATTCATAGGTTTTCTAGTTCGGATGGGTGGAGGGGGAGGGGCAATGCTCCTAAACCTCAGTGAATGTTGAGGGCTAACTTTTACCCATCAACAAGATATACTTCCTCAATGCATCAAGGAAGCATGGACCTTGTTTCATCACAGACCCGCATTCAGTGCCACGGAAGATGTGAACTGCTCCTGGCTGCAAATTGTTCCAGGGAAACAAAAGCCAAAAGGGAGTCCCAGCGAGGTTGGTGGAGTGGCGTTTGACAACTTGCTAATCTCCCAGCTTCCAATATTCTTAAGAGAGGACTCTGTCATACAAGTCATGACCAACCTACCTGCCAAAAATCTTCCAGCAGGGTCCACTTTGCCATCATTGAATCGGTTGTTGGGTTTATCCTTATCAATATGAGCAATGGAGGTTACAGACTTGTTTTTCCAGTTTAAAGCAGCAAACTGAGTTCCCAGGGTAATCATGTAATCACCGGATTTGCGGAGAGCAATTGAGCTTACTGGAGCATCTGCAAAATGTTGGAAGTGGGATTTAACAGAATGTTAAAAATATAGCATACATAAAATACTAGAAATACAATATGACCCTCTTATCCACAGATTCAATATTCACCTCATCATGTACCTTCCCCCTCTCTGCAAAAAAACAAACAAACAAACAAACAGAAGCGTTTCTGGACCTTTCGAAGGTCCTCCAATGCAATGTATATTCCCAGCTGACGTATTAGTCAAAATATAGGGTTCACTATTATTCACAGCTTCAGGTATCCATGGGTGTGTCTTGGAACATACCCAAATATATGGTCATGATGTATTTGGTTAAAAGGCATATAAATATATATTAATCAATTCGTGTAATATGCTTCCTATGGGTTAGGGTTTGAAGATTAAATCTGGACATAAGAGCCCATGTTCACATATCTTCATTGATCTGCATAAACTACCCGTCAGGCTCAACCTAAAAAGCTGCATATCATTGTTGCAAATTTGGACCTTTTGAGAACAACATCCTGATACATATAAACCTCTTGATAATGCCAATGTCACCACTAAAAGCTTTCTGCCCAAGGGGGGCCCATTTCATGAGAACCTGGAGGTCAGCCTTCCCCATAGTGGAACCAAAACAGTAAGATTCAACATGCGTGATATTCTTTCTTATTTGAATTTTTAAAATATAAATTCCTCTGTAAAGCACTGCCTTCTGTGAGAGTTAATAGTCGTCATCCCTTCTTTTCTGACTTTTAAAAAAATATGATGCCACTTTTATAAGAGTCACTTTGGCAGTTCTGGATAGGTATTACTAAACCTGACCTAGATCATTCTGTGAAATGACAGCACATTTTCCATACCAGGCATCTTAGGATTTATACACACTTCCTATACATGAGGATTTTTAGTATAAAAAATGGACCCAAAAGATACATGGGAGGGGGAAATAATCCCAGGTTTCTTCTGCCATAGTCTTCAGAAATGGGGAAAATAATACCTCTGATTCTTCTTCTTTCTACATAAGTCCTAAAGACCTATGATATATCTTTACAATCACCGTATATTTACCTTTGGACAGCCAGAAATATATATTCTATTTTGAATGCAGTAACAAAACAACTCCCTATGACAATGGAAAAAGCATGAATAAAATCTCTTCTTTTACCATTCCACACAGCCAAAGAAAATCCCATATTATCTGCTTTGAACTAGAATATATGGCAGTGTGGTTTCAGATAACCCAGTTCAAAGCAGATATTATGGGATTCTTTTCCTTGATATGGCTGTGTGGAAAGGCCCTGAGAGAATTCCTCTCTAATATCTCTTTTATGACTTCTGCTGGAGGGTGCAAGAGGTTTCTAGAGATAATATTTTAATCAAATCTGCAACAAGTCAATTCCTGCAAATGTGGAGAGTCAACTGTACAATATGTGAAACGTATGGGTAAGTTAAACTAAACATCAAATTTGTGGATAAGGAGGTCAAATTGGATATTGAGCTTCACTTACCCACACTGAAAAAAAATCCCCTTCCCCAGAAGTGTATGTGAGTTTCTCTAGATCCTCCAGTGCAATTCTATGGCATGCTTCTTGCAGTAGTCAAAGTATAGGTTCACTATTATCCATAGGTTCATGGGGTCTTGGAACATATTCTCTGTGGATGTGATCATCATGCTGAACCAAGTATTTTTGAAATCTGTCTCTTACCTACAGAAACACTTTGCAGGTCCTTTGTAAGTGAATTCCATCGGTAGATGTTTTTTCCAGTTATATCTACAAAGAGAAGCGACTTATCCTTTTCCTCCCATAGAGGTGACTCTCCGATCTTGCAATTCTCTTGTACAACACACTCAATTTTTATGGATGACATTGTCTGTGGTGAAAAAGAATAGCAGTCAAGAATTCAGAACCGAAGAGATGGTTGTATGAGTGCTGTGGGAAGCCAAGCTCGAATGCTTGCTTGGCCATGGAAACCTATCGGATGATCTTGGGGATGTCACACTCTCTAGGCCTCAGAGAATGGCAGTGATAGAAACCCTTTGAATAAATCTTGCAAAAAAAAAGCTCTAGGATGGGGTTGCCAAATTAGAGTCACCTTAAAGTCACATAACAGCAATAATCTTGATATGAAACTGAAACAAAACAGAATTTTAAAAAATCAAAGAATTTCAAAGTCACCTAATTATGTTGCTGTCTTCAAAACTGCTAGGTATCAATAACTGGTTGTTAGCAATTAGTTTGCTTCCCAATAACAGCAAGTTGCATGCCAGGTAAGAAAAAAAATAATATTATGGTTTGCAAGTGCCTTTAAGTTATCAGTCTATGAATTTAATAGGCAAGAAATACTCAGGTTTGCCATTTCTTTCTTTGAAAGATAGCCTACAGTGCCTGATATTCATTGGAGGTCTCCCATCCAAGTTCTAACTAGGGCTGACTCTTCTTAGCATAACGAGACAAGATCCAGTGCATTTGGAATATTTAGATAGACAGGATATACTAAGGCATGGAATTGAAGTGCCTTGATAACAGTTTTATGAATAGACATACTATACTCCTGTGTGTGTGCAGGAATATCCCTGCAATATTGTTGCTACTGGTTCAATCTGTAGCAGTTAACAACACAAACTTGCAATTAGTGCATTTCAAAACATAGTAATAGATATTACGTCCCATTTTTTGCCTCAATGAATTCAGTTGCACAATTATTCGATTTAAAACTCATAGCTTTTAAATCCCATTTAATTCAATGAAAGAGTTACACTGAAATCAATGGGACTGTTCTTCAGTCAGCATTTCAGAGGGGAGAGAGGAACACAATTTAGGACACATTCTTATACATCTAGTATGCGCTGAATAAGCAGAATGAGAAATCCTGGATACCAAACCTTTTTCCTCAATCAGCTCTGTAGATTTCTAGTCCAATATGTCCACTACACGATGAATCTCTAAATGATTCCTCTAGCTTTTTCTTTCCTTGGTATTGCAGACCAATGCAATCTGAAATGCGCTAACATTTATAGAAGCTGGGATTGCTAATCTTTAATGCCGGCTGTTATCTTCATAGTCAAACATTACCCAAAGTCTTGCTGAATAAAGTGGTTTTTTGTGTGCAGTCGGGCTAACAATAAGGCAAGTTTCACAATTACTTTCAGAGGAATGGATATTCCAAAAATGGAGGAGGTAAGCGGGGGAACATGTGATGCTATTTGCTGTGTGCCACATTTTTGCACAAGATACCCAAAATAGATTTGTTATAAAGTCAAAGAGAAATGTACAATTACAAGCAAGAAATTGCAACATGTATTATGTACACATGTAATTAGACTGAATTTTTGTCTGGTGGATAAATTGGAGGCACATTTTAAACAGAAAAGTACAGTAAACGCTTAGTTAATCGGCACCATTGGAGATTGGTAGAAGCCGGATAAATGTAGTTTCTGGTTGCTTGAGAGTGACTATTAAAAAGAGACCTAACTTATACCTCATAGTATACCATACCATAAACTCTGTTTTGAGCATATTAATATTGAAATATAGTAATTAAAACCAAATAAAGATAACAAACTCAAATTTGTGCTAAAGTTATTTTAATTTTATTTGGCATGTTCTTTTTTCATTTTTGGGCATAAGACCATTTTTTTTTAAAATCCAACTTGTTAACCCTGAAAACATTATGCCTGAAGTCTCAAATCATACCACAAAAAATGGATTAAGGATGTGGTTCACCAGATACACAAGACAAGGTGACATAATACAGTTCAGCCACTTTTATAGGGAAGGAGGCTGGATTGACACTGTTATATCATGCAGTTTCCAAATGCAGATTCACTGCACTGGATTGCATGATGTGGCAGCGTAGATCAGTCTGAGAGAGGGATTGGACCCATCATGCTGAGCAAAGTAGGAAGCCATAGAAGAAAGAGGGTTTGGTTCAGTTAAAGAAGCCACCCTGAATTTGCAAGACCTGTGCAGGGAAGGGGATAGAGCTACACCAAGAATGGAAAAACTTCAGCCTTACTGGCTGTTAGGAAATGTGAGAATTGACGTCCAAAACACATGGAGGGCCAAAGTTTGCCCATGCCTGATCTACACTGTCGAATTAATGTGATTTGACATTACTTTAACTGCCAGGACTCAACACTATGGAATCTTGGGAGTTAATAACAAATAGTAATAAACTTTATTTATATCCCACAACTATCTCCCAAATGAGACTCGGAGTGGCTTACAAGGCACTCCAGGTGCAGTATAACGTAAAACAATATCACAGGTAAAATGATAAAACCACTATCAACACATAAAATAAAATACGCAATTAAAAAACGCAGACTATCTAGAATTAAAACTAGTAAGATGAAGGTTTCCCCGTTGACATTAAGTCTAGTCGTGTCTGACTCTGGGGGGTGGTGCTCATCTCCATGTCTAAGCCGAAGAGCTGGCGTTGTCCGTAGACACCTCCAAGGTCATATATATGGCTGGCATGACTGCATGGAGTGCTGTTATCTTCCCGCTGAAGCGGCACCTGTTGATCTACTGAAATGTGCATGTTTTTGAACTGCTAGGTTGGCAGAAGCTGGGCCTAACAGTGGGAGCTCACTTTGCTCCCTGGTTTCGAACCACCAACCTTTTGGTCAGCAAAGTCAGCAGCTCAGCAGTTTAACCCATCAATTTACAGCTAAACTAGCTGCCATCCATTCACAACTCAAGTGCCAGAGTGTCAACCTCACACGTGTCCATTTCAGCCGACTCAAGGTCAAAAGCCTGTTTAAAAATCCATGTTTTTAAGCTGGATTGGGAGGATCCAGCCTAATCCCTTTTGGGAGGGTATCCCCAAGCTGGGGAGCCACGACAGAGAAGGTCCTCTTTCTCGTCCCCACCAACCGCAGAGGCTGTGAGGTCTGTTGGAAACTAGGCAAGTGGGATTTATATATCCGTGAAATAATGTCCAGGGTGGGAGAAAGAACTCTTGTCTGTTGGAGGAAAGCGTGAGTGTTGCAACTGGTCATCTTGATTAGCATTGAATAGCTTTGCTGCTTCAAGGCCTGGCTACTTCCTGCCTGGGGGAATCCTTTGTTGGGAGGTGATGAGCTGGGCCCGATTCCCCCAGGCAATTCCCCGAGGCAGGAAACAGCCAGGCTTTGAAGTTGAAAGGCCATTCAATGCTAATCAAGGTGGTTCTCCCACTCTGAACATTCCCCAAATATATAAACCCTACTTGCCTAGTTTCCAACAGAACTCACAACCTCTGAGGATGCCTGCCATAGTTGTGGGCGAAACGTCAGGAGAGAATCCTTTTGGAACATGACCATACATCCCGGAAAACTCACAGCAACCCAGCCTATTGGCTGTTAGGAATTGTGGGAGCTGAAGTCCAAAACACCTGGAGGTCCGAAGTTGGCTCAAGCCTGCGAGCAGGACGGGTATCTCTGCCGGGCCATGCAGCCCTTGGGGAGGCGGGTCCCTTGGGCACGTCACACTCTCTCAGCCTCAAAAGAACTTCTTTGAACCAATCTTTCCGAGAGAAAAAAACCCCAAATCATCACAAGTTCGCCATGAGGTCGCTCGCCATAAGTCGGAAATGCCTTGAAGGCACACACACAACAAGGCGCTTCAGGTTGGGTGATTCGTGTCATTCGACCTAATCTGTGCCGAAAAAGAGGCCCCGCAAGAAAGAGCCAAACGGCGCCGCGGGTGAGCTCCCTTTCCCCGGTGAGAAAGAAAGAAAAGCCCGAAAGCCCAGCTTGCCTAGGCACGGGGAAACTGGAGGCAGGACGCGACCTACCAGCTGGGCCTCTTTGTTTGGGAAAGTCCCAGACCGGAGGAGCGCTGCTTCAGGCCGAAGGAAAGCCGGCGGGAGGCGGGGGTTGGTGGGTCCCGACCGATCAATCGATCGATCCCCGGCTTCCTTTGGGGACTGCTGACGCGGCGGCGCCGGCTTCCCTGCTGACGAGAGACTTTTGGGAGCAGGACTCCGGGAGAGGCCGGGCTGCCTCCTCGCAAGGGCTGGGCTGGCTTCTCTTGCAGCAACAAGCCCCTGCCGACGAGCCTGGCCTGGGAAGACTTGAACCGAATTCCCGTTTTCAGAGTGTTGTTCTTTACTGTCCTCATTTTAGAGTTTTTAATACTGGTTGCCAGATTTTGTTCATTTTATGATTTCAAATAGGGAAATTCCAGACATGAAACAATCAGGGCCAGCTAACACCTCCCAACAATGGATTCCCTCAGGTAGGAAGCAGCCAGGCTTTGAATCTTCAAGGCCATTAAATGCTAATCTAGGTGATCAGTTGCAACATTCACACCTGCATCAAACAGACGAGAGTTCATTCTCCCACCCTGGACATCCCACAAATATGTTAATCCTACTTTCCTAGTTTCCAACACCTCTGAGGATGCCTGCCATAGATGTGGGTGAAACGTCAGGAGAGAATGCTTCTGGAACATGGCCATACAGCCCCTAAAACTCACAGCAACTCAATGATTCCAGCCATGAATGCCATCAACACAATTCTTCTATGGCTACTTCTCCTTGCGCTTTCTTTGAAGTCCTAAGATTCAGGTCAGGAATACTAGCGATAGGAAGGTTGCCTCTAGACATGTTTCCTTTAAATATTTCAATGAAATGCTTTGTAAGGAATGCCCTCTCTCTAACATCAAATAGTTATCCAACTCTGTTATGTTTTCCCCCTGAAGATTTTAGTTGCAAAGTGCCCTCAAGTTGACAACATCTAAGCGTTTTTTGGCAAGGTTTCTTCAAAGGCAGGCTCATCATTTCCTTCTTCTGGGGCTGAGAGAATGTAACTTACCTAGGAGGGTCCAATGCTTGCGAAGCAACTTGAACCATGGTCTCCTGAAGCTGTAACCCAACCTTCAAAAGTGCTACACCATGCTGTCTTGCCATTTAGTACTGTTGTTGTTGTTGTTGGCTTTCAAGTAATGTCTGCTTTATGGCACCCTGAAAATAAACCCGTCATGGAGTTCTCTTGGCAAGCTTTGGCCAGAGAGTGTTTGCTACACCCAAGTAAGTGCAGAAGCCTTGCATAGCTTTCTCCTTTTGATCTGTGAATAGATTTGGGCTTGGCATGGGAAGATACAACACGTCATTCAAGGCACTTCCTTTGTTCAGGTGAGGTCACTGGAGGCCAGGCTGAGAACTAAATGGAAAGCAAGGGTAAATATTACAGCCATAACAATTGGGTGTACACATGCTTTCCCCCCAGAAGCTAGGGACTACACCCTTTATTTAGGGTGCATTTCCATTGTAAAATGAATGCATTTTGATACCACTTTAATTGCCATAGTTTAATGCTATGGGAGTCTGGGATTTGTAGTGAGGCATTGACACTCTTGGGCAGAGAAGTCTAAAGATGTATTCAGACAATACTCTGAAAACAGAGGAATTTCAGACATGAATCAATGTCTTGGGCTGCAACTACCCTGTAGAATTAATCCAGTTTGATACCACTTTAACTGCCATGGCCCAATGCTATGCAAGCCTACGATTTGTTTTCCCTTAAAATGAAAAATATTAAGTTCTTATAAAACTACAATTCCCATGATTTCATGGCTCCCAGGATTCCAGCATTGAGCCATGGCAGTTCTGGTGCTGCAAAACTACATCCATTCAACATTGTAGATGTACAGTGTTCCCTCACTTATCACTGGGGTTAGGTTCCAGGGCCACCCGCAATAAGTGAAAATCCGCAAAGTAGGGACACTATATATATTTTAATATTTATACATTATTTTAGTAGTTATGCACTATTTTAAGTCTATCAACCACTCCTGTGTTGATAAATCATCTCCTTCTTCTGTTGCCACTTGGGCTCCTTTTCTTTCCCTTTGGCTTCTCTTCCTCCCTTTCTTAGGCTATAAATTGTAATTTTTTATGATTTATAATAGTCTTTTAGAGTTTATTGAAGAACCGCGAAACAGCAAATCCGCGAAAAGTGAACCGCGAAGTAGTGAGGGAACACTGTACTCTTAGTTGTCCTACTTTTTCTTCACAACTGTATAAAGGCATGCCAGAGTTACCAAATTCTGGCAGAGAAACTTTTTTACAGAATCTTAATGTGTCTCCCTAGCTTCCCCTTTTCTTCATGTTCTGTCTAGATAAAAATATTTTAGCAGTATGGGGAAGAGGATGAAGAAAGGCTGGAGGAAAAGAGACATTATAAGAACTGTAAGAGCTGATGAAAGAAAAAAAGATCCTCTCTGATACATTTTGGAAGACGTCTACAAATAGTTTCTCAACATTTCAGAATGTTTTTGCTTGCTGGATCATATTAAAATCTTATTTTGTTTCTTATTGTGATTTAAGGACCTATTCCTATTGTTTCCATGTTACTTGTGCTTCTACCTTTTTAAAAAGGGCCCAGGAACACATTTGCATCATGGACTAAGTTACATTAGGCTGGAAGTGAACCACAAGCCATGGTAATCTAGTTAATTTTGGAGCTTATAAAAAAAAAAAACCTGGGATCCCAGAGTATGTCTACATTATGTAGCTGCACTGGTTTGATAGCACATGAACTGCCAAAACTCCATCCTATGGAAAAATATAATTTATACTTTGGTGAAATAGTTAAGACTAGAGTTCTAATGCACCTTAGAGCATTCAGTGGGATTCTAAGTATCCCACTGAACGACAAATTTCAGGATCCCTCAGGATGGAGCCTTAATAGTTAAAATTGCTACCAGAATCCTTGTCTACACAGTCCTAATTCCCGCAGACTCACAAATGACCCTTTACTCTGGCATGGAACAGAAAGATTTCCAAGAGCTTCTTTACTTCCCTTATATTAATGAACTGAATAACTAGCCCTCCTTTCATAACTCTCCCTCAAATTTTGCAGGCTGAGGCAGCTGCCTCACTCAGCCTAATCATAGAGTTGGTCCTGCTGAAATGTGTATTATCCTATGCCTTCTCTCTTTTGACAAGACTAGAAATGTCAGTGTAATCTGGCACTGATTTTTTTCACCTGCCACTGAACTATTGCACCACAATGCTATGTCTCAGCATTTCACTACCCTTTGAACAACTTGGTTAATTTGTTGTAGTACTACACCCCCCCCCCCCCCCCCACAATTACAAGTATCCAGGGTGAGAGATCAAGGCCAAAGAGTTAGGCAAAGGATTAATAATTTATCTTTATGTTTGAACAAGGAATATAAGAAGCACCAAGTAATGCTTACATATTATGTAACTATGGATAATGTTTCACAGCTAATATTATATAGCTAAGAAATAAGGAGTGTGCATTCTTAAGGAGAAAGGCAATAGAGAATTGGGAGTTTTAAAATGCTGCTTCCTGTTAACCTTTATTTTATGTTTGATTGGTAAGTATAGGAGCTACTGCAGTTGTGAATGGCAACTGGAACAATGATGTTGGAGTTTCTTTTGCAGACATCCTAGTAGTTTACTATACTTGAGAGTTTTGTCCAGAACTATCAGAATCCTACTGCAGTTCAACTCAACTTCCATGATTTTACCTCCAACACAGAGATCATAAAATGGTAGAATGATATAATCTTAAAAGCTGGAAGGAACTACAGGGCCAACTAGTTTGACTCTTGCCATGCAGGAATATATACAACTAAAACACTTTTGCAAGATGTCCATCCAACCTTTTTCTAAAGACCACAAAAGGAGTTTATATGGGGAAATGGCTCTAGAGCAGGCATGGGCAAACTCTGGCCTTCCAGGTGTTTTGGACTTCAACTCCCACAATTCCAAACAGCCGGTAGGGGGTAACAGGTTAAAAAATTGGGGTGGGTGAAAGTCTGTCCAAAATGCGTGTGTTCCAAGCGCATTTGTGTTACATACCTTCAATACATTTCTGACTTAGGAAAACGCTAAGGCAAGCTATTATTGGTTTCTATTTCTTGGCAGGATTTATTCATATTAGGTTTGGTTGGTTCAAGACTGAGAAAGAGTTACTTGTCCGAGTGGGGAGCAGAACTTGAGTCATAGTCCAGTGCTGAAGCTTCTGCTGACCTTTCACAAATCAGTTGTAAAAAAAACTGTACATAGTAGAGGAAATTGGAAGTCCTTTTTGAACGCCAGATTTCTATAAACCCATCATACATGTATAAAAGCTTTCACGATCCTCCATTTTTTCAGGCCTGTGAATCTAACTCCTCAGTGAAACATCTACTTCCACATATGAGCCACTGCCATATCCATGGCTGCATCATCCTACGCACTCTTACTACAGAAATTGTATGAGTCTTGGAAAGATTAAGAAAAATACTCAGCTCTAACAAACCAAGAACTGGTTTTGCATCCTTCCCCCAATATACCCTTCAAAAGATCACAAGGAAGAAAGTACAGTTAGCAGTTTCATAATTTAATGAAAAAGGTATTGTAAAAGGCAGACGTCTGAAAAAGACAGTCCATTTTTGAAAATGTTTTTTTAATATAAAGCAAAACAAGATAACAAATTGGGTTAAGAGGTAATACTTCAAAGTTAGCCACTGAACACATTGTAAAATCTAGCAAATATACTTTGGAGACAGATACTTGGAAGCTATGTAGCCAAAGGTTCCTTCATGTATCTATTAAAATCATGTAAAACTAACAAAATAAAAACACCATTGCCTGAATTGATATATTTTAGTCATCCTGTTAAGTTAGCAAATTTTGCTGAAGCACCATTTTTCACCATTTAATTCATCATCATATCACTGAATATAAAAACATGATTGTGTTTTCTGACCGTTGATGTAATTGTTCCCAAATTCAACTGCATCTAATTTCATGACCAGGAAAAGTATCAATAATAAATATATGTTAAAAAGAACTAGAACCAATGTATTGTATAGATAATGATCAGCACCATTCTGAATGGCTCACAACTTAAAGGCAAACCATTTTTAACGAACTTTTAGAAAACCTTTTTAAAACTACAGTATATTTACACCAAGGAAAATGTCTTAAAAATAAATCTCTTCAAAAAAAATATTAAAGAGTAAACAAAGTAAACTTTAACAGTGCCTAAAGCGAATAATTGTCATTTTAAAAATATCCTTCAAAGTTTTCTTATCAAGAATTTATTCTTTCCAGATAAATGCAACAATTAAGGCTTTTAAGAAAACATCTTACTCTTATTCTTTGTGATACATTATCCATTAAGTTTCAAATTTACCTCATTAACTTTTACTGCCTAATATGCACTTAATTAACAAAGAAAACTGTGATGATTCTATAAATGAATTGTTTTTGGGATAAATTGTTTAAGAAAAAAGACAGGTGTGTCGCAATGAACAAGCGTGTGACTTCCATGAAGCTGGTGTGTCTGTGTCTTAAAACATGTATTAAAAAGGATTTAAAAATCTAGTTAAACAATAAAGTGGCCCAAACAGTTTCCAAGCTCTTTAGCAATAAAAATATTCAATTTCAGCATTTTCACTGTTTAAGTTTGGAAAGCAATACAAATACTCTTATAATGATTTTTCAAATTTTGGCTCAGAAATCTAATGCAATATTTGTTGCTGAAGGGGATTAGAGGGGAAATATGGATGGTTTTGTGGGTCTAAGGTTTTTAAAAAGCCTTCTTAGTTTACAAGGGAGACTCTAGCATCACCGGTGATTGCCTGAATATGTTAAGAAGATTAAGCACGTTTAGTATTAAACATTATGCACATATCAACTGTATGCATTGGCTGGGTGGGTAAAATATTTTACAAGTGCAACCCTCAACAAGCCGTTATGTACACAAAGATTTAAAAACAATTTAAAAATATCAGAATTAAAGACTTATTTACAGACTAAATCAAACTGCTATAGTGAAGGGAAAGAGCCTTAATGACGGGGGAAATCTAGAGGTCTGTGTGTTTGGCATCATTGACTGTGAAGTTTGTAAACCTTTCTATGCAATTCAGGAGAAACTATTACTTATCCTCAACTTTATTTTGAGGCAAATCCAACCGAGTTAAAATAGGTCTTACTTCCAAGTATTTAGGATCAAAGGCTTCCTTCTAAAATTGCTTGAGAACTCGATTTCTGCCTAGTAGCCATATACCTCCCATTAAAAAAAAATCTTGAGCAAACACCCCAATTTTAAGCACAGACTCTTGTGACTGGTACAATCTCCCCACAAAACAAGAGTTTGCTTAAGCATTTTAATGAGATGAGATTCTGTTGTAGCTGCAACTGTCTCATCCTTTTCTTGCAGATTGTCAGAAAATGGTAGAATGGCTTTTTTTTTGTTCACCAGGACAATCCTGATGTATTACATTCTGTAAAGGGTAGCAGAAATTTAAATCATTTCTGGAAGGGATAAAGACTTATAGCACCTTAGGAAACCCCAATCCTCACCAAAGACCAAACCATTAACTGTTTGGGTGGAAAAACAAGTTGGTCGTTTGCTTAAGGGCCCTATATTGAAACCTGCAGATATCCAAGACTGGTGTCTCTTGGACACACAAAGGCCAAGTGGCATGCCATCACCTTTGCACAGATCTGTGTGAAACCATATTTCTTTTATTTCTAGTGTGACAGTCTCTATTGAAGTCTCTACTCGGGCTCCCTCTCTCTGAGCTGCTTTTCCGGAGTCTCATCTGTCCCTTGTTCTCATCGCTCTCTGCTTCAGAGTCGCTGAGCTCCACATCGGGGCAATACCCGTCGTTGTCCTGGTAAGGGGCACTCCCCACCTGGTACTCCAGGGTCGGCCTGCCCCACGAACGCTCCCTCATGGAGAATCTCCTCAAGGGCTTTTCACAACACCTGAGATCTTCTGTGGTCCTCACCAAACTCTTGGTGGCTTCCTTGAAGGACCTGCTAAAGTGTTCCATGGTGGATTTCTTGAAGCTGCTCTGGCTGGCCAAGCGAACAGGCAGAACAGGCTGTTGCTGCTCGTATGTTGTTTGGCTAGAGCTGTCTCGCTGAGTGATGTCTCCTACTCTTCTCATCACGCCATTCGATTTGGCTTGTTTGGAGCTATCTTGGATTTTCCCATTCCCGATGGAAGATTGTCCATGCAGTGCGGCTTGAAGTGCTAAGGGTTTGCCAGAGAGCTGCCTGTGATGGAGACCTGCTGAATTTGCAGGCCCAGAGTCCTTTGTTCCATTCCTGGACTTCACAAGCCCTCCCAGTACACCATTACTTCTATTTTCGTGATGAAACTTGGAGCAGGATTTCACATTTGAAGCAAAAGTCTCCTTGGAGAGCGGAGCACCCTTTTTGCTGTGGAAGGGGGCATTGCTGTCAGGAGAAAGCAGTTTGTTCCCAGGTTTCAAGTTATTTTTGCAATCTCCCAATGCTGATTTTGGCATCTTTAGCTTCAAGGTAATTCTAGGAGGTGGGTAAAACAGTGTATTCTCTAGTGCAGTTGTCAGAGAATGGCCTAAGAAAGAAAAACAAACATGGGCCGGGAGGGGGGAAAAAGACATATGTTAGAGGAAAGTTCATTATGCTAATATATGATATGCGAAGTATCCATTATGGACCATCTTTATTTAGCAACCTTCATTACCAAATAGTATATAATAAAGTTTGCCATTCATGACAGTGCTTTTACATATTCGCCTCAAAATAAATTCAAAGGAAACCTTAACGTTTTTTTAAAAGTCCCTCAAGTTTCTGCCTTTCTTTCTCAATAACCAAGTAATACAACAGTTACAAACATAATAGTGTTATAAGACTAGTATATCTGTGATATTTATACGTTCTCTGAGCATGGCCTCTCCAAGCCCACTACCCCATTCCCGGTCCTTTTTATAGCCTGATCATGCTTATCTCAATATTTCTGGTTATTGTTTTGTCCTGTACTGTTTGAGTGAGTTTTAGTGCTATTGTTTAATACCCTTATGTTTTACTTGTGTTTTAATCTGATTGTTATGCCTTGCTATGTTTTATTTTAATTGTCTTTTTGTTTTAATGTATTTTTTGCTTTGATGTCTTGTGGACATTTTGTCCCACATGTAAGCCATCCCGAGTGCCTTCAGGGAGATGGAGGCGGGGTACATAAATAAAGTTGTTGTTGTTGTTGTTGTTGTTGTTGTTATTACTTATAGTCTCTTTTTCATATCTGCCAATGATCTTCACTGCCACCCATCTACTCCAGGAAGCTATGGCTTCAGACTCCTTCCTTTCCACCAGTAAACACAAAGGCCTCTAGCACTGGAGTTGCTCTGTAGTTCACTAGGCCTAACTGTTTTGGATGATTGTGGGTAGATTATACATTTTAGGAAAGAAGTGTAAGTTCAATGGTATCAAAGGATTAAAGGATGCCAAGATTTTGAAAATGAGGCAAGCCAATTTGGTAGATCATTTATTTCAAAGAGTAACAGAAGAGAGAGAAATGTAGGGAAAAAAGAGAAAAGATAGGGAGCCTGCTCACTACTGGGGTGCAACTCTCAAGATACTGCTCTCTGTTCTCATTCTTGTTCTATCTTATTCTAATTAATGAAGTAATAGATTTATTGCAAAGTAAAAAAGCAACAAAAATAAACATCTCATGCATTCATTAC
This sequence comes from Anolis carolinensis, assembly GCF_035594765.1. Classification (NCBI taxonomy): domain Eukaryota; kingdom Metazoa; phylum Chordata; class Lepidosauria; order Squamata; family Anolidae; genus Anolis; species Anolis carolinensis. The sequence continues at coordinate 109,416,222 of NC_085843.1, forward strand.
CTGCAGCAATTTCCTGATTAATGAGCTGGACTTGCAAATTGAAAACTTGCTCGTGAGCTTTACTGTGAGAAAGCTTTAACTTCTCTCTTCTGCTTACCATGTAGCAAAGATTTCTTACCTACAAAGTAAAAGAACAAAAATTCCACACAATCAAATGCTTGTTAACAGATTTGCAGAATTATTGCTTTGAGAGAACTTTCAATTAAAAATCACAAGGTTCTCCAGATACATTTTAATGGATCGTTTAAATTGTCATTTAAGGAATAGTTACTTTTGGAAAAATGTACACTGAAATAAGTCATGTATGGCAAAAATTATAAATTGTTGGGATGTATCAAATAAAAAATTTAAAAAGGAAAAAAAACAAGGTTCTCCAGAAGACGCAGAGTTCTAATTATTTAGGAACGCTGAATCTAACTTCCACAATCAGACTCAAATCATACATTTTAAAAATGCAAACCAATGGTATACAAATATTAATTTTCCATCCTGTAAAATTTATACTTCTATGCTGAGGAGTTTAAAGAGAAGAAAAATATGTCTAGATCCAGAGCATTATTATGATGAACCCAAGGATCACGCAAATGGAATATCTATGTGTCTTAATTTATATATATGGTTTGACATAGATTTTTACCTTCTAGAAGTCATCTAAATCTATATCTCTTTTAGAGCATCCAACAGATATCATCATTCTAATTGTTGTCCTTCGCAAGCATTCACCTGAAAAATGCTCTCCAGAGTATTTCAAAATGAAAAGGTCATGAGGCTACTGGCTTCCAATGTTAGGCCAGCCCCTCTCCTAGTTTAGTGATGGTAAGCTGCTAAAGCCTCAACTTCATAATTGGGGTAGAACAACAGGAATAGATGTGCTAGACCTTATGCTCCTTCCTTCCTATCAATAGGTTATGTTTAAGGGCCAATTACTGTATTCCATCAAAACAGTAAAATACAAGAAACATTCTAATAATGGTGGATTCAACATCCTCTGATTTGGGATAGTTATCAGTGTCATAAGCAAGGAGTTATCCCATGGTATAAGAAGAGCTGGTGGTGACTGACAATTTCTTCTTTCATGAAAGTTCAACGCTTATGTATCTTCAGGATCTTCTCAAGTGAAATCTGCTATTCTAGATTTTGCACAAGTGGAACTAACACAAAACCTCTGAAAAGTATCTCAAAGTTTTCCAGTAATGGCAATCTATTATCCCTTTCTTAACTGATCCTACTAATGCTTCTTCTTACCACTTTTCTTCCCTTTTCCGCTCCCTGTCATGCCAACTTCCTTTCTAAGAATATCCTTACCCTTTCTAGATCTTGCCTTAGGTGCATGAACATCCTCATTCTAGTATGAATGCTATCTTCTTTTGGCTGAACCAAGCCATTTTCTTCATCCTCCTTGGGAGGAAATAAAGGTTTATTGAAGTTACTTTTCCGCTTCAGTTTCCAGTAATTATAAATCAAGTCTACAGTGAGCTTAGGGAGGCCAAGCTCTGCAGCAACATCGTCTATTCTCACAAGCGAATAGAACTCTTCCTCCAATTCCCGGAGTTTCTGAGCACGCAAACTGGTCTTCTCACTCTCCGTCTGCTTCTGCTCTATTGTGTTCTTGGGGTTGTTATCTGCCTCAGGCATCAAGCTCTGCTTGGTTTTACTATGTTTGAGACAGTATGACTTGAACTTGACTTCGTCGCCATCATCCAGGATTGTTTTCATCTCCAGGCTATGCTCAAAGGCACATGTGACATGAAAGGCAGTGATACAGCTCTTCACAGAGCACTGTCAAGAAAAGAAAATATAACAGTCAGAAATTAATTGAAGAAATTGGGGGTATTTTGGAATTCCTGATAAGGGATAGAGTATCAGCTCTAGCACTGTGATTTGGCAGCAGTCACACCAAGAACACTGAACTAAAGCTAGACCACTACAAGATAGGCAGAGCAAGGTTGCTGGACTGGAACTCCCAGCAGCACCCTCTAACAACATCTGGATAACTGCACTTTGATTTTGAGTGTGTGTGTGTCAGGAGTGACTTGAGGAACTGCACATTGCTTCTGGTGTGAGAGAATTGGCCGTCTGCAAAGACACTGCCCAGGGGACGCCCAGATGTTTTGATGTTTTTACCATCCTTGTGGGAGGCTTCTTTCATGTCCCCGCATGGAGCCAGAGTTGATAGAGGGAGCTCATCTGTGCTCTCCCCGCGTTGGATTCGAACCGGCAACCTTCAGGTCAGCAACCCAACCTTCAAGTCATCAGTCCTGCCAGCACAAGGGTTTCACCCACTGCACCACCGGAGGCTCCTGGACTTTGCTGATCATTATACTTAACCATTTCACCAACAGCAGAGGTATGGAACAGAGCTTGGATATAATTAAAAGTGAACAACTAACATAAGAAATACATTTAATAAATGCCACTAAAATGCCTAACGTCTATAAATTGATCTCCACCAGCAAATAAGCTTTAACATTAATGTTTCTAAGCTCATGAACTTTCAGATTCATAAGAGATGCAGAGTTTAATTACCATATAAGCTTATATGTAGAGTTTTAGAGCATTTCTTCTGGAACCTTAAAATAATGGTTAGAAGTAAGTCACTATTGTTATTCCTCTCTTGCTGTCAAGGAGGTGAAGGATTAGAATTTATCTAAGGTCATCTTATAAATGCCTGGCTGGGGAGAGATTTAAAGTGAGGACCCTGCTCTGATAAGGAAGATGGTGCTGTTGCTGTTTGTTGTCAGCACCACATTTAGCTAAGAAATCCATACCAAGAAGAAGAATTCAGCTCTACGAAACGATTCAGAGAAAGTAGCTATTCCCAGAAGCATTTTGCCATATACTTCTCTGTGTGGTACAGCAAACACATATCAGATAATACACATTAATTATCTGTATTCTTCCTGCAGTCTGCCTCTGTGTGGTAAATTCAATAGATGTAAAAACAAACCACTAGTTTTTTTCTATTTTGAGCTGACTTCATAGCTGTCAGCACCAAATATATAACTATCTGGCTAAATGACTCAAAGTACAACTTTACCAATCACAACATGCCATGTGTTATTATGCAGTTTCTACTCTATGCATTGAAAGATCATTACATAGGATCAGGACATACCTGAATACAAGCACCAGTTTTCAGTTTGCACAAACTGCAAACTAAAGCCCATCTACTTGGCGGAATGTGGGACACTTTTGTAATGGGCTCCATCCTTTCTGGACAAGCAATGCTTACCTACAAGCAAAACATAGTGTAAATTTATAATTGACTCAGCATCTTTTAGGAGAGGCAAATGGAATGGAGCTCTTAAAAGGAGTGAATTAAATCTGCACTAAGCATTCATCTTTCAGTAAAATATGCTAAAATTAGGAATTTGATTCAGAAAAAGAAAGTAACACAATTTCAAATATCCTCAGCCTACAAGGAAGGAAGAGAAGGACAGAGGGAGGGCAGGAAGGAGGGCCTAAGCGAGTGCCGGGGCCTCGAAGCGGCCTCCATGTGTGTTGACAACATGGCCATGGCCCAGTGGGCTCAGGTGTGTGCCTCTACCGGGCCCTGCTGTAGGAGAGCCAGGCCTTCACCGCCTATGAGTACAGGACCTATGCCATAAGAGATGCTTTCAGAGAAAACAAAAAAAATCAGTGATTCAACAGAAACTGAAACACTACTAAACAAAGCAAAAACTAATCTGGAAATCATATGCCAACAGCTGGATATTCGTACCCCACTGTGTAAGACTGTCTGCACAGCTCTGTAGCTCATTAACTAAGAAGTTGGGAACTTTTGACTCTGTATTCAGTCAAAATATGGAAAATAGACTGAGTTTATTGACGCTGAATGAACCAAAGCAGAATCCAAGCAAGATGGAAGTGGTATTACAACAAGAGGAACATTTTCACCATTTGTCCAGTAGGATTGCTGTAACTCCCAGAAGAAGTCCCAATGATTAGCAGTTCTGTTGGTTTCAGTATGAAATAAATGTAGATAAATGTATATTCACCCAGCAGTTGCAGTGACTTAATTCAACTTCTAGTTCTAAGGAAACAAATTTGATATCCTACCTTAGCTGGCTTTTAATGGCTTAAATGTTGATTATTTAACTGATAATTATTTAATTACTTGTTTTAAACTTGTGTAATGCATTGCATTGCTTCTTGTTGTTTTTTAACTTTTTAAAAAACAGACATTGAATGTTTGCCTCTATTATGCTGGAAGCCGCCATGAGTCCCCTAGGGGAGACAGGGCAGGCTACAAATAAAGTATTATTATTATTATTATTATTATTATTTGTAGTCATTTGTTCCTAGCCCTAGGGAATGAACAGAATATTAGATATTCCTCTATTACTTAGAAAGATAGCAATGCTGTCACCCAATTGCTTCCCATGACTACGTTTGAAACAGAGCAGAAGCTTAGGAGCCCACAAGATTATGACACTAATGAATTAGGCTGTGATTTGGATATTTTATGGTATTACACCAAGAATAACCACCACAACAACAGCAGTGCAGTGTTTGTGAGAAGGTAACCAATAAATTCACAGATTACCAATGTTTACAAAGAGTGTCAGCTGCCAGAACTAAGAATGAGAAAGAATGTGCTCTAGCACTGACAAATATATCCAACCTAAGCATAGATTAGCAAAGATGCTAGGCATTGTCTGTGTCACAGCCTCAAGTAATGAATGATTTTAATTTATGGTAGTTTGGCTTTCTTCTTATCACTTGCTTCTATCGCATGAATAAGCGCACTGTGGGTACTCCCAGTAAGAAGCTCTTATTGTTTCTGAGGTTTAGGCCAAGATCCTATTGAACATAATCAGAGCAGAAAGCTCTATATGTATACTTCCTCTGGAATGTGGAAAAAATGGATGTGATCTTGGTTGGGATGGAGGCCACAGCTGAGATTCACACCAGAGTGCCTATAGGCACACATCCAGCACAGTTGTAATCATGTAATTTTATTGGTCTTTTTTGTGTGGTAGATTTGGAAAATAATCGTTTTTTCATTAAGGTTGCAAACAGGAAGAAAAAAGATGGAAGAACAAACAGAAACTGAGAAGCACATTTTCAAAAGAACTAAAAACATGAAGTTTAAAACCTTGACAGAGAATATGTACCATACGCAGGGTGGAAAAACCGCTAGAAAAGAGAAAACTTGATCCCAAAGAAATGCAATATGGGAGCACTGTCCTTGGCCAAGTCAAAAAAGAGTACCAAGCAGAGCATTGCACTACAAAAACTTAGAAACAAAAATCAAAGTCAAATGATCCCAAAGGTTGCTCACCAATGGTTCCACTTCATCATGAAGAGAAGTGACTACTAGTGGAGTGCCGCAGGGTTCGGTCCTGGGCCCAGTTCTGTTCAACATCTTTATTAATGACTTATCAAGTTTGCAGATGACACCACATTGTGAAGGTTAGCTAATACTCCAGAAGACAAGACCAGAATTCAAAATGACCTTAACAGATTAGAGGGTTGAGCCAAAACTAACTAACAGAATGAATTTCAACAAGGACAAATGTAAGATACTACACTTAGGCAGAAAAAATGAAATGCAAAGATGCAAGATGGGTGACACCTGGCTTGACAAACAGTCCATGTGAAAAAAATCTTGGAGTCTTTGTGGACAACAAATTGAACATGAGTGTGATGCAGCAGCTTAAAAAGCCAATGGGATTTTGGGCTGCATTAAAAGGAGCATAGTGTCTAGATCGAGGGAAGTCATGGTGCCTCTCTATTCAGCTTTGGTTAGACCTCATCTAGAATGCTGTGTCCAATTCTGGGCACCACAGTTTATAAAAGTTATTGACTGAAAGCTATCTAGAGGAGGGCGACTAAAATGATCAAAGGTCTGGAGACCATGCCCGATGAAGAGCGTCTTAAAGAGCTGGGTATATTTAACCTGCAGAAGAAAAGGCTGAGACATGATAGCCATGTATAAATATGTGGAAAGATGCCATAAAGAGGAGGGAGGAGGCTTGTTTTCTGTGCCCTTCTACCTAGCTATATAATCCAGAATATCAAGGCAGACAATCCACAATATCTGCTTTGAACTGGGTTATGAGTCAACACTGCCATATAATCCAATTCAATATGGATTTTATACAGCTGGGTGGAAGGGGCCTGTAAGAGCTGTTCAACAGTGGAACTCTCTGCCTCGGACTGTGATGGAAGTTTCTTCCTTGGAAGCTTTTAAACAGAGGCTGGATGGCCATCTGTCTGGGGTGCTTTGATTGTGCTTTTCCTGAGTGGCAGGGGATTGGACTAGATGGCTCATGTGGTCTCTTCTAACATTATTATTCTACGATTCTATGATCCTCGACTACTTGGGAAATAGAGACGGTTGCTCCTAACTTCAAATTGTGAAGTTCAGTTTTGAGATGCCATGTTTATCATGTCTTAAAAGAATAGAATGCATCGGTAAATGTTCAATGCCCTTCTTTTATTGCTTTTTATATAAATCAAGAATGGCCAATTTTGCTCTGTTCTTCAGATTTTAATATTGGGGAGAGTTGAAGAGGTAATCATCAGTGGAATAACCCAATTCCTCAGTGGCATCAAGTTTCCCCCTTTTCTCAGAAGCAAGACTTCAAGAGCCACAAAACAATGGAGGATAGATTATAATAAGGAATCTTTGTAAGACATTGCATGGAATTATAAGTTAGTCATACCTCTGGAATCCAGAGAGCACAGCTCACATGTGCCCACTTGGTTCCCGTTCTCGTGGCTTTCATGGCTCCACCTCTCTTTGGACATAAAAGACACTGAGGATGTATACCTAGAACGCAAGTACGGCACAACCAGCTCCCTTCAGGAACCTTTAGGATACCATAACATGCCTGGGGACGAAAGCAAACGGCTGTTTTGTATAAGTCTGTAAGTAAAGCACTTCATTGCTTCACTCTGTTACCAGTATCAATTGTGACACACATTTCTAGAAACAAATAAATTAATCTACATTTTGAATAAATCATATTTTGGCAAATATAAGAGAAGCATATACTATTCTGTTTACACTATTTCAATGTATTTCTGCATAAAGCTTTGAATGTGTCTGAATATTTAAACCAAACATGCTAAATTAAACCATTTCCCAATCCTAGTTTTCCCTCAAAACCCACATCACTACCCTTCCTAAGAAGAAAGGGAACTACAGCACCACAACACTGGTCTCTCGGCATCTCTCTAAAACATTGCTATGAGGCTAAGCATCTTGTCATGTATTTTAAATCTAGAGTAAGAGCTTTTCATGTGGCATATAGAACCAAAACAGACTTATCTAAAAAGGGACTCTTATTTGAGACTTATAAATACACTATTAGGAAAAGTCAATCATGATTATTTGAAATATTCTAGTTTAGTCCAGCAGAGTGTGCTCTTGCCTTGACACAAAAACCCCCCAGCTTTCTGAAATTTGAACTCATTTTCACCCACTTTCACTGCATTGTCTATAACTAGAATCTACTTATTAAAGTTAGAAACTCATTTTCCTTAACTCCCCTTTTCTATTATTGGATACTTAAATTAAGACAGAGATCTTATCATGAATCCAGTTATTAGTCTGCCATGTTCTTCTTGAGAGGTTAGAAGGTGCAACTGAGATATAAACATTTCAAAAATATTCTCCTAGTAATTCTCAATTAGGATTGATATGCTTTTTCAGGACATAATGGGGTTAGGGGAAGAGACATTTGGTTGGGATATATTTTTCTGTGATCACAAGCAATGCATATGAATTAACAGCACCCATTATATTTCAATGGCAGTTTATACCTTCATGCATTTAAAAGATAGCTATTATTCTAAAAGCTATTATCCTAAAAAATATTATCCTATTATCCTGCTTTGAATGTCATCTTCCTACTTTTTGGCAGGGGGTTGGACTGGATGGCCCATGAGGTCTCTTCCAACTCTATGATTCTGTGAACAACCATCTGCAGAACCATGTTTTGTAAAGATCTGTGATCACAGATTCTGCATAGATTCTATCCTGAAGTTAGTTTCAACAAGGAAATTCTGCCAGTTTGGAGCCCTAAATTAGTCATGTTGCCCTGCAGATATGCTGCAAATATACAGCAAAATCTATATAGCAACACAAATATAAAATTTATTCCAACAGATTTCTAATTTTTTGACAGGGTTTCATATTCCCTTTAAAAAACTTCTTTAAGTATGTTCCCACTTCTAGCAATTAAATCTGATTAACAAATTAGCAAAGAATGACAGTACTTTATTCTTTACAGAACATTTCAAATTTTAAACTGTGGAAGATACATGTTCCCCATCCCTTCCCTCAGAAGTTGCCAAACTTCTTGCTTTCAGATGGCTGTCAATTGAGAAAATTCCACTTAACCCCATTACACTTCCAAAAACTTAGCCAGCACTAACCTGATGCACACAGATGTTACATTTGTCACAAAACACCATATCATTCCCATCTTCGCTGTCAGGGGATCGACACACATCGCATATGACATCTTCATCATATTCTATGCCCAATCCTTCCTCTGTCTCGATGGCATGGTTCATATTCTCATGACACTGGCGTTCCAGGACTTCCACCATCTTCTCCATTGTGTTTTCATCAAGCTTCCCACATCCTGAAGGAAGATTCAAGCAGAAGGAAGGAGTAAAAAAAAATAAAGACTTCAAAAAATGAAAGGAACAGCCTAATTACATTTTCAAATAAAACATACCACTAAAATTAGATTTTGTCCTCCTCATCTTTCATTTTCCTTAAGTTAAAATGAATGTCAATTTCCGATTTTAGGGATTTTATATCCAGAAATTTATTTCAACAGATTTCTAAATTTCAGAAAGGGCTTCAAACCCTCACCCCACCCCCCTTAAAAAAACAAATGATTTTGAAGAATAAATGCAGGTGCATGAACGGAAAATCATTAATAGTATTTATATATTTAAAACAATTGTGAACTGACATTTGATCTAAATGCTCAAAATATGTAGGTCCGGGTCTACTACATCAAGCATTCAAGCATATGGGTTTAAAATCCTGCCCTATAAGGTCTGCAAAGCTGTATGTGTTAAAAGTAGCAGACAGGCTGTTGGCTATTACAAATATGGTTGCTGCCTATGCCCACTAAGACAGCTTTAAGGAGATTGCTTCTTAACCTGTAAGTAACGACATACTGAGCAAAGATTTGAGGCACATAATGCCCTACTTCGATGAACTCTCTCATTCTACACTCACATAAACGTGTAACATGTTGTCTGTACATTCTGATGTTGAGAAGAATCTGCTAATAATTTTTCCTGTAGCTTTAAAGCCTCAGTTGAGTGAGCCTTAGAAAAAAGGTCTTAAGGAATCAAGAAAGTGCCTTTCAGGGTTTATTAAAGAGCCTCAATAACTTAAGTGCCTGTCTTTATGGAACAATAATGTGTTAATCTCTGCTAAATATTAATCTGAACTGGCCATTGAGAAAAGAATATTAGGAAATCCAATTAAGCCCCAAAAGGAACTCCCAATTTCATTGTTAAGCAATTGATGTTCAGCTATATAGGTTGCCCTTATTATTCCCAGAATCCTAATATGCCAGGAAGACGGAATGAATTTCCAGAGACACTAGAGACTGTTCCAAATACCTACATGTGTCTTTTGGGAACATATCTGAACTGGCAAAATGATTTTTTAAATATTAAATTCATATCTCTCTAAATGACTACAGCAGAAGACTTTGATATCTTTAAAAAACAGCCTCCTCTTAAAAGGAGTGCATGTTCCAATAGCATAATCAACCCAAGGTTCAATGTAGCACATTTTAATTGTCATTTTCAGTATTCTCACCCATTTCAGCAAGCTCCTCGTTCACTTCCTGCAGCCAGAAGATATCCATGTCGTCCAAGTCATAACGACACATGGATTCTGCCAGTTCCAGAATGTTGATATAGCCAGGTTCGGAAGACTCTTGGTTGGAACAACGGATATACTTTCTAGGCCTCGTATACAGTACTTGCTTTACTTTTTCTGCTACAACTCTATTAAGAAAAAGGGAATTAAAGTCAGTGGCAAATCGTGTGATCAAAAAACATTTCAGAAGGTCAGAAAACCATATCCCATGTCCTGGATTAATCCCAAAGAGATTTATGACAACAGAGTTTCAGATCAAGCAAAAGTGACAAACCCCACTAGAAGGCCAAAGAGTGAGTTAGCAGGGCTACACACTGGAACAGGGTTGACTCCTGACTTCAGCCTTTGTGGCTCCCAAAGATGCTCAAACATTCCCCCCACCACCACCAGACCACATTTTATTTATTTTAGAGATAGAATAATACACCTTCCCTAGCTTCTGAGGTTGCTGTTTCCCCACAACCTGTATTTACCTTAGCAGAAAATGTGTGAGAAAAGAGATCTTAGAGCACAGGGAGGGAAAGCTAAAGCTTCCCATGTCACACATGTTTATGCAACAATCTACAGCCAATCTGACTTGCAACAAATAATTTATCTATATGCAAATACGGTGGCATGTTAAAACAAGGTAAAAAGCTGATTTTTTACTGAGCCACCTGAGGGTAAACAGTCACACTGCTTCAAATCCACTATCCACTCGAAATTATTTTGTATTCCAAATGAAAAAAAAAATCTGATTTTTTAGCTGTTAGGAACACCAAATTGTACATAGTTTCATACTCACCAGATCTTTAAAGAACCCACTATAAATAATAGAGGCCACAACTGGGCTTTACCCAGGTAAAAATAACATTTTGGCATTGTCTCAGGGTTAACACTCAATTTCTGGTTCATCCTTTTTAATTTTTTCATCTCCTGCATATCAAGGATTAAAGGTATGCAAGCTATGTGCTTGAAAAGAGTCTGAATAAGATTTAATACTACAGTTAGTATCATAGAACAGGGAAGCTGTATGCTCACATTGGCTTTGGGGAAAATGTATGAATATAAATGGTATTCCATCCAGTCAATTGTTTAATTCGCATTACCTGAGAGAAGGTTGTGGAATGGTGTCAGGACTGGCTGGGACTTGTACACCTTTTTCCCATTCTTGTTTCCATGAATCCGCAAAAAGGTAATATTCATCTGGGTTAACATGGTGAGAATCTGGCAGCTTCATGGCACTAATAAGATCTTTTCGAAACACCTAAGTGGAGTGAAGACGAGAGAAATGATGCATGGGAGAAGAAAATAGTCCAAGAATATTAAGCCATACATCGTTTTGTCTTCTTTAATAAGCAAATCCCAACAGTACACTATAGTCCATTGATACCCCCCTCAAATCAAATATATGAAGCTGACACTAGTATCATATTGATCACACTCCTGCCAAAATTAAGGAATGGTAACTGTGTTCTCATCTGATATCTACCTTTTTTTGCATCAAAATGTCTGAAAATATTGAGGTTTTTTTCCCAAGTAAGCACTTTTTGGTATAGCATGAACTAGGAGCCCTGCAGTTATCTGTACGTGGGATCTCCGCTAACCTTTGACACCGAAACCAATCTGGAGACTTCTAATTCATATTTGCCAGGTTTGGAGAGGTCCAGAGTCCAGGCAACTGCAAGGGATCCACCCAGGGACAATGAGACAGAGAAAGATCTGCTCACAAGGCATGAAGAAAGAAAATGTTCAAACAATCAATGTATTAAACATCGCATTTTTTCCTTTTGTATCTGCTATTGAGACACTCTCAGTCTACAAAATAAGAGTGAAAGATTTAATCTCATTTTAGCCATAAGGGAGTAAAGGGCTATTCACACTAATTACTTTAGGAACGCACTGAGATTTCATTAAAACCAGCTCAGATTGAAAGAGTGGTCCCAATGAATACTGCTTAAAGGCCTATATGACACCTATTCATCATGTGTATTCTATTGTCATCTGGCTTCCATCTGTCTGCACTGGTAATCCTAAATACATCAGGCATTCAGTGGGTACATACACATATTAAATGATCACAGTCATTTCCTCTGGCTATTATTTTAAAATAAAAACAAAATGTATTAAAGCGTAAGAGCATTTTGTCAGAGACTAGAAATAACTGGCATAGATAAAATGGTAAAGTACTGAGGTCTTTAGGACTGGGCACATGGCAAACTGCAGAGTCACTCATGTCGTCATGTCTAGGTCTCAGACACTCTGTAGATGAGCAGAGTCACGTAACTCTGCTAGCGACTCATGGGGAAGGGTGTAGGAGCTGGCGCCTCCATTTTTGTGCTCTGAGTGAGGTTGTTAGAGCTATGGAGAGTGGATGGAGGACAGAGGAGCTGAAAGCCCATAGCCAAGGTGGCGGTTTTGGGGTTCAAACCACCCCCAAAAATTTTCAATTTATATATGAATTTTAACTGGTTAACTGGTTATATATGAATTTTAACTGGTTAACCAAATTCCCATGCCACGTATACAAGAAGCAAAAATTAGAGTCCCTCCGGAACTGCAAGCACTATCTCAACCAAATTTTGATTATTCACACTATCATTACCTACCTTTCTACACATTTTCATTGCAATAGCAGCAATAGCTGACATAGTGGAAGTGACAAAAGTTGTTTTACCTGCAACTGGCAGGCAAAACCTAAAGCACAGGGAGCAGGGAGGATTGACCTGAATTGCAGGTCAAAACTGAGAAAACTGTGGAAACTGAGGTATCTCCCATTGAACTTATATGAATAAGACTGTTTCTGATGACCAAGTGAAAGCTCAGTAATTGCAAAATCCACAGACTCCATTGCCAGGATATGTATTTCCTATGGATAAGTAGAAGCACCTAAAATTTCAATCCAAATGGTTCAGCAGATTTCCCTGGTTAGCTTACTCATTTCATGTACAATGTGCACTCTGAAAGTACTGTATGGTGTTTGGAGGAAAAGTTGGGAGAAAAAGTGCTCATCAGAAGCTAGGTGTATTGGCTGCTAAACCAATGGGATCTGTTTATTTATTTAAATTCAATAAAAACATAGATGAATAAATAAACAAGAACTTTTAAAAAAATTATACATAAGACTACAAATGATTATGGTTTTGTCTCACTAAAAAGTAAAGACATATTGATCACTTAAAAGTCAACTAAAAAGTAGAAGTTGCAGCTATGTTGGTAAACAATGACCACAGTAAACACGTAACTTCCAAGAACTTGAGAAAACCCATTCTCACCTCAGCAGGTTTCTTTTGCTCATTTGCTGGAGTTTTTGATTTGCTCCTGTACTTAGAACAAAATGAGAAAGACGTGGAAGGACCTGTATGAACAGAAACAAAAAGATGGAAAGAATCAAAAGCTTCCCACAACAGACTTTTCAAGAGCTTCCCCAAAATTATAGGCATTGTTGAGTTTTACCTATCTTCAGTTACTAATTACTTGAATGTGAATATAGATCCGTTGTTGTTGTTGTTATATTTATACACTGCTTTATCTCTCCCAAAGGGGACTCAGTGGCTTAACATAAAAGCATTAGTACACAATTTAAAATATACAAACCTTAAAACAGAATTAAATATAAACAGCATTAAAAATACACAGTTAAAAACCATTCAACATATTCAAGTTAAAACCACAGCACCTCTTGACTTGACCTTAAAAACCTTCATCTTTTAAAGCCTGTCTAAATAAAAAGGTTGAACAGAGTCAGTATCCCAAGTTAAGAGGCACATAATAGTTTATTTTGATTCTTACAGAATAAACAACTACAACTAAAATCTATAAGCTGTTAGTTGCAAGAGTCCTATCTGTGTATGCCTTCATGTTGCTATCAACGCATGAATTTCATAGGGTTTCCCCTAGGCAAGGAGTACTCAGAGGTGGTTTTGACAGTTTCTTTCTCTACATGCTTCTGCAATTCTGGTCATAAACGTGCTATTTTAGTACCAAGTTAAAGCTCATTTATTTACTTACATATTTTATAGCACCATACTGGTTTTATTTACTCTACTGCATTTATGATTTATGATTTTATTGGTTATTTTATGACATATTTCATCCTTTATGGCCATTTTACAGCATCCTGATATTTTAGGATAAACTGAATAATTCAATGACTAGTCCTAATTAAACAAAGCCCACTGAATCAGTTGAATTTTCATACAAGTTGACTTACTATTCAACAAGTAGTTCAATTAGCGTAATCTAGTTCAGAATATCAATTGGATCCAGGGCAACAGAACCATTTATATGTATGATAATGAATTTCTTTCTGCCTGAGGGCCAAATTTAATTTTGGAGAAGTTCTGTTCTGGGAGCTGAAATCTACCACTGGGCAGGGTCAAAACCAGAAGAATGGGACCACAAGTAACAGATTACTCAAATTTCATGCTCTTATCACCACCAATTCAGTTGTAGGAGAAACACCAAACTGGAAGCAGAAGGCCAAGAAATCAACAAATGATGAAATCATGTGGAAGGACGTAGCCATTTGAGAAAGCCCAGAGGATTTAGAGGGCACAATCTGACCACAAGCCCTACTTACTTTTACTTTCACTCCAAAAATATAATATAAACAATATACATTTTTAGAACATGATTTTAAATCTTAACATTTTTGTAACAGCGTTTAGCATGCTACTGGATTCCAAGTACAAATCAAAATGTAGCTTTCACATTATTCTCAAAATAATAACCATCAAAGCATGTGTCCACTACAACTCTGCTTATTAGGCATTTCATAAATGGCTATCAGGAGAGGCCCCTTCCAAGACTTCTCTCAAATCCCATCAAGGAGGGAAACAGAGACAGGATTCCCTAACTCTCTCACTAGCCCTCCCCTTTTGCCTTGACGAGAGAAATAGAAATCAATGGTTAGCACACAAGAGTCAATGGCCAAGGAGGGTGGTGATCCTTTTACCACGAGGTCTACATACTGCTACTGATGTGAAAGAGTTTGGCTTCCTCCTCCTCCTCCTCCTCGCGGGCTGCTTTTTCATGCTCTTAGCTAGATCTCAGACTGTTGAAATTAAGCCACTCTGGAATTGCACTTGAACATGATGAAGAAAGGGGCTCAGAGATGGCTTCCCAGCCTGTAGTGTTTGCATCTCTTGCAGGCACATTGAGACTTAAGAGTAAGCTTCCTCAACCTACTGCTTTCTCAAATGTAATGAATTATGTAAGTCCTACCATCACTGATCAGTGGTCACACTGACTGGACTCATGCAATCGTAACCCAAAATATTTAGATGGCATTGCTGAGTAATGGGTGTTTCAGGGCATGCGTCACCACAATTAGAAGCTTTATTGTGAATTAGAGCTACAGGTTCATATGACTAAAAAGTCTTCTGGAACCTTAAAGACACAATGGACATTGAATCTCATGCTATAAAAACTGTTAGTCCAGACAGAGTCACAACACTCTCTTATTTCTGCTAAAGCTGAGTAACATGGCTATCTGTCTGGAAGAATTTCACATATAAATAATTGTTATGATTGAGCCTCATGGCTCTGTTTCTGACAGACGTGGGCGTAAGACTCCTCGAGAGTCAGATACTCTCGAGGAGCGAGAGAGAAAAAGACTGCGAGACATATTTGCAGCACCATCTGACGAAGAGTCTTTCGAAGGGTTTACGGAGAGAATGGAGGAAGGGCTGGTTAGCTCAGAGGAGGACGAGATGGATTGGACTCGGGTAAGGGAGGAATTGGGTGCCACTGGCCATGATGGGACAGAAGATGAATGGGGACCTTCAGGATTAGACCCATGGCTTAGCTGGAGGGATGGGACGGGATCCACAGCTGGAGATGCTGTTGGGCGTAGTCAGAGGTGTTCCAGCTCTGACGAGGAAAGTGATGAGGAAACGCCCGGGTTAAGGAGGACAGCTGACAGTGATGAGGATTTGTAACTGGCATAAAATGGGGCTTGGGAGCAATTGCAAATTGCGTCGGGCAAGGTAATCTGGGCAAACGCTTGGGATTCGTGTGTGTGTGTGGGACGCTTCCCTGAAGACTTGTGTGCTTTCCTGTGCTGAGACGTAAGTTGATTGGAATCCAGGGTCAGACGGCGGGAGGGATTGTGTGGGCATTTGTTTGTGCAAACCTGTGCTTACTCTTATTAGCTTGACCTTCCGTCGTCTTCTTGACGGACGCCATCTCCTGCTTTGAGAACTCGGACTGAACTGACCACGGCTTGTCTTCCCCCCTTCTTGGACTTGGAAAAACTACAAACGTCTGCTTCTGGCTTTGATCTACGGAACGGAACTGGTCTACTCTACTGCTAAAGTCCCTGGCGGATTTGTTCGTTTGGAATCCTGTCTGCTGTGTGTGTGGGAGCGACGCAAGTTACTCTAAACACAGTGTTGGCAGCAGAGAGGAATCTGCTGCCAATTAGTTGCATTCTTTGTATCTTTTGTTCCTTGGCTTTCGTTTTGTTTATACCCAGGCTGAAGAAAGCAGTTTGTTTTTACCCGGATTAAACTCCGGTTTAATCCGGTTTATCTTTTGAACATTTACTTTTGCCCCTTTTTGCTCCTAAAGGCAAAAATTGCCTGGCCCTTGTGTTTTTACGGGCATTTTTGAGTTCTGTAATCTAATAAACTCTGTTACTTTGAATCTTGTGGCGTTCTGTCCTTGACAGATTGCCCGACGCCATTAAAAGGTTTATTGCAGCAATAAACCCGTCAGGAAGACGATGGATGAGTTAAGGGTCAAATTAGACCAATTGCAAACGGCTTTTACCGTTAGCCAAACAGCTCATGCCGTGAAAGGACATGTTTTGACTCCTGAACGCTTTGACGGAACCAGGTGCAAGTTGCCAACCTTTTTGGCACAAGTGGAGCTTTATTTTTCTCAGCTCAGTGTTCATGCTTTTCCTACAGACACTAGCAAGGTGGCCTTTATTTTGAGTTTGTTGACCGGTCCCGCAGGACAATGGGCCACTAATTTAATTTTGGGAAATGACCCAGTCAAGGACAATTTGAATGATTTCAAAAAGTTGTTAACTGATACTTTTGGGGATCCTCTCCGCACGGAGAACGCTGGGTGGGCTCTGTATCGGTTGAAACAGGGAAAGGGGACTGTTTTGGATTACTTAAATAAGTTTAACCTGTATCGCCACCAGCTGGATTGGGGGGAAAATGCATTCATGCTTTTATTTACTGCCGGGTTAAGTGATATGCTCCAGGATGAATTAGCACGCTTGGAGCCGGCTGAAAGCTGGGACGCCTTAGTAGCTAAGGTGCTGCGTTTAGACGCAAGGTTCGAGGCTCGTAAACATTCAAAAGCAATGTGTGCGCCACCCATGCATGTAACCAGGGCACCTGTGGTGATGGGGGAAGAGCCCATGGAGCTTGGGGTCTTTAAAAAGCTGTCTACAGAGGAAAAGAGCCGTAGGAGGCAGCTGGGCTTGTGTTTGTACTGTGGGAATGCTGGGCATTTTGCCAAAAATTGTAATGTGAAACCTTCCCAGCTTTCGGGAAAAGGCCAGCCCTAGTGCGACGTGAGTCCAACGCACTAGGGCTCCTCAAGCAGTCAACTGAGGGGAGGAAGCATGTTTTCGTACCCATTACATTATCTGTTGGGGGAAGGGAACTTGTTTCTACTTTGGCACTGCTGGACTCAGGGGCCACGGTCTCTTATGTAGATATTGAGTTTGCTAAGAAGCATGGCATTCCTAGAGTGCGCAAGGCATGCGACGTGTGGGTGGAAGGAGCAGATGGGAGACTGCTGGAGACTGGGGTGGTTAACCAGGAAACCTCAGCAGTAACGTGGGAGGTGCAGGGAGTAACGGGAACGTTTGTGTGGGATATTACGAGCTTGCCTAGATATGATGTGATCCTGGGGATGGATTGGCTAGCTGTAGTAAACCCACAAGTAGATTGGGCAACACGTAAAGTGATCTTAAAGAGGCAGGATTGTTGCACTTTAAATGTTACTCATTCTGATATGGAGGGAGTGCCTGCTGAGTATGGGGAGTTCTCTGATGTATTTTGTAAAAGAGAAGCGGACAAATTACCACCGCACAGGCCATATGATTGCGCCATCAAGTTGGCAGAAGGTGCGAAACTGCCAGCAGGGAGGCTGTATGCCTTGACTGTACCGGAAAGGCAAGCTTTGCGGGAGTTTCTAGATGAAAATTTAGCCAAGGGGTTTATTCGCCCATCTAGTTCTCCAACTGCGGCACCAGTATTCTTTGTAGCCAAAAAGACTGGGGAACTTAGGCTGGTCTGCGACTATCGGATCCTAAACAAATACACCATTCGGGACAGGTACCCGCTCCCTTTAATCTCGGAACTGTTATCAAGGGTGCAAGGGGCTAAGGTCTTTACCAAGCTTGACCTGCGGGGGGCCTATAACTTAATCCGTATACGGGAAGGGGATGAATGGAAGACGGCATTTAACACGTGTTTCGGATGCCACGAGTTCCGAGTCATGCCTTTTGGGCTTTGTAATGCTCCTGCGGTCTTCCAGAGGTTCATGAACGATGTGTTCAGGGACCTAATTGACCAATTTTTAGTGATTTATTTGGATGATATCTTGATTTTTTCTAAGGACGAGAAAGAACATCGTCAACATGTCAAGCAGGTTCTGCACCGACTGCGGGCTAATGGGCTTTTCGCCAAGGCTTCCAAGTGCGTCTTTCATGTGCCTGAAGTGGAGTTCCTAGGTCATGTAGTGTCAGGTAGGGAACTTAAAATGGACCCACATAAGGTTGACGCCGTCAACTCATGGCAGGAGCTGAAGACTAAGAAGGATGTACAAAGGTTCTTAGGTTTCGCTAATTACTACCGGGAGTTTATTCCGAATTTTGCAAAGCTCACGGTACCTTTGACGCAGCTTCTGCGCAAGAAACAGCCATTTGTGTGGGGGCGGGAAGCTCACGAGGCGTTTCTACAACTTAAGTCTAGTTTTCAATCGGACAACATACTAACCCATCCTGATGTTGACAAACCGTTCATGGTAGAAGCGGACGCTTCTAGCTACGCGTTGGGGGCTGTATTGTCTCAGAAGGATTCCTCAGGGACCTTGCGTCCCTGTGGATTTTACTCGCGGCAACTAACACCCTTCGAGCAGAACTATACCATATGGGAGAAGGAGTTGTTGGCGATTAAGGTGGCGTTTGAGGTGTGGCGGCACTGGCTTGAAGGGGCACGGCACCAGATCGTGGTCAGGTCTGATCATAAGAACTTAGAGCACTTGCAAACAGCAAAGAAGTTAAACCAGCGTCAAATCCGCTGGGCTTTGTTTTTCTCCAGGTTTAACTTCAAGGTGCAGTTCGTGGAGGGGAAGGCAAACTTGCGGGCCGATGCTTTATCCCGCAAGCCAGAATTTAAGACCAATGAGCAGGTAGTATGTCAGACCATCTTGCCTACTGCCTCGCTGTGTGTTGTAGATAATGAGCTCGGGTTACATGACCAGATCCTTGAGGCTCAGAAAGATGATGTGTGGACACAGGAGCAACTGATGCTGCTCTCAGCAGGTAACCGTACCATACTGCCGCATCTCCAAGATCAAGACGGGGTATTGGTGCGTAGGGGGCAGGTTTACGTACCAGTGGGGGCCCTCAGGTTGGAGGTGATTAGAGCCCACCATGACGAACCCATGGCTGGGCACTTTGGCAGGTTCAAGACCGTACAGCTTATCACCAGGAGCTACTGGTGGCCAAAGATGCGGCAAGACATTCTGCGCTTTTGTGACAGCTGCGCCGTTTGCCAGCAGAGTAAGACGCCTGTTGGGCGCCCTAGAGGGTTGTTGTCGTCTCTACCTGTTCCGGAGAGGCCATGGCAAATCATTTCCATGGATTTTATTTCAGATTTGCCTAAGTCTGGGGGTTATACTTGTATTTGGGTGGTGGTGGATTTATTTAGTAAACTGGCTCATTTTATTCCTTGTTCAACCATTCCGGCGGCCCCTACGTTGGCCTTACTATTTACTAAGCACATCTATCGTTTGCACGGAGCACCCGAGGTGATTATTTCAGATAGGGCTCCGCAATTTGTGTCACGCTTTTGGAAACACTTCCATGAGTGCTTGGGGACTAAGTTGAACGTTTCTTCAGCCTTTCATCTGCAAACGGATGGACAGTCGGAACGGGTTAATGGGCTCTTAGAGCAGTATCTGCGTTGTTTTTGTTTAGATCAACCCACGGCTTGGGTGAAGTGGCTACCGGTGGCGGAGTTTGCTTACAACAATGCGGTGCACACGTCTAGTCAGCATACGCCGTTTGAGCTAACTTATGGTTTTCACCCACGGGGAGGTGTGGCGCCGTCGACCAATGTGGTCTCTTCGGACCCTGTGTACCGCTCTTCGGAAATGGCTGCATTGCATGATGTTGCCCGTCGCTTACTGCTGGAAGCTAAGGCAACGCAGAAGACTCAGGCTGACCGCCACAGGCAGGCAGGGGAGGAGTTGGAAGAAGGGGATTTGGTATGGTTATCTTCCAAACATATTAAACAGGCTGGGGGAAAGTTTGCGCCTCGGTATTTGGGTCCCTTTCCTATCGTTAAAAAGATTTCTTCTGTTGCGTTTCGTTTGCGTTTACCGTCTAGTTTAAAGGTCCATCCAGTCTTTCATCGTTCGCTGTTGAAACTTGATACCTCTAGTCGTCGTGGTGCTATAGCGGAGGGTATCACTGCCACTTCTCCGCCATCGGGGGAGGAGGCCTTTGTGAGAGGGGATAGTGTTATGATTGAGCCTCATGGCTCTGTTTCTGACAGACGTGGGCGTAAGACTCCTCGAGAGTCAGATACTCTCGAGGAGCGAGAGAGAAAAAGACTGCGAGACATATTTGCAGCACCATCTGACGAAGAGTCTTTCGAAGGGTTTACGGAGAGAATGGAGGAAGGGCTGGTTAGCTCAGAGGAGGACGAGATGGATTGGACTCGGGTAAGGGAGGAATTGGGTGCCACTGGCCATGATGGGACAGAAGATGAATGGGGACCTTCAGGATTAGACCCATGGCTTAGCTGGAGGGATGGGACGGGATCCACAGCTGGAGATGCTGTTGGGCGTAGTCAGAGGTGTTCCAGCTCTGACGAGGAAAGTGATGAGGAAACGCCCGGGTTAAGGAGGACAGCTGACAGTGATGAGGATTTGTAACTGGCATAAAATGGGGCTTGGGAGCAATTGCAAATTGCGTCGGGCAAGGTAATCTGGGCAAACGCTTGGGATTCGTGTGTGTGTGTGGGACGCTTCCCTGAAGACTTGTGTGCTTTCCTGTGCTGAGACGTAAGTTGATTGGAATCCAGGGTCAGACGGCGGGAGGGATTGTGTGGGCATTTGTTTGTGCAAACCTGTGCTTACTCTTATTAGCTTGACCTTCCGTCGTCTTCTTGACGGACGCCATCTCCTGCTTTGAGAACTCGGACTGAACTGACCACGGCTTGTCTTCCCCCCTTCTTGGACTTGGAAAAACTACAAACGTCTGCTTCTGGCTTTGATCTACGGAACGGAACTGGTCTACTCTACTGCTAAAGTCCCTGGCGGATTTGTTCGTTTGGAATCCTGTCTGCTGTGTGTGTGGGAGCGACGCAAGTTACTCTAAACACAGTGTTGGCAGCAGAGAGGAATCTGCTGCCAATTAGTTGCATTCTTTGTATCTTTTGTTCCTTGGCTTTCGTTTTGTTTATACCCAGGCTGAAGAAAGCAGTTTGTTTTTACCCGGATTAAACTCCGGTTTAATCCGGTTTATCTTTTGAACATTTACTTTTGCCCCTTTTTGCTCCTAAAGGCAAAAATTGCCTGGCCCTTGTGTTTTTACGGGCATTTTTGAGTTCTGTAATCTAATAAACTCTGTTACTTTGAATCTTGTGGCGTTCTGTCCTTGACAATAATACTGTAAATTGAGAACTGGGAGTCTGAAGTTGTACCCTTTTTATCTTCTATAATACTTGACTTCGAGTGATATGAAGTGTTTCCTTGGGCATTCCACATCTCAAAGTATATTATTAACCTGGAAAACAGAAGCCTCAGAATATATACTTGAGTGCACACAATGTCTCTTGAATCAGCTTTTAAATTCTAAAGAGAGATCATTAAAATCTACACTGAGTATTCTTCTTTCAAATATTACATTTTTGCTCCCTTTATTAACATCAAACACCACAATGAGTGAGAGGAAATCAAATCGGATGAGAAATCCATTTTTCTTCATTAGTAAAAAAAGAGGTGTAACGGTTTGCCCACAAACCAGAGGAGAAAAACCACAGGAAGGACGACAGATCAAAGGAAGGCTATATCGCACCACTTACTTTCATTGTCTGAACTGTCACTGCTGCTTAAATGCCTGTGGCGTTTCATCCTGACGCATGCTAGAAAGAGAGGGAAGACAAGGGCTTGGTGAAATTCCTCTTATAAGATAAACATTCTCCAACAACATACACACATTTCTTACTGCCTGATAACAGGATACTTAAGACATAACTACAAGATTTTATGAAGGATGCTTTCAAATATCTCGCCAGAGCACAAGCTACTTCCATAGTAAACAGACCATATTGAATAATCCACTAACTCTAACCATGCTGGTTAAGGTCACCCTGGCATGAAGCTGGCAATGGCCTTGGGCCATTTAAAAATGAAAATAAAGAAAGAAGGCAGCAGAACATTCAAAGAAGAACAATGGCACATAATAAATGGCAAAAGAGAAAAAGAGAAGTTATTATCTTACACAGTATCTCTCCCCCCACCAAAAAGTGTTTTTATAATTCTCTGCCAATTTACTCTAACAATCCAGGTGTGTGTTAAGATCAGAGGCAGACAAATAGATCTACAGCTCAGCTGCTGTTTCAACAAGGAAGCCCTGTTTCAGCTGCAACCTATATTCAACAGGATAGACAGAGGTCTTCCTTGCAGATGCAGATGATAGAAGTAGGCTGCCATAGACTGCGTGGGGAATCTAAATATAGACTCGGCAACCAGCTGCCGAAAATAGCTGTGACAGAACAAATACACCAAGCAAGACAACTGATTATTTCCCCAGCTTCTACAATGAGGCCTGACCCACAGTAATCTCTGAAGCAAGAAAATGATGAGGTCCACAACCACCAAAGCATCAGGTATTCACTCCCAGATCATTCAATTTATTAAAATGTAATAGCCATGCCTAAGGAAATACTGAAGAAATGATTATGCCTATTGTAAGGCAACATGCAAGCTTGTCTTGCAATAGCATTTTCAGAAGTATAATTCACAAGGTAATACCTACAATGAACTTGTAATATGATTTTAATCTATTAATGTGAGTGTGACAGCCAAATCCCATTTTGACTGTAGCTATTCTATCTTTTCATATTTTAGCATAGTGTAGTGGTTTTTCGTGTTGGACTCAGGGTTCAAATCTCATTAATACCTATGATTCAGATCTTGAAGCACGGAATGAGTGTCAATGAGATGTACAGTCAATACGGTAAGTGGTTTCACTATTGTACTAAGACATCAGAAATCCAGGGTTCAAATCCTCACTCTTCTATGGAAACCTACTGGTTGACTTGGAAAAGTCACACACTCTCAGCCTCAGAGGAAGGGAAGGACAAATTTACTCTTAACAATTTTTGCCAAGAAAATCCCTAATAGTTTTTCATTAAGGTCTCCATAAGTCAGAAATGACTTGAAAACCAACAACAACAAATGAATTCAGATCAAATTAGAGTGCAATATCCATTCAATTATTACTCTGAAAGATCTCTTACATTTTGCTGATCACACAAAGCAGAAGCTGTTGTTCTTTAAGAGTTGCTAATTCACTGCAAATATGATATTACTCTCAAGTTCAGTGATGAAAAAGAAGGAAAGGAATGTGGACTAGATGTTCAAAACCATGATTTACCTATTGTGTGCCTAGAATCTCAAACCAGTATGCACATTCCTAACTGCTGTTAACACAAACCACATTTTCATATTGTCTCAATGCAGCCAGATTCTTGCTTAAGGGATGTGATGTCTAGAACTAGATGCTTCTGTTCTCATTCCTTATACTGATGATGAAATTTTCTTCAAATGTTACAGGAACAGACATCCTTAAACACACATTGGCTTAATGATTGAAATCTTCGATAGACTTTAACACTAATTACCATATATGCTCTCATGTGTAAGGTGACCTCATGTTCAAGCCAAGGAACAAATTATGGATTTTGCTTTGATACATGGATAAATTGAGGGTAAAAGAGGAATGTAGCAAATCTTTTCCTCTCCTTGCAAAAATGTATAAAGGAAACATACTGAGGAAGAATTAAAGAGAAAGAAAGGATCGGTTTCTTTAAGGAGTTATAGCAGTGGTGTAAATTAAATCAATTGTCTTCAAATGTCTACATCTATACAAATATAGACACAGAAAATAATATAAATAAGGAAAAAGACCAGGAATGTAGCATGAAAAGAGGGAGTAGAAGATCAAGGAAAGCAACCTGCCTTATTAGGAACCCAACACAAAGACAGTGACAAGACAAGATAGTGTGGAGGGATGAGTGTGTTGTTTTGTGATGTGTACTGGGGAAGGCATTTAATTTTGTTGTACAATAGCACAATGACAATAAAGCTGTTCTTTTCTAAGACGCAGAGCCAAGAAGCACTCCAACCCCTTTACTCCTCCCTTGCCCAAACTGGAGGGGGGAAAAAGAAAAAGCTCTCCCTTCTCTTCTTCCTCAATCTTTTTCAGACAAAGCAATGTTCATTAATTAGTACATAAATCAGACATGGGCAATCTTTTTTGCCTTGAGGGCACATTGTGGCCCAGCCAGAAGGGCCAGGCTGGGAGGGAGAGCAGCTGGGCACATGCTGGGTGGGACGGGCCTGGGAGGCAAAGGATCTGGGAGAGGGAAGGACCAGGATGGGGTGGGACAGGACCCAAGTCATCCTCAGATTCTCCTCCTGGCATAAGCGCAGGGATGCTTACCCCATCTTTATGCCGGGAGGAAAACTAGACATGTGGCAGTTGCTCCGATCCTCCTCCCCAATCCTCCTCCCTCGATCTTCGGGCGGTCCTGTCAGCATGATGCTGGGAGGAGGGCGAGACAGACGACATCCGAGAGTGCTTTGGAGGGCTCTCAACCACTGCGTCCCTTCCTCGAGCCGTCCTCCTGGCTTAAGTACAGGGCAGCTCGCACTGTCCTTATGCCGGGAAGTGGGCGAGACAAATGGAGGCTGAAAGCGCTCTAGAGGGCTCTCACCTGCTGCATGTCTTCCTCCCCCGTCCTTTCTGAATAAGGTTGAGGGGGGCATCCTTATGCCAAGAGGACAGAGAAAATGAGGGTAGGCACCCTGGGGGCTGCATCCGTCCCCCGAGCCTTAGTTTGCCCATGCATGACATAGATGAATAATGTGGCACCATCCATTTTAAATACAGACAGGTTTTCATAGTAAGCCCCGATTAAAAATGGCTGCCATAGTTTCTCAGCAGAGAAACTTATGCAGGAAGCTCTTTATTAAAAATGGCCACTGCTACTCTATTCCACCTCAAAGGCCCGAAATGGCAGGTGCACAACATTCTTCCCTCATGTTACTGCTGAACTCCATGAAAGCAAGGAAAAAAGGGAGAAAGAGGGCTGCCTTTCTTTCTCTATTTGGGCAAGGAAGGACTAAAGGGGTGGTAGTGCTTCTAGCCCAGTGGTTCTCAACCTGTGGGTCCCCAGATGTTTTGGCCTTCAACTCCCAAAAATCCTAACAGCTGATAAACTTGCTGGGATTTCTGGGAGTTGTAAGCCAAAACACCTGAGGAGCCACAGGTTCAGAATCACTGTTCTTGCCACGGCCTTTGCACTAGGTGCCTATCCCAGCATTGACTTGTGTCTGTGCTGACCTTGGTTTTCTCAACTTAAGAGTATATACAGTACCATATGTACATACCGACTGCATTCTTGGTGACCAAAGGACACCAAAAAAACTTCCCTCAAATAATACTTAAACTTACAACACTGCTAGCGATGGAAGGCTTATTAAAATTTACACAGCTATTGTCTTTTTCTGCACAGATAAATCGAAGAAATCAAGGTCAGATTCTGAAGGTATTCAAGAACATGTTACGAGAAACTCAGGTTTGAACAATGAGCTACAGATCTTCCAATAGGACCCCAAACATTTGAACTGTTACAACCTCCTCCAAGGAATTTTGGGAATAATAGTGTTGTGTGCAGAAATTTGAACCTACAAGGGAAAGACATAGCAAACCAATTACAATTCAGTGGAGTAGCCACCTCACTAACATACCTTGCCTCTAGTAGGTAGGTCAAAGTGAAAGGGTCCAAATCTTTAAAGTTCTACTTATTTCACAAGACATCCTAGTGGCCAAATGTATCATATTTACAAATAATACTGGGGACTGTTATGGCATTATAGCTCACAGCATGAAATGGGACATATTAAGCTTAGCCATATTGGTCATACAGGGAAATACAATAACATCCAAAATCCACAAACAGTGATCCCTTTATTTGGCTAACTAAGGTAAAGGTAAAGGTTTCCCCTGACATTAAGTCCAGTCGTGTCCGACTCTGGGGGTTGGTGCTCATCTACATTTCTAAGCCGAGCTAACTAAAAATGCATAAAATACATAATGAAAGCTTTCAAAACTCCACAAGTTGAGCCATACACAGAGCTTTAAAGAGGAACTTTGCAAATTGTGGAAAGCCTCTATAAATAAAAAAAAAAATCCAGAGAAACCCAAGACTAGGAAGGCCATGACTCTTTGCCCCAGATCACTGAAAGCCTGATACTTATAGAACAGGACCAAAGCAAGCCTCTTTAATTCCCTCTGTGTCCCAGATTACATCTAGCTCCCAACCTGATCTCATTCATTGGTCTGCATGCTCTCAGTTCTCACTTGTTCTCTTCCAATCTGCTGAAACTTCGAACCCATCCCTCATTTTTGCAGTGGCATTCCCACTGCCCACTAAGGGCTAACAATTATTTTGCCCACTTCCTGGAAAGATCACAACCAGGGCAATCTGATCTTGGGTCTATCTTTTGCACAAACAGAAAGCCTGTTCACATGGTTGCTGCCAGTTTTTCCTGCAGGATATTCTCTCAACACATCTCAAATTTCAAGAGTTGCTAGCATTTGAAGTTGCAGCCCGAGGGCCTATTCTAAAATTATATAGAAGTGGCAGATGAAGTCCAAGCAAGGAATGTTGCTGCTCGTTAACTTCTGTGCATCATTTTTGAATACATCATCCTGTCATCCAGTAAAGATGCAACATCTCAGACCACAATAACACAGCTTTCTCAAATCTAATATAACAGCAGTGTGTGCGAAAAAGACCTTGGAGTCCTCGTGGACAACAAGTTAAACATGAGCCAACAATGTGATGCGGCAGCTAAAAAAGCCAACGGGATTCTGGCCTGCATCAATAGGGGTATAGCGTCTAGATCCAGGGAAGTCATGCTCCCCCTCTATTCTGCCTTGGTCAGACCACACCTGGAATACTGTGTCCAATTTTGGGCACCGCAGCTGAAGGGAGATGTTGACAAGCTGGAAAGCGTCCAGAGGAGGGCGACTAAAATGATTAAGGGTCTGGAGAACAAGCCCTATGAGGAGCGGCTTAAAGAGCTGGGCATGTTTAGCCTGCAGAAGAGAAGGCTGAGAGGAGACATGATAGCCATGTACAAATACGTGAAGGGAAGTCATAGGGAGGAGGGAGCAAGCTTGTTTTCTGCTTCCCTGCAGACTAGGACACGGAACAATGGCTTCAAACTACAGGAAAGGAGATTCCACCTGAACATCAGGAAGAACTTCCTCACTGTGAGAGCTGTTCGACAGTGGAACTCTCTCCCCCGGACCGTGGTGGAGGCTCCTTTTTTGGAGGCTTTTAAGCAGAGGCTGGATGGCCATCTGTCGGGGGTGCTTTGAATGCGATTTCCTGCTTCTTAGCAGGGGGTTGGACTGGATGGCCCATGAGGTCTCTTCCAACTCTACTATTCTATGATTCTATGACTCTATGATTCTATGATAAACAGGTGAAAGGAGAAGAAGTAAAGGAAACACGATCTGTGTTACAATTTCTCCTAGCCACCAGCAAGGCTAAAGGTACAGTAGAGTCTCACTTATCCAACATAAACGGGCCGGCAGAACGTTGGATAAGCGGATATGTTGGATAATAAGGAGAGATTAGGGAAAAGCCTATTAAACATCAAATTAGGTTATGATTTTACAAATTAAGCACCAAAACATCTTGTTATACAACAAATTTGACAGAAAAAGTAGTTCAATACGCAGTAATGCTATGTAGTAATTACTGTATTTACGAATTTTGCACCAAAATATCACGATGTATTGAAAACATTGACTACAAAAATGCGTTGGATAATCCAGAATGTTGGATAAGCGAGTGTTGGATAAGTGAGACTCTACTGTACATCAGAAAACTGTTTTATAACTTCATATAACTTGTGGATGTGCTTTCAAGTTACTGATTAATTTATGGGAACCCAAAAAATTTCATGGAATTTTCTTAGGCATGGAATACTCAGGGTTTGCTTTGAAATATGGCCTAAAGCCCTTGGCATTCATTAGTGGTCCCGCATGTATGTACTAACCAGGGCTAACCTTGCTCAGCTTCCAATTATCAGATGAAATCTGGTGTCTTTAGACCCTTTTGATAACTGTTATATACAACTGATACATACGATGAATTCATATCAGCTGAAGCAGTCACAGAAAGGCACAACAAAGAAAAGGCATTATCTTCAAGGGAGAGAACTTCTAAATAGCAAAGTAATTGCCAATGTTTAAGGAAATTTGGCAAAACAAAATATTTGGTAAACCAAAACAACCTCCATTCTCCCATAGGAGCATAGCCATTTTTTAAAGTTACATTTAATTTGTTTGACAGATGGCGGCATAAAACCATATGTACAATTACTTTTTATTGTTCTGCAAATTTCTGACTCTGGGTTTCTTCTTAATTGGTTAAACTTTATTATGATCTACACATTTTCAAGCTCATGACCTAAGAGTTCATAATGCCATTGCAATCTTTGGGAACATTCAGCAAGCTTTTGATAACTGGCATAGTGCTCCCCAATGACTTATCACATAGTGAATACTAAAACTCTGCTCTTCTCAGTTTCCACGCATTATTGCATTAATTCAGAATGTAATCAATGCTTTACATTCAGCATTGACATGGTTATTCCAAAGAATGTGGTAGAAATGTGAAACTAAAATTTAGCCTTATATCTGTCACAGCATAATATCATCTGCATAAGATCAACAGCCTTAATTTGCATTGTGTTTTTTAAAAAAATATTTACACCCCATATGCTGGTTAGCATCGCATTGTGTAATTGTGACAAAAGTTCCTTCATTTAATTTCTGAAACACTACAGTCACATCACATAATTATTTTTATATTGATTAGATGAACTGATTTTATATATGGTAATCAGGCCTCATTCCTTTCTGTCTCTAAAACTCAGTTACAAACGTTGGCACAGAGAAAACATGAAAAACCAAATTGGATTAATGAAGGCTTGGGAAATGTATTGGAGGGGAGTGGGGGGTTAACCATCAAGCTTAAAAACAATCTACTGTACATACAGTACTCATGTATAAGCCAATGTCACATATAGTTGGAGAGCAGATTTGTGAATCAAAATTATGGAATAGAATAGAAAAATAATGTAATAGAAGGGAAGAACAGAACTGTATATGACTGAAAGGACAGGAGATGGGAGAAGTAGAAGGAGGGAATAGCATAGTCAAATACAATTATTATATTGATGTTAAGTAGTACTGCACTGCTTCATGTATATATACATGGATTGGTTTGTTTTTTAAAGAATATGTAAATTTAAAAATAATAATACAAATACGAATTTAAAAACTGTTGTTTAAGAATCCTCTTTTCTTCTGCCACCAAAAAAATGTGCAAGTGTAATTAAGACAAATACAGAAATCATCCAATTCCATTGTCATGATCCCTTGGGTATGAAAAACACACGTACTCAATTAGAACAAAGAGAAGAAGGAAGCACAGGACACAAATTAAAGGAAGACAATTTCATTATTTTACCTTGTCCCAATAAGAACTCTGGTTAGTTCAGAATGATGTAATGCCAGTTGACATCACTTTAATTGCCATTGCTCAATGCTATGAAAGCGTGGAAGTTGTAGTTTTTACAAGGCATTTAGCCTTCTCTGCCAAAGAGTGCTGGTGCCTCACCAAACTACAAATTTCAGGATTCAATAGCATTGAGCCATGGCAGTTCAAAGCAGCACCAAACTGCATTGATTAGACAAGAGTAGATGCAGCTGAAGAATTAGATTTGGGCCTTTAAAAGTTATGATTTGTTCTTGTTAAAAGGATTTCTTTCAGAAGGCCCCTGTAAACTTGATTTTAAGAAAAAATCTCACATTTACACTAAATCCTATTGCTAGACTGGTTCAGGAAAGTCACAAGTTTTATCATGGTGCTAATTCATAACCTGATGATATATATATATGAATTTGGAATACACATTTCTGACAAACAATTGCTTACCATTACAGTCAAACTGCAGATGAGGAAAGCGGGATGGAAATAAAAGCTTGTGAGGGAAGAAAAAGTACAGGAGCCTAAACTTCATTGCAACGTCATTTGGAAATACCTATCTATGGTTTGGCAGCAAGTCCAGCCCAAGTCCCGGACTCCCAGACTAACAAAACTCTCTAATAAGCAGATGAAAAAGAATCCTATGAGAAGACGATGAGAGGTAAAAGGATGTATTTATTTATTCATTCATTCATTTTACAGCATTTCTACCACGCCTTTCTCACCTAAAGGGACTCAAGGCAGCTTACAAAACTGGCAAAATTCAATGCCAGTAACACAATACAATAACATCAACATAGAGCATTTCAAAACAATTAAACATTACTCAAATAAAAACAATATACAAAGCTTAAAACACATAAAGTGCTTGAATCTATTTGTCCAGGAACCTTGCACATAATCCTTAGTCTAGACCGTGTCGAGCCATAAAGTTATTCGTTAAATGCTTGCGCATATAGCCATGTCTTTAGTTTTTTCCTAAAGCCCAAAAGAGATGGAGCCTGCCGGATGTTGCTAGGGTGGGTGTTCCACAGATGAGGAGCCACCACTGAGAAGGCCCTGTCTCTCGTTCCCACCAGCCGTGCTCGTGAGATCGGTGGGACCAAGAGCAGGGCCTCCCCAGATGATTTTAAGGTTCTCATTGGCTCATAGGAGGAGATACGTTCGAACAGGTAAGTTGGACCAGAACTGTTTAGGGCTTTATAGGTCAAAACCAGCACTTTGACTTGGACTCGGTAGCATATTGGCAGCCAGTGGAGCTGGCGCAACAGAGGAGCGGTATGCTCCCTGTATGCCGCTCCAGTTATCAGTCTGGCTGACGCCCGTTGTACTAATTGAAGCTTTCGGGCAGTCTTCAAAGGCAACCCCACATAGAGCGCGTTGCAGTAATCCAAGCGGGATATAACCAGAGCGTGGACCACTGTGGCCAAGTCAGACTTCCCAAGGTACAGGAGCAGCTGGCGCACAAATCTTAGTTGTGCAAATGCTCCCCTGGTCACTGCCGAGACCTGGGGTTCCAGGCTCAGCTATGAATCCAGGAGAATATCCAAGCTGCGAACCTGTGTCTGCAGAAGGAGTGTAATCCCCGTCCAGCACAGGCTGTAACCCTATGCCCTATTCGGCCTTACAACTGACCAGGAGGACCTCTGTCTTGTCTGGATTCAGTTTCAATTTGTTCGCCCTCATGCAGTCTGACACAGCGGCCATGCACCGGATCAGGACCTGAACAGCTTCCTTAGTGACAGGTGGGAAGGAGTGATAGAGTTGGACATCATCTGCGTACAAGTGACACCGTACCCTGAAATTCTGGATGATCTCTCATGTAGATGTTAAACAGCATAGGGGACAGTACTGACCCCTTCGAGACCCCCACAAGACAATGGTTGCGGGACCGAGCAGGTGTTCCCCAGATTAATTAAATGGATTCAAAATACACCAATTACTTAATTTCAAGATTTTGCAGGGAAAATATTGTACAAAATCCTTAATTTGAGCCTATTTATCTCCAAACCAGTCAGATTTAAAAGCATTGGCTAGATGTTACATCCAGAATCTTTCCATGTGTTTGTCATATATTTTAATAAAATATTAATGATTTTTAAAACTGAGGGGAGAAAACCTTCGAAGAACACTGTTCAACCAACTGTCCTCATGTTCATACTAATAAATGGTTAATTTTGAAACCACCCTGACTTTAAAACCAATGTATTGTAGTGGCAAATGTTTTTTCCTGAAAGGACAAAGATGGTACTATATATATTGTTTGATTTTTTTTTTTAGTTGGTATGTTAAGAAGAGTGAGGCTACAGTTGAAAGCTACCTGTATTCAATGAAAACCTGATGCTTGTGATTCTCCTTGTTAGGACTTAAGAACAGGAAGGCCCTGAACTGCTATGGTGTGAACAAAGCAATCACAAAGCAATTTTCACAGAGACAGGTGTGGAGGAGTTGTTCAAAGTAGCTAAAGATAATGCTAATGACTGCCGATTTTTAAAGAATGTTAAAGTTTTAATTAATTTACTGGATGTTCAGAGATGGGGGAAGCCTGCTGAAATGTTGGGCTCACACTACAACATTTCTTTGAGAACACTATTGTTCAAGTAATTAAAGTGTTCCACTGCATTTCCTGAATAACTCACTATTGCTTATCTAGACAGACCAAATTTCCACTCAGACCACAACAGATACATCAACTTTCTCCCTTCAAAACTTCAATCTATTATATGAATGTAACAGTTCAGCAAACTTCATTGCACTCCAAAAAGCCTGTGGCACTTTAATGAGGTTTCATCCCCAGCTGCAGATAGTCAAGGCACACATTTTACAGAAACTAAAATTAGAAGGATGTTTCACCTTAACAGGCTTATTTTCTGGGAGAATCAAACTACACTTCTGCTGCTGAAGACATCCTGTCGATGTCTGCATGAGTCTTTCCTTCTTGGTTTGCATCCTAATTAGATGGAGGCAAAGCAATAAGTCATGCACACACAGACACTAACACAAATAAAAGGGGGTTGTCAACCTAATTATGGTTTGTGTAGTACTGTGCAAGAAGAAACTCACTAACTATATATGGGAACCGCAAACTCCGTATCCAAAATAAAGGTGGTGTCACAGATGCACTATTGACAAAATAGCGGACACAACTCAGTTAAATTGGTCTGATTTAAACATATAGTAGAAGCCCGTATCAGTGGGTGAAATGTTCCTGGACTTTATGTGGATACATGGAATTGCAGACAGTAGAAACTCCAGCAATACATGGAGTGAGAGTTGCCAGATGTCCAAGCTGGATTTAGAAAAGGCAGAGGAACCAGATACCAAATTGCCAATATCCACTGGATAATAGAGGAAGCCAGGGAGTTTCAGAAAAACATCTACTTCTGCTTTATTGACTATTCTAAAGCCTTTGACTGTGTGGATCATAATAAACTATGGCATGTTCTTGGTGGTATGGGGATACTTAGCCACAGTAAGAATAGATCACGGAACAACAGACAGGTTCAAGATTGGGAAAGGAGTACAGCAGGGATGCATACTTTCACCCTCCCTATTCAACTTGTACGCAGAACACATCATGCGACATGCGGAGCTTGAGGAATCCAAGGCTGGACTTAAAATTGCTGGAAGAAACATTAACAACCTTAGGTATGCAGATGATACCACTCTAATGGCCGAAAGTGAGGAAGAGCTGAGGAGCCTTATCACCAAGGTGAAAGAAGAAAGTGCAAAGGCTGGGTTGCAGTTAAACGTCAAGAAAACCAAGATCATGGCAACTACACCTATTGATAACTGGCAAATAGAAGGAGAAAACGTGGAGGCAGTGACAGACTTTATATTTACAGGCGCAAAGATCACTGCAGATGCAGACTGCAGCCAGGAAATCAGAAGACGTTTACTTCTTGGGAGGAGAACAATGGCCAACCTTGACAAAATAATGAAGAACAGAGACATCAAACTGGCAACGAAGGTCCGCACAGTCAAAGAAATGGTATTCCCCATAGTAACCTATGGATGCGAGAGCTGGACCATAAAGAAGGCTGAGTGAAGGAAGATAGACGCTTTTGAACTCTGGTGCTGGAGGAAAATCCTGAGGGTGCCTTGGACCGCAAGAAGATCCAACCAGTCCATCCTCCAGGAAATAATTGCTGGATGCTTACTGGAGGGAAGGATATTAGAGGCAAAGCTGAAGTATTTTGGCCACATCATGAGGAGACAGGAAAGCTTGGAAAAGATCACGATGCTGGGGAAAATGGAAGGAAAAAGGAAGAGAGGCCGACCAAGGGCAAGATGGATGGACGGTATCCTTGAAGTGACTGGCTTGACCTTGAAGGAACTGGGGGCGGTGATGGCGTGGACTGGTCCATGAGGTCACGAAGAGTCGGAGACGACTAAACAACTGAGCAGCAGCAGAGAACCCTATTGAAATAAAGGACTTCCAGCACAATAATGCCATAGGCTCTCACTGGAGGATCTTGAAAACGCATAGAGAACCTACTTTGTCAGATGTGGGTAATTGAAACTGCAGCTACTGGTCCCATGGATACAGGGGTCGTACTGCACATAAATGACGAAATCCTTGTTTTGTGTCTTTGTAAAGTTCAATAACTTAGATCCTAAAATACAAATTAAATAAACATATGTAATTGAACCTGTGATCCATTTCTCCATTTATTTTATAGGAAACCCACATCAGCAGTGCTGAATAGGAACAGATACTTTTCCCCATTGCTTCTTATGCCCTTCCTAGAAGAGTGTTCTGGTGAAAAAATCACAACAGAAAAACTGTCAAGATTTCCACATTTTTAAAATAGAAATAAGATTAAATGCTCACACTCAGGGACTATAGGTAGCAATTTCACAGTCCTGCCATGTTTTTGCCCCAACGGCTGTTTAAAACCCAGGAAACACCTTCTTGTAAAACAAAGAGTGAACCAGAAGTCACTTCTAATTTTTGAATAAAATAGCCCCCTACATATACACCAAAACTTGGCAAAATACAGTTGTCGTTTTTAAGAAGGACTATTCCAGGCACAAAAAGCATCCAGGTATTGTTGGACTACAACTCCCATGAACCCTGGCTAGTGCAACCAACAGTGAAAACTTACTAGGAGTTGCAATCCAGACATAAATCCAGACACGGTTTGTCACCTCTGATTGAGACAATACCACTGGATCATCCATATAATTCTGGATTACCATTTCAGCACTGCAACTGCAAACCTGAAGCTAACAAAAAGTCTTCTGAACTGCAAATGTATGCTCACTGAACAATTCTCTTGAGTCTGTTCAAATATATGGTCTGAAAGTTTGGATTTGCCATTATTTTTAAAACTCATTTCTTTCACATAAGCTTTTTCTTGGATGTAAGATATTTCAATGTACATGTCAAAGTTCCTTAGGTTGTGTCACAAGTGTATAACATTGCAATTGATTGAGGAGCAAACATGTACAGGGCTGTATTGTCAACAACTCACAGAAAAATTATAAAGTGTAATTTCATTACAGTATCTGATTTAAGTTTTGTAGCATAAATAACCATTTGTATGACTAATAAATTTCTGGATGACAAAACTGAAACTTGCAGTACGATATTCTAACTTTCATGAAGCAGAAAGGAAAAGTGTAGGAGCACCTTTTACTTGAAACAAAGAATGTAACAGAAGGTAACTGTAACAGCATTTTACGGAAACGTGCATGAAGACAGCAAGATGTGCTTCTGAACTTTTGATGCTGCAGAACTACGAGTGTTAGACCACTATACTCAGGGCCGTAGCCAGAAAAATTGGGGGGGGGGGGTGTTTTGCTGAATTGCTAAATATAAGGCCTCCCCCAAAAGTAAAACCTAGCAAAGTTTTTGTTTGGAAGCCTGCCCGCCAAACAGAAAACCAGAGCATGCAGGATTGGTAAAAGTATTTACCATAGAGTGTTGTACATGGAAATAATGGTAGTAACAAGAAATTCTTGATAGGATTCACGGTTTGTCTGGTTATGCTGCTTTGTGATGACATCTACTGTACAGTATATAATAAATGTTCACTTTTTGTTCAACAAAAAATGTGAATTCTTCTTCATGGAAAAATAAGACATCCCCGGAAAATAAGACCTAGCGCATCTTTGGGAGTAAAAATTAATATAAGACACTCTTATTTTCGGGGAAACACAGTAGTGTATGCTCTATCCTTCTACCCTGAACTTCAGAAATGTATCAGCATAGCTGCTTTTAAAAGACTTCAAGCCAACAACTCATCCCTTTTCTTTAGATAACCATGCACTGTTTCCATTTTATTGCTCAACAGTATTTACATTTCCCTTTAAAATAACACTCTTTTCATTGCATCTCTCTATCCCAATTCAGTCGCTTAGCAGAAAGGGACAATTCTGTGTTCACTTCCTTCCGGACTGGAGCAAGTAGCACTGTTGTTCTTTGCTCCCATCCTGGCTTTCAACAGCCTCCTCCTCCATGAATAGCAACCCTGTGTCTGGCTGTGGGAAAGGGCCAACAGCAGCAATATGATTATACCTAATCCTTGTCAGTGGGCTTTAAAAAAAAAACTGCAGTCTGCAAGGCGAGGAACAGTTCCACTCTATCACATGGCTGCTGCTTCTTCCTCTGGCAGCTCTATGGAATGGAAAACCCAAGGCATGCGTGACTCCAAAAAAGACGGAAAAGGCTGCATCACTTAGGAACAATTTCAAATAAGGGTACCCATTCAAGATGTGCACACAATAGAAAATTTCCACCAAGAGTAATGCTCTAAAAAAATTAGAATAGAAACTGCTATTCTTGTTTCTTGACGTTTCTGTTTGATGTTTGATGTTTTGTTTTATGTCTGATATAACAGGATGCATTTTGATTTATGTACTTTTAGTTGTTAAGTCATAATTTGTTTCTATATGTTGGATTATCAATTTTCATTACTACAGGTGTACTGTTGTTGTGTTCGGGCATTGAATGTTTGCTTTTTATGTCTGGAATCCACACTGAGTCCCTCCAGGGAGATAGAGCAGAATATAAATAAAGTTGTTATTTATTTATTTATTTCCAATATTTCTATCCCGCCCTTCTCACCCGAAGGGACTCAGGGCAGTGTACAATTGGCAACAATTTGATGCCGACACATCATTAAAACAACAACATATAAAAATGTATTACAACCAGTTAAATACTGTATAAAATATAAAACATAAAACATATGCTTAAAATTCATTCGTCCAATATCCTCCTACTTTATCCATATAACAGTCTGGGTCGTCTTTATCATTTATTCGTTAAAGGCCTGGGCACATAGTCATGTTTTTAAGGCTTTTCTAAAACTCAAAAGGGTTGGGGCTTGCCGTATATCTCTGGGGAGGGCGTTCCACAGCCGGGGAGCCACCACCAAGAAGGCCCTGTCCCTCGTTCCCACCAGCCGCGCTTGTGAAGCAGGCGGGACCGAGAGCAAGGCCTCACCAGATGACCTTAGGGATCTTACTGGCTCATAGGAGGAGATGCGTTCGAACAAGTAGATTGGGCCAGAACCATTTAGGACTTTATAGGTCAAAACCAGCACTTTGTATTGGGCTCGGTAGCATATCGGCAGCCAGTGGAGCTGGTTTAGCAGGGGGGTGGAATGCTCCCTGTATGCCGCCCCAGTTATTAATCTGGCTGTACTAGTTGTACTAGTTGGAGCTTCCGGGCCGTCTTCAGAGGCAACCCCATGTAGAGAGCGTTGCAGTAGTCCAGTAGAGCGGTAGAGAGTTGCAGTTATTATTATTTCCTTCAACTTTCTAAATTAAACAATGTCTGATCTTTGGAAAGGGGAAATTCAAATATCTAATACTTTTGAGCAGACAGCTTTCCTTTTACCCCTTTCACCTGAGTCCCCTTGGGTGAGAAGGGCGGGGTATAAATGCTGTAAATAAATAAATAAATAAATAAATAAATAAATGTTTTACTAAATCTACAATTGCAAAGGATTGCAAAATGCAATTCTGTCAAAACATATATACTGGTGGTGTTCAGACGTAACTCCAACTTGGGATGGGTCTGAGGAAGAATTCAGTACAGTTTTGAGCATCCTTTATCCAAAAATCAGAAATACTTTAAAATACTCGAAGGACTCACATTTTGCCTTTTGATGGCCTAATGTAAACAGATGTTGTTTTGAGCACAAAATTATTCAAAATATTGTAAAAAAATACCTTCGGGCCACATGTATAAGGTGTGTATGAAATATATTTTGCGTTTAGACTTGGGTCCCACCTCCAAGATTCTTCACTAAGTATATATGTACAAATATAGATATTCCAAAATCTGAAAATATAGTAATCCAAAATACTTCTGGTTCCAAGCATTTTTGGATAAGGGATACTGTATCTGTCCTGTATCTCCTTTTGAGTAGTATGTACAAAATCAGTTGCAATATTCCTTCCACCAATCTTAATAATGACAATGAATACTACAAACCACAGAACTAAGGGAAAGAATTCATCAAGTTTCTGAAATGCTGAAAGGTTTGTTTTAAAAGTAGGTTCATAACTTCTAATATCAGATTAGTATTTTAGGAACTCACAAAATGAACCAATCCTTCAATTAGATCACGCATGGGCAAACTTCAGACCTTCAGGTGTTTTAGACTTCAACTCTCGCAATTCCTAACAGCCAATAAGATGACTGTGATTTCTGGGAGTTGAAGTCCAAAGCTTGCCCATATCTGAATTAGATAAATAAGGTATTATTCTTCAAATGTAATTTAATAACACAACATTTAGACTTCCCACAATATTAGGAAGTTTTTACTTCTCTGCACGCATAAAACCTACACTCCTCACCATACTTGCTCAGAAAGAACAACTACTGAGTCAATGAAATATATTCCTAAAAATCATGTATAGGGCTGCAAAGGTTTTTGCTTCAATGTCTTCCTTTTCAATCAGCTTCTAGGTTCTTAAGAAGGTCAAGCCATTGCAAGCTTGGATTCCTTCCACCGAAGAGGCAGCTGCCGGATGTTCTTATCACTTGCAAACATTACTAGCATTGTAGTGGAGGAATGCTCATGAGTAGCAGTTTTTTTAAGACTGTGAAAAATAAAACCAACACATATAACCTCACAAATGGAAGCAACATATATACCAGAAATCAGAAACAGTGCCATATTCATGCTGCTGACTCATGTAGTTTGAATGAAAACAGAGGGCCACTTACATCTGTTATTAATTACAACAATAAAAAATATAAACAGCAAGGTGCACATTTATTTCATTTTTTCATTTTATTAAAACATGTATAATCTTTCCTGTATTGTAGAGTCTCAGGATGGTGTACAAAAACATTAATCTATTTAAAATTACAAAACGTAATTTAAATGGACTCAAAGCATGTTAAATGATTTGACGAAACAGTTTAAACTAGTAAAAACAATGTAAAAACACACACACAGGCCAATTTGAATGAAATCAATTAGGAGAATCAAAGTTGATGCCAAAGGCTAACCAAACTGGAAATAATTCACTTGTCTTATGACTACCACAGAAATATGAAGAAGGCAAAAAACCACAAGTGGCATGATAGCCTTACAACAAATTATATCTAGCTCTATATATATGAAGATATATAGTTTAACAGCTTTAGCGCCTGCAGTATAATTTTGGGACGGGCAAAATATGGGCTGGAGGGCTCTTTGGATCTTTAAGTGTGGCCCACAGAACCCCCTAGATCCCTCCAAAATTTTAAAAAAGTTTTTCAGACTTGTTTTTTGGGGGGGGGGGGGAACAATTGGTCCCACATTTTTGAAAATTTCCTTTACAGACAGTTTGGTCTGCTATCCCACATGCCCCACAACACTCCCAAACAGAAGGAAAGTGTTCCCAGTCCTATTTGCAACTACACATACCTGGTGCAGACAGCTAAAGCTGGAAGAGACCAAGGGCTATTCAGTCCAATCCCCTGCCATGCAGGAAAACAACAATCAAAATGCTCCAGACAGATGGCCATTCAGCCTCTGTTTTAAAATGTCCAGGAAAGGAGGCGCCATCACCATCCAAGGCATGCATGCATTCATTCATTCATTCATTCTACTATCGAACAGCTCTTACTGCCAGGAAGTTTTTTTTTTGTATTGTTTAGGTGGAATCTCTTTTCCTGCAGTTTGAATCCATTGCACCATTGTGTCCTAGCCCCCAGAGCAGCAGAAAACAAGTTTTCCAACCTCAATCTGCCATCTTTTCAAATATTTAAACAGGGCTATCATCTCAGCCTTCTCTTCTAAATGAGCCACTAGCCACCAAGGACACATTCCAGGTTGGGCATAATCTATACACATAATAAAAATGAAAAATGCATATGTGTGTATGTGGAGGTGTCCACTTACACAGACAGCCTCCCTCCTCCACAACCAGCTCTAGTTCCCACTGAGCAGGAGACACCCATGGCCCTCCCTCCAC
The DNA here is from genome assembly GCF_035594765.1 of Anolis carolinensis. NCBI lineage: Eukaryota > Metazoa > Chordata > Lepidosauria > Squamata > Anolidae > Anolis > Anolis carolinensis. Next base: position 109,456,554 of record NC_085843.1, read on the forward strand.
TGACATGCAGGTTATAGTGAGCACCATAAACATGTTGCCCAAACCTTGCCAGTGTCCTCCACAGACACCATTCTGCCTCCCACCCAAGTGAAGGCTTTCATGTGGGGACTATTTCACCCTATATATTCTGTTTTCCTTCAGAATGGACATCGCAGGGTTCCTTAATTTGCATGACCCCACCCACTGCCTCTCCCTTAACCCTTTTCTACCTTTTCCTATGGCACACAGCTAATAGAGGAATTGATCAGCAACTGAACAAGATGTTTGGGGAGAATTCACCATGATTTACAGGAGTTGTACTTGACCTACATCCAGAGAGCACTGTAAGCCCAACCAACAATGCATCTGGACCACATCTGGGGAGGATGAAGGGACTTGCATTACCTTCACTGATACTGTGACCAACAATGGACTGGGGCCAAACTTGGCACAGAGAAGCCCCATGACCAACTGAACAAGGAGTTTGGAGGAATGCAGTCCACCTGCATCCAGCAATACTATGACCCCCACCGACAGTAGACTGGGACCAAACTTGGCGCAGAGAAGCCCCATGACCAACTGAACATACTACAAGGGTTAGCGGGAATGGACCTTGACTTTGGGAGTTATAGTTCACTGGCATCCAGAGAGAGCCCTGAACCCAGCCAACGATGGATCTGGACTAAACTTGGCACACAGACCCAACATGACTAACTGCAAATACTGGCAGGATTTGGGAGTGATTGCCCTGGAAATCTGGGAGATGTAGTTCACCCTTATCCAGATAGCACTGAACCCAGCCAACGATGGATGTGGACCAAACTTCAGTGATATGACTTAACATCCCAAAACAAATAATATCTTCTTCTAATAACCCGGGCACTGCTAGTTAGAAATAAAACTGCCCATATCATACAGCCCAAACAAATAGGTGAATGCATGGGGTGAGCTTGATGCTATTTTTATATTATCTATATTAATTTACTGCATGTATATCGGTTTTATTTTCACACTCACACATAGAAAGTCATTGTAGGATTAACTATACCAGCTCAGGGGCCCAGTCCAGAAATGACACACTGATGCTGGATATTGACAATAACAACACCATTACTAATAGCTTTCCAGTCAGAGCTTTCCACCAATGAAAATGAGTTGCCAGAACAAACAACCGATTCTAGGGTGAAATAGTACTACCACCCCATCCTAACTAGCTCCCAGCCTGCAGATTTAGGGATTAGGGCTGCTTTATCTGTCAGCACAGACTATGCACATCTCTATGAACAATCTGCACGGTCACGTATAATTCGATAATTGCGCTAATAAGCAGAGAAAGAGGCAAGTAAAATTAAAATATCAGATCATTGCCTTGTGGCAAGGGATTAAAGACAGGACTTTTAAAATTGAGTATTTTCTTAAGTGACCACTGTATGCACTGCTGTGAAGGGAGAGAGTGTTTCCGATAATAGAGGAAACCATGCCACTGGCTTCAAAACACTATTTGTATATTTCACCTGCCCTACTTCCCAAAATACTTTGTTATTTGGCTTCTGAACATCAATACTTCTACATTTTCAGGTTGTTCGCACCATTAGGAGAGGCACAGAAAGAATGAAAAGAGTCAACAGAGAACCTAAACTCTCTGTATCTCTATAACAGCACTTTCTTTTACTTGTACAAAGAGTGCATAGCAATTAGAAGCTGCTTGGTCATAAGCCAAGAAACACCATCCAAATTGATCATCTCTCTATTCTGTTCTACTGGTGTTTTTTTCCCACTGCAAATAGTTAAATTATCTAAACCACTGAAAGACCCTCTCTGACCATCTCAAACCATTATATCAATATTAAGGGAACACAACATAGTAGTATGTGAAAAGATATGCAACTGTCTCAGTTCACTCATTTTTTTCTTGCAGGTGTACTGTAAAATTACTTTCACAGTGTCACGGAAAGTTCAAAAGGACTTTGCTTGCAAGTCAGGATAACACAGGCAAACACACACACATATATATTGCATGAAAAATTGAATGTATGCAGTTTTCTTTAAATTGGGAGAATCAGCACTGTTGTAGTGGTTTAAGGGTTGGACTAGGACTCTGGAAACCTCACTCAGCCTCAGAGGAAGGCAATGGCAAAATCCCCCTGAACAAATCTTGCCAGGAAAACCCCATGAGAGCTTCACCTTAGCATCTCTGTTTGTCAGATATGACTTGAAGGCCCACAACAATCACTTTTAAAAAGTAACAAAAAAAGTAACAGCCAAACTGAATTCAAGATTTAATTGACAGAAAGACTAGCATCTGAAGTATATTGTTGGCAGATCTAAGACCCACTACTATTTGTCAATAAGAAATGGTTGCCTTCACTATGTGTGATTGCTTGGACCAAGCTCCGCTATGTTCAGTATGGCCTAATCCCCCACAAGAAGGCACAGGATTGTAATCTGAAAGCCGACCACTGTGTGCTAAGTGCTGGAATCCTACATCTGTGTCCACACAGAAGAGAAAAAAACACAGCTCTTCAGAAACTGGACTATAACCCATCTCTCACTATGCTCTACTAGTACTGTGGATGCTAGTCTTTCTGTCAGTTATACCCATGTATAAGTAGACCTCATGTATCAGTTGAGGGCAGGTTTGGAGGCCAAAATTCTAGGTTCTGATGTGACCCGTGAATAAATTGATACTGATCCTGTGAAGGGGGGGAAAGACCCAGTGCCGACTCAGGGTTCCAGCTGCCCGTCGCCATTCCTCTGTTCCTTTGGGTGGGATAATAGAAGGGCCAGGGCATCTTTTAAGTTCTTCTGGGATTGACTCAGCTCTTGCCTTTCACCCCTCTGCTCAGAGAAGGGGTTGGTTCGTTTTGCTAAGTTAAGGCACAGTCCTTACACTGGCCTGTGAGTAAGTGGAGAGTCATTCCAGAGAGGAGAAAGCCACTTTAGAGGGCCAGCCACTCCCAGCCAAGCATCCAAAAAGAGAGTAAAAGGGCCCCGTGCTTCTTTTAAGTTCTCCCAGAATGGACTCACTTCTCACTTCACAGCATTTTACACAGAGGAGGGGATGGTCCATTTTTTTGATAGGAGTTACAGCACAGTACTCATTCTGACCCATGGATAAGTTGGCCCAGGTTTTGGGGGTTGGTTTTTTACTGAAATTTCTAGACTTATACTTGAGTGTCGAAAGCAAATAAATTGCTTTTTCCATCCCAGCATCCAAGAAGGCCAGAAGTGATGCCAAGCAGAGCTTGCCGAGGGTGCCAGTACTTCTTTTAGGTCCCTTCTACACTGTAAGATTAACAAAGCAGATAATCCACAATATCTAGGTCCACACTGCCATATATTCCAGTTCAAAGCAGAAAATGTGGGATTATATTCAGCCATATAATCCAGAATATCAAGGCAGGAAATCCCACAATATCGGCTTTGAACTGGAATATATAGCTGTGTCGAAGGGTCCTAAATGGCAATTAATAACAATGGGAGGAAGAACAAACCAACACATTACTTGATTTATCACATCAAAAGTGTAAGTTGCTAGACTTTTCCTCTAATGAGATGCCTGAATACTGGTGTTTCTGATTGGAGCTTCTAGGCATTGAAAATTCAAAGCGTCTGTCAAAATATTTGGGAATAAACAGCATAGTATAGGGTTACATTTAACTTGGGAGTAACAATGATGCGCAATTGCATTTCAGCAATTTTGATAATCCAGATTATTAAAGCAGAAAATCCACATTATCTGCTTTGAACTGAATTATATAAGTCTACACTGCCCTATAATTCAGTTCAAAACAGATAATCTGGATTTTATATGGCAGTGTAGAAGAAGCCTTAAATTTCTCACAGGATAGACCAAGCTCTCGCTTTCCGCCCCTCTCCTCTAAGGGTCGGCTCCTTCCTTTTGAGATGGGTTAAAGTACAACACTGTACTCCCAGTGACCCATGGATAAGCCATCCTAGGGTTTTTGGGTTGCTTTTTTGACTAAGGGCCCTTCCAGACAGGCCCTATATCCCAGGATCTGATCTCAGGTTTTCTGCTTTAAACTGGATTATATGAGTCCCAACTGCCAGATAATCTGGGATAAACAGAAAACCTGGAATCAGATCCTGGGATATAGGGCCTGTCTGGAAGAGCCCTAAAACGTCTAGCCTTATACATGAGCATGTTGGGTAAGTATTGAATTCAGTCTGGCTGTCACCTCATCCAAGTATTTTTGCCTCTTACTTCCAGGTGGAGCCACAGTGCAGCATCACCTGGAAGATCACCCTGAATGACACTCCAGTTTCTCTTTCCAAAAATGTCTAGACAAACATGCATATAGACACTCCACCTCAATCTATGAAGGCGGCTGTAATCTTATCGGAACCATAACACAGATCCACCCAAAGCATTAAGTCAACCCTTAAAATAAAGAAACCAGAGGGGAAAGTTGGAAGAACAAAGGCCTGGACCCATCCTCGCAACCGGGAAGGGGGAAGGCAGGCCAAGAGGGGGCTCCCAGTCCAGAAGCCACATGGCTGGAGGGGCACCCCGTCACGTGGCTCCCGGCGGCCAATGGCAGCCTAGGACAGGCAGTGCAGGCCCTGCCCCTGACTCGCTCCCAGGCCGTCGGGACCTCTGCGCATGCGCATATGAGCCCGGCGCGCTGGCGGGGCTGGCAATTCGGACCAGAGCAGGGCCTAGGACAGGCAGGGGCAAAGTTGGGGCCTTCAGGTGTTTTTGACTTCAACTCCCAGCATTCCTCATGGCCTCAGGCCCCTTTCTTTTCCCTCTGAGGCGTAAGCGGCTGAGGGGGGAAAGGAAAGGACCTAAGGCCGTGAGGAATGCTGGGAGTTGAAGTCCAAAACACCTGAAGGCCCCAACTTTGCCCATGCCTGGCCTAGAAGATACACTCGCCGCGCTCGCCAGGTGTTTTGGACTCCAACTCCCAGAAGCCTCGGCTGCTTTCCCCAATAGTCAGGGGGTTCTGGGAGATGGAGTCTAAATCACCAGAGAAAACAGTTCCCTTGGATGGGGCCCTTCGCCGCCTGCGGACACAAAGCCGCCCGCTCTCCTCACCGCCTGGGCCGGGCCCCCAGGACGCGAGGCGCCCGCTCACCTTGTGGCTCCGGGCTGGAGGGGGCGGCCGGTTGGTCCGTCTCCGCGCCCGCTTCCTTCGCTACCAGCCCGGCGGGCCCTCGCTCATGCCGCCGCCACGCCTGCTTCCAGCCCTCGCGAAGGAGGAGGAGGAGGCCGGCAGTTCACAAGAGCCCTATTGTACTATTGCGCCGTCGCTGCTGCTGCTGCTGCTGCTAACGCTGCTTCTGCCGCCTTCGCCTCGGAGGCTCCTCCTCTTCCCCTTCCTTCCTTCCCTTCTCTCTTCCTCCCTCCTGTTGGTGCTTCCCTTTCGCCCGGCTTTGGCACCTGCTCTTGACCCGCTTTCGCCCGCCGAGGCCTCCTTGGAAGCAGGCACGCAGCGGAGGGGAAGGAGGGAGGCAAGGATCCCATCCGTGGCCTCCTGCTGACGCTCTCTCTCCATTCCTTGTGGCCACAACCAGCCACATTTCTCAAAAATCCAGTTACCACAGGGACAGAGAGTGAGGTGGAATCAATGTGTTGTCGAAGGCTTTCATGGCCGGAATCACTGGGTTGCTATGCATTTTCCTAAAATGATTAAGGGTCTGGAGAACAAGCCCTATGAGGAGCGGCTTAAAGAGCTGGGCATGTTTAGCCTGCAAAAGAGAAGGCTGAGACGAGACATGATAGCCATGTACAAATATGAAAGGGGAAGTCATAGGGAGGAGGGAGCAAGCTTGTTTTCTGCTGCCCTGCAGACTAGGACACGGAACAATGGCTTCAAACTACAGGAAAGGAGATTCCACCTGAACATCAGGAAGAACTTCCTCACTGTGAGAGCTGTTCTGCAGTGGAACTCTCTGCCCTGGACTGTGGTGGAGGCTCCTTTGGAGGCTTTTAAGCAGAGGCTGGATGGCCATATGTGGGGGGTGCATTGAATGCGATTTCCTGCTTCATAGCCGGGGGGTTGGACTAGATGGCCCATGAGGTCTCTTCCAACTCTACTATTCTGATTCTGGGCTGTATGGCCATGTTCCAGAAGCATTCTCTCCTGACGTTTCGCCCACATCTATGGCAGGCATCCTCAGAGGTTGTGAGGTATATTGGAAAACTAAGCAAGGTTTAAATATCTGGAAGGTTCAGGGTGGGGAATCCTCTGAACACAGGCAGCAAAATCAGACCCCACAGGGGTGTTTGTTCACCCTTCCCTTTCCTATCCAAAGCATATATGACTGATAACGGACAGACCAGGATCATGACTTGAATTGCGCTTTTTAAATGGATGTTTTTAATTAATGTTTTAATTTGTTTTAATTGTAACCGTTTTAAATATGTTTTTTGGCATCTAATGATTGCTAATTGTGAGGCCGCCCTGAGTCCCCTCCCCCTCGGGGGTCAAGAAGGACGGGATATAAATGTCTGAAATAATTATTATTATATACATATACACTAGCTTGGGTACCCAGCATTGCTCGGATTATTTGAAAAAGTCATTTTTTTAATTGTACAAAATGCATGAGGTTATGGATTAACTACAACTGATATCATGCTAGGGTAACCCCAAGAAACTCCATCAGTACTTAAAGTTTGTTATGTTGAGCAAGTTTGCTCCAGAACAGTGGTTTTCAACCTGAGGTCTCCAGATATTTTTGGCCTTCAACTCCCAGAAATCCTAACAGCTGGTAAACTGGCTGGGATTTCTGGAAGTTGTAGGCCAAAATCGTATGGGGACCCCAGGTTGAGAATCACTGCTCTAGAAAGCACAATTGGTGGAGTTCACTTTGCTCTCTGGCTGTAGGGTGAACTACAACTCCCACTATGGTGAATTAGTCCCCTCAAACCCCTCCAGTAGGTTGAGTTAGTCCTGGGGGTTCTGTGTGCCAAGTTTGGATCAGGTCCATCGGTGGAGGTCACAGTTTCTCTGGTTGTAGGTGAACTACAACTACCAGAAAAGAAGGTCAGTTCCCCCCAAACCCCTCCAATCATCAAATTTTGGCATATCAGGTATGTGTACAGAATTTGGTCCAGATCCATCGGTGTTTGGTTCACAGTGCTCTCTGGATGTAGGTGAACTACAATTCCCCCAAATCAAAGTGAATTTCCCTTAAAGACCTCCAGTATTTTTTGCTGGTCATGGGGACTCTGTGTGCCAAGTTTGGCCCAATTCCATCTTTGGTGGAGTTTAGAGTGCTCATCGATTGCAGGTGAACTATAAATCCCTGTAACTACAACTCCAAAATGTCCACGTCAATTCCCCTCAAACACACCAGTATTCAAATTTGAGCATATCGGGTATGCATGCAAAGTTTGGTCCAGATCCATCATTGTTTGGGTTCATAGTGCGATCTGGATGTAGGTGAACTACAACTCTTAAAAATCCCTCCGAAGACCTCCAGTATTTTTTCTTGGTTATGGGGCTTCTGTGTGCCAAGTTAGTTCCAGGTCCATCATTGGTGGGGTTCAGAGTGCTCTTTAATTGCAGATGAACTATACATCCCAGTACCTACAACTCATAAATCATGGTGAATTGTCCCCAAACTTCTCTAGTATGTTCAGTTGCTGATCAATTCCTCTGTTTGCTGTGTGCCATAGAAAAGGATAGGAAAGGGTTATGGGAGAGGCAGTAGACGGGCTCACGCAAATTCCACACCAATTGAGTCAGAAACACTGGGAAGCCTGTGATGGAGAAAAACCAAAATCTAGGATAAAATTGTCCCCGTATGAAAGCCTTCACTTGGATGGTGGGCAGTATGGTGTTTGTGGAGGACATTGGCAGGGCTCTTGTACATGTTAATGGTGCTCACTAGAACCTGCAATGTCATTGGAGGGAGGACCATTGGTTGCTCTTGAGCAGTGGGACCTATAGCTGTTTGTGGAGACAAGAGCTCGTCTATGCAAGTGAACAGCCCAGCCACATACACACATACATATTTTCACTTTTAATATGTGTATGTATAGATAGATATGTTTATAGATATAGGTATGTGTGTCTGTGAACAGGTACGTTTTCTAATGGTAATTCCAGCCATGTGTGTGTGTGGCTGGAATTGGTTAGAAAATGTACCTGTTCTGACATACATACAAATTAAACTTAAGAGCAAACCTACAGAAGTTAACTTGCTCATAACTCTGACACTGACTTAAGCCTACCTACTGCTTTATTGCACAGTACAGAAAGTGAGGTTATATTCTCACTGGTTTTGAAGCCCAACTATCCAGAAATTCCAGGCCTCCTACCATCATAGAAACCAACACCTAACAATATGGTTAGTTAAGTGTGCTTCTCCTTTTTTGTTTTTAAATAAACTGCATTCCTCCACTCTTAGTTGGCTAGGTCAAAGACCAACTGCTTGTTCACTTAACCAAAGCAAAGATTTTATCTATGCATAGATCACAGTCATGCACCACAAAATATGCCTGTGAGGTATTGTGTGCTTATGCAAGTACAGTAACTCTAAATGAAAGAAAAATTATGGGGAGCTATCTTATTGCAAGCAACACTCAAAATGAACTTTCAAAAAAGCAGTTAGTACGACTGGGGAGGGGTCTTACTGTACAGGTAGTTTCTCAAGGAGAAGATGGGACAGGAGATATTTTTCCTATAGAATCTAAAGCCCTTTACTCAAGCTATTAAAAATACACAAAGTACTGACCACTGGCAAGAACTTGAGGGAGGTGGGGTGATCTAGGGACTATAAAAATAGTGTAGGTATTACGCAGAAATTCTATCCAATGGGTCCTTGGTATCTGCTATACTTTAGTTTCAGGATCCCTCGTGGATACCAAAATCTGTAGATGCTCAAGTCTCCTTATACATAGTGTTGTAATAAAATGGTGTCACCGATTTAAAACAGAAAAATAAAGGTTTGCTTTTGGGATTTTATTTTAGTATATTCAAGCCATGGATGGCTGAATCTGTGGATACAAAATCTGTGGCTATGGAGACCTGACTGTAATTGTCAGTCAAATGACAAAGACATCGGCCTTAGCAACATTATAGGTTCAAAATTAAGACAAAACAAATGTGAGGACTTTAAGAGCAAGTCAAACCGGATCTACTGTATCACTGAAAGTGAAAATGAGGACAATAGACTGTCCAACATATCTTGAAACAGTGTGACTGGGGGGGGGGGGGGACAAAAATGCTTTCTAAAGTAGAAAAAGAGAGACTGTAGTACTGGTGGGTTGATTTAAGGAAATCACTGCCCTTGTAAGACCTGAGTAGGGTTCTTACTGACAGGGTGTCTCTTATTCATAGTGTTGCCATAAGTTAAAGTCCACTTGACAATGAACAATGTCCTACTTACTTGTGCTAAAAATATACAAGTTCATCTAGAAGCCCATGTGACTTGATAACTAGTAAACATGCAAGAAGTTGTGTACAACACATTTTATCTCCATTCAGACATATCCGTAATAGTTATTTAAACATGAACAAGTAAGCTAAATGCACATGAAAACCACTGCAGACATGATAATCCCATTATTGCTCCAAAAAATATCCACCCCACAAAATGGTTCTTGGTCGCACTAGGTCCTCCAGGGCAGTTATAGTCAAAATATAGGTTTTGCTGTTATTCATGACTTCAGATACCCACAAAGATGAATTGGAATGTATCTGTCGCATATAGGGGAATTATACTCTATGCGCAATTTTTAAAAAATTGTGTCAGAAGTGACTTGAGAACATACTGCAAGTCACTTCTGGTGTGAGAGAATTGGCCGTCTACAAAGAAGTTGCCCAGGAGACGCCATGATGTGTTACTGGGAGGCTTCTCTTATTTCCCAGCAAGCTAGAACTGACAGATGGGAGCTCACCCCATCTCGCTGATTTGAACCGGCATCCTTCAGGTCAGCAACCCAACCTTCGGGTCAGCAGTTCACCAGGGTTTAACCCACTGCACCACCATGGCTCAATTCATAGCCATCCAAGTTAAAGAAGCAGCATAACAAGCCTGACCAGCTGGTAAGGTATGACAGACATCTATGGCAGACATCAAGGAAATTGCTGCACTAGGGAGCTGGTCACTCATGTTCAGTACTTGCATAAATAGAAAATTTTATGTGAGAGACAAGGGAAATAAGGAATCTGAATTTTCCAACACTGCGTACAACTTGAGGCTCTTAGTCAGCTATCCAGTTTCCTCTAGAAATCAACTGAGCTTTCAAGTACTTCCAAGTTTTTTTCTGTTTTCTTACTGATAGCAAGAAAGCTGTCTTTGTGGGAATAGCTTGGGGATGTAAGAAAGAATTCTCCTTCCTCCCCCTCAGTATTCCCTAGATATCTGCAGACAGGGAGGAGAGGTTGACTAAATCACATGCTGTGATTCATCTCTATCTGTGCACATGTGACCCAACTAGCACCTGATACAGCCCTGAGGACAAAAAAATGCAGTCTCGCATAAAGGAAAGCTTTGTGGACAAATGGGTGAAATTTTGAGCCTTTTGGCAAAATTCCCCAAGCTAAGAAAACTGGCCCTCATCTGCATCAGTGAGAATAAGGAGCGACTGTTGAAAACAAAATGATGCAAATTAATGTATTTTCTTTATAAGGCACTTCAAAAGTTCCAGCTCACAACGTCACCTTCTTAATATGGAAATTCTTTACTATCATTCCTGTTCAAAACATAAGAAACTGTTCTTACCTCAAAGCAAAAGTCAACAGATTGCAGGAGGGATACTCTTGTTGTGGTAAGATGTATTTATATGTGGCTTTTCGTTGATGTATTTATATGTGGCTTTTCTTAGCGAGACTGTGACTTGCCCAAAATCACCATGTGGTTTCTATAGCTGAGCAGGGATCTGAAGACACTCTCCTGTACTCCCAGTCCAACACAAACCATTCACCACAGTGGCTCTTATTGATTCCGTTTGGCTTAAACACTATTTTTATAAACCTAAGCCAGTTCCTAGACATTTTAGTGTATGGTAAAGGGTACCCATGATCACATGCTTGGACAGCCAGTAAAAATTAGAAATGAAAAACCAGCATATCCATCTGTCTTGGGCAACTGGACAAAGGACTGCTGCTGCATAGCTGCCAATGGGAATGAAATAATACATCATTATGTATGATGTACCATCCCTTCTCTAAATCAAAAATCCCAGTACGCTGAAGAAAACAGTATTACTGCATCGGGTTCTTCAGAATTTCGCCCAAAACTGTAGAAACTAAATGCACTGCTTTGAAGACTCTTTGGAGATGGTACATACCAACTCTCAGAAAAGGGCCCATGATCACATAGAGCTGGTTGTGGTGAAATTACTCAGAAAAGTAGAGTTGTATTCTGCAGTAACACTTGCACAATTTTAAACAGAAGGGCAAGTGATTGACAACAGAAGCTCTGCTAAATAGCAAGTGTTATTGAAGGACAGGACTAGGCAGGGAAGAGGCCATTTCTCTTTACTGTGCTTACTGAGTGGGTCGTGGCAGCACATTTCAGCTTCCTCGAAGTGACCTGATGCCATTTTGACCAATTTTCATCTATTTTGGGGATGTTTGAGGGGTTTATGTATAGTAAACTGTTGTCTTTTTATGTTTTGGGAGATTTGAGGTGATTGGGGAGATTGCTCCTAAATCTGGCTGATGTTGTTTTGGTTTTTTAAAAGACGGATCTGATTAATTTAACTGGCTTTGGGGAAGGTTTCCCATGGGCCACATTTAGGGGTCCCAATGGCCACATGTGGTCTGCATTTTGCCCACCCTTGTTGTAGAATATTATATGGCTACATATAAATGACAGAAAATCCCAGGATAATTCTTGAATTTTCAATAAGGCAATGTGAGATCTGTGAGGACATTGGAGCCTATACTGATCCTACCAGTATCTACCCACACTGGTTTTGGGGAACCATGATTTTTTTATTCTTTCTGCTAGAAACCCCAAAGTCTCAGTGTAAAAATAAAGATTCCCCTCATTAGGAGAGTTTGATACGAAACTTCATTCACTAGACTCTCATATCGGTTAGGACAGAACACATTTCCTAACTTAGTAGAGTCATTTAAGTTTCCTATTCCATATCAAAGATACAAATCATACCATGACATGAGGGTCATTTGCTTTCATCATCATTGTTTTTGATAGAACCTCTTCTCTGTAAGGCAGAGACAGGCACAAAGCACTGGTAGCATCTCCTGCAGCCTACCTCATTTCAGTCAAATGCTGGAATATTTTTTTTAAAGCAACCAACAAATAGCTAACTTGCAGAACTCACTACTGGTTTTGTTAGCCATTTCAACTTCAGTGTTTTTTCTTCTGACTGTGATACAGGTTGTAAGATCAGTAACAAGAGATCGTATGCATGCTCTAAAGCAGGGGTCCTCAAACTTTTGAAGCAGAGGGCCAGTCCACTATCCTTCAGACTGTTGAGGGGCTGAATTATCATTTGAAAAAAAATACAAACAAATTCCTATGCATACTGCACATGTCTTCTTTGTAGTGCAACAACAACAACAACAAAAGAACAATACCATATTTAAAAATGAAAACAATTTTAACCAACATAAACCTATCAGGATTTCAATGGAAAGTGTGGGCCTGCTACTGGCCAATGAGATAGTCAAGTTAATTAGGACTGTTGTTGTTGTGTGCCTTCAAGTCATTTCAGACTTTGGCCGAGCCTAAGTCTAAAATTATTTATTTATTTACTGCATTTATTTACTACATTTATATCCCACCCTTCTCACCCAGAAGGGGACTCAGAGCAGCTGTATGTACATACAAAATACTATATTATTAGCATAGCACAATATTAGCATTATATATTACTATATTGAACTATAACACTATACTATTATATAATACGTAATATATAACATATAATTATTATTATTATATGGTATTATTATTAGTATTATATTGTATAACATAATATTATTATCAATATTATATGTATATACAATATATTATATTAAAACTGATATAAAGTATTATATTATAAAACTGAGGGCAGGGGCCAGGTAAATGACCTTGGAGGGCCACATCTGGCCCCCGGGCCTTAGTTTGGGGACCCCTGCTCTAAAGGGAAGACAATATTTGTTTCAGACACTGAGTATTAACAAAGTTTCAACCTAATCTAATACATTTAAGTGAAAGTTTCCATTCCAATCTTGCATGAGAGTTCCCAAAATGAGTCACATTTGACAGAATAATATCTAAAAATAGCAGCTTTTCCAAGCCACAACAGCCCATCAGATTTATATTGCCCTATTATTATTTTAGGAATTTATTGGAATAATATCCAGAAATTTCAGTGATGAATGAATTTGTGTGATCAGGACATTAAACATTCTTTTGTAGATTTGGAAATGTATGTGTAACATATTATCATTTGGATTAGAACGCATCATTCTACACTAATAAACTGGAGATTTTCATTTAAATATTTATTATAAACCACATTTCACAAGTGCTAGACAAGCTGTATATACTGTATATAAAAAGCATAATGTACAAAACCCTAATAAAAGCACTTACTGGCATGTGATACCCCAAAAAATGTAACTAAGCAGTTTTACATCAACAACAACCAATGTTAGGTATGGGGTATTTAATTCACAAATATTCAGAAACTATATAAATTCCTTCAATTTTAAAAGTATAAAAAGAAATGAGGAAATGTAATATAAAACCTTCACTGATTAGAGAAATTGGCTCTCAATACACATTGAAGAGACCTTCCCTTATAAAAGTAAAAATGCTACAGTATTTATCCAGCATTAAAGTACTACAAGAAAGAAACACTTATTTACAAATAGCACATATAAGCACATATTTTGAGACTGCAGAAAATAAATGGATAATTATATAATTTGTATATGACACTGCAATTTCTACAGACTTGAACATAGTTACAGTCCTTATTGAGTATTCTATTTACTCAGTTTTACTTAAAGCAGTTCAGTGTAGCTACAATATCTGTTGCATTCATCATAGGTCACACTGATTATACACCATCAAATTAACATCCAATTTTGGTAACCTTTATTTTAACATTCTGAACAAGCTGAGAGTCCAGCATTAAGTATGTTCTACATCTGAGACTCATTTGCATAATTTTAAGTGTACAGATAACACTAAGAAAGGAAATGAAGTGATTAATCTTCTCAACATTTTGAGGAAGAATTTGGATATCCAGAAACAAGCGGATATTTTGGTTTTTACAAAAGAGGAAATCAGAAATGCAAACCTCTGACATCTACAAACCTTGTTTCTTTTGAATATAATAAATCAAGGGAGACATCCAATGCAATATGCTCTCAAATGTATTGACAAGAAGAGACAAAATTCTCTGAACTGGATGCCTGCACCAGCAGCTGAAAAACTACTGGATTTAACCAGAAATCTTACTTTTAAAGCTTCTCATCAGACCGAGTATAACTGAACTACCAAAGTTGCTACATGATAAAAGACTGAATCATCATGAGACTTGACAAAAATGTTAAACCATCTGAGAGTTTTTTTAAAAAAAAAAACTTGGTTAATAAAAAAAGTAGAACAATCCCATCAAAGGTTTAAAAAACCCTTTTCAATCATGGCTTCCCATTGGGAACTGGGTGTTTTTCACAAGATGATATCTATATCATCTTGTCAAAAGCACATCAGCTATAAAAGGTAAATTTTATTTGTAAATTGATTATAACTTGACAAAAATCAATGTCCATGTGTACTAGCTTTCTGAGATTTGTGGGCAATCAAACGTACTAGGATATTTGGTGGAAATCTTTCAGATGTTGGAACCATATGAAAAATAAAAGAAATAGCCAGCTGCATTAAAGATGATGATGGTAACAATGACGATGATTGTTATTTATGCATATAATAGCACCATCAAATGTATCTGGTTCTTTATGATAAAATAAACAAAAACAGTGTATTCTGAAAGGCATACAATCTAGATTATTTCTGTATGCACATACACACATAGAGGAAAGGAAAACAGGAATGTACAGATAAAATGCAAAAAAAAGCAATGTAATACAAAAGCAAACCAACCAATATGTGTAATCAAAATGTACAAGACTAGAAAACAATATCAAACTTAAATTCCAAAATCTTTGGGAAACAAAAGAAATGTTCAATTGAATTTTGTAAAGGTGTTTGAATTGGCTGGTATGTGCTATTACTAATACTTTCCCTTTTCATTCATTTTGTGAAGAAAATAATAAATTTGTTTCTTTTAAAACATGTGACTACTAATTCAGACTGCATACAAACCTAATGCATATTTCAACGGTCATGGGGATCACCTCTCAATAAGATACTTGTGTTCACATTCCCATCTGCATATCAGCAAAGTTATAGAAGTTGTCTACTTCCCTGGAAGCAGATAATTTGTCCTCAGATACAAAAACCTGTATTTCAAAATTAACAAAAAAAGGTTAAATACTTACAATGCTGAATCTGATATCTTATTCCAGAATTCTATAGAAATGGATCATGTTAATGAACAATTCATATTTTAATCCATTATAACTAAGAGTCTGCTTATATTCTGTCCAGAAACCATAATCACTGTACAGTAAAGCTGCTGTGAAGAAGTGATTTTAGCTTTCAGTTACATATAAGATTATCATTTTTCTACTCTTCTTAAACTTCAAAACTGAGCTTTGCTAGCACATGAAATTAGGAGAAAGGAAATAAAGCATATACAGAATTTATCTTTCACTTCAAGAACCAGTTTTGTGTATGGGATTCAAATGCAATACCAGAAACAAAGACCATAATATTAAATTCTCTTTAATAATACTAAATGGCTGACAACTTTTAGTTAATATAATAATAATAATAATACTTTATTTATACCCCGCCACCATCTCCCCAATGGGGACTCGGGGCGGCTTACATGGGGCCATGCCCAGACACCATACAATATAACAAAATGAAACAGCAAATCATAACACAATATAACAGTGCAAAATCATCATATATATTACAACACAAATCAGAGAAAACAATGAAAACCAGGGCAGGCCACATGAACACTTAATTAAAAACTCGGGAGAGAGAGACATAGGAATAAGGGAACAGGGATATAAAATGGTGAAGCAGTCTAAAGGATAAAATCCAAGGGGAATAACCAGAGTGATATATTACATTTACTCCCCAAAGGCACATCGGAAAAGCCATGTTTTTAGATCCTTCTTAAAGGCTAACAAGGTGGGGGCTTGCCTGATCTCAGTGGGCAATGAATTCCACAGTCGGGGGGGCCACAGCAGAAAAAGCCCTCTCCCTCGTTCCCACAAGACGGGCCTGGGACAAAGGCAGTGGCGAAAGGAAGGCCTCCCCGGATGAACGAAGGGAACGAGCAGGTTTATGGTAGGAGATACGGTCACTAAGGTAGGTGGGTCCCAAACCGTTTAGGGCTTTATAGATGATGGTCTGCACCTTGAATTGGGACCGGAAAGTGAACGGCAGCCAGTGGAGCTCTTTAAACAGGGGAGTAGATCGTTCCCTGTAGCTCGCCCCTGTTATTAATCTGGCCGCCGAACGCTGAACCAATTGTAGTTTCCGGGCCGTCTTCAAGGGAAGCCCCACGTAGAGCGCATTACAGTAGTCCAGTCTAGAGGTAACTAAGGCATGCACCACCGTGGTCAAGTCAGACTTCACGAGGTATGGTCGCAGTTGGCGCACAAGTTTGAGTTGTGCGAAAGCCCTCCCGGCCACCGCCGACACCTGAGCCTCAAGCGTCAACGCTGAATCCAGGAGGACCCCCAAACTGCGGACCTGTGATTTCAGGGGGAGTGCAACCCCGTCCAGCACAGGTTGCCACCCAATACCCCGATCAGACGGGCGACTGACCAGGAGGGCCTCTGTCTTGTCAGGATTGATCCTCAGCTTGTTCCTCCTCATCCAGTCCACCACAGCGGCCAGGCACTGGTTCAGAATCCGAGGGGCTTCCTTGGAGTTAGATGGAAATGAGTAGTGGATTTGCGTGTCATCTGCGTAGAGATGGCAACACCCTCCAAAACTCCGGATGACCTCTCCCAACGGTTTCATGTAGATGTTGAATAGCATGGGGGATAAAATAGACCCTTGCGGGACCCCACAGGTCAATGGCCAGGGGTCCGAGCAGGTATCCCCCAGCTTCACCATCTGGGAACGACCCTCCAGGAAGGACCGGAGCCACTGCAGAACCGTGCCACCAAGCCCCATCCTGGAGACCCTCCCCAGAAGGATACCATGGTTGATGGTATCGAAAGCCGCTGAGATGTCCAAGAGGACCAGCAGGGTCACACTCCCCCTGTCCAGCTCCCTGCGGAGGTCATCCACCAAGGCGACCAGAGCCGTCTCGGTACTGTACCCAGGCCTGAAGCCAGACTGAGAGCGGTCCAGAAAATCTGTGTCATTGAGGAACTCCTGGAGCCCTACAGGGTTGAGCTATGATCTTGGCATGTAGACATCAGGTTGAAGGAAGTGAAGAAATTTTAAACATGGGACTACCAACACAATTGTGTTTCATACTGAACCAAATGATCTTGTGCCCAACAGTGGAGAAAGCAATAAAGTTCAGTAACTTGCGAAGTATAACAACAACTTTAGAGCAATGCTCAGGTCTGCCACATACCTTAGCTCCACTGAAGACATTTGCAACAATTTCTTGGCAGGCTGCTATCGTGCCATCTCCATTGAACTCCAGAGCAACAACAGGACCTAGAAAGACATGTGTTTGCATTGTTAACAATTGAGACTATATACAGTATATTTCTTTCTTTCCAAATTTCCAGCTACAGAATGTGTTCCCACCTGTGTATATCCTCAACCCTGTTCCGGAGAACTGGAGATCAACTGGGACAGATTTGAAAGTTTTACAAAGGTGCAGATAGAGAAGAAAAATTCCCACCATATGAGAAGACTGTTGGTATGTCAAAAAGACCTCTAGGAATTTTACTATATTTATTCAATGAAAGCCATTCTTATGTTCTCTTATCCTCCATAAAAACACCCAAAAGCATTGACCAAAAAAAGGTTCAGTGGTCTCTCTGTATCTGTGGATTTTGCACCTGAAGATTCAGCCAGCCATAGTTTGAAAATAATTTTTAAAATTTTAAATACTGCCCAGTACTTTTTAAAAAACAGTCTTCAAAAATAATGAGCGAATGGGTAGTATAGGGCTCTCCACACTGCTTTTTACTCCTTGTACATTCAAGAAACATCTATTCATACAATTTAAAATCTGAAGAATACTAGGTAGTAGAATTGTTCTCTGGAAACAAATGGTTTCTATTAGACCAGTGATTCCCAAAGTGGGCGCTACCGCCCCCTGGTGGGCGCTGGAGCAATCCAGGGGGGTGGTGATGGCCACAGGTGCATTTGGGGGCGATGAATAACTGTATTACCTTTCTATTCTGAGTTCAAAAAATAGTTTCATAATTTCAAACTTCAATGTTTCTAATTTACACCTTTCTTTACTATATTTTATGAAAAGGGTAGAAACATTAATACAAATATCATTCTGTTTAATTGCTATTAAAAAATTTTTTAAAAAAATAATTTCCAGGGGGCACTGAATAACATTTTTTCTGGAAAGGGGGCGGTAGGCCAAATAAGTTTGGGAACCACTGTATTAGACTGATAACTAAACATTGCACTTTTGCTATCACATTTCTAGAACTGCAGCAAGACAGATTTATATTTATTTACTATATTTCCACCCTGCTTTAATTCACCCCGAGGGGGACTCAGGGCAGCTTACAATTCGGCCAAATTCAATGCTGCATTTCAATACAATAAACAAATATCACACATATTGTATTATTATACTTGCATAATATTATACTAACATGGAAGTCAGGCCTTGAAATCAATCTGTTTGCATCAGGCTTGATAGGGTGATGTCTAAAACTTAACCATATTTTGAACAAGCAATGCAACTACAGACTATATAAGGCCACTTCCAACTTCCCATAAAATACAGCTGTATATCTTGGGAGGATATACAAACAGGGCCTTTTAGAGAGGGTCTAAAACATAAATACTTGTTAATCTTTTGGCATTTGAGAAGTTTTGCAACTTTTAAATGCATGTTTCTTTCAATGTACACCAGTAAATTACGCAAATGTGTGATGTGGCTTGCAAACCCCCAGCTTTCCTTTAGTTGGAGTCAAGCACCTGTTTCAAACTTCTTCTGAGGCTGAAAGTGTGCAAGCTGCTCAGTGAGTTTCCAAAGAGAAGCAGGAATTCAAATCCTGCTTCTGACACTCAAATCACCACAGCAAGCTGCTGCTCCTTATTTTAGGTAGCTTGAGAGATTCTTGAGTTAAAGTGAAACATAAAAATTGACCAAGTTAGGTTTATGGGAAAACCCTTTAACAGACCCCAGCTCCAACATAATTGAAGGATTACCTAGATACAGCTCTTCAGCTTATCTGAATTTCACTAGATTGTAATGCCAGTATCACTAATAACTCTGGGAATATTTCATAACAACTGAGAATATCCTGCAAGGTATCTGATCTACATTTACCAAACTGGCTGGGATCTTGTAACCTTCATTGTAGAGTCTAAACTATTTTTTACAAAAGCTTGTGAAATAGCATGCCAGCTCTCATTACTCCTTGCCTTTGGCAGTAGAATTGAGACAAAATGAGACACCTGTGAGGTATTTTAGAATAAACATACCTTTTTCAAGTAAAGGGAGAAATTCAGGCGCTCTTTGCTGGAAAACACGATGAGCATCATCCGCTTTCATTGGAACTTCTTTAGTATGCACTAGCCCAAAATTTTTGCCAGTCATCTATTGAATTACAAAAGGAATCAGAATTTTGTATGGAATAGGTAGACATTATTTGATATGTAATTTTGCATTCATAAGCATTATACTCAATATATGCAACTAAACAATTAGTTATTGATCGCTCCTTATTCGATGCTACCACTTCCTTTCACAAAAAGAACGTTCCCACTCCTTACCTTATACTATATTGCAATAGGAAAAAGCCTAAATACCCTAAAGACACCTGATAATTTTTGCTTAGAACCTAGATGGGAGACTACTAATGAATACAATGTGCTATAGGCTATATTTCAGAGGAAGTAACTGGCAACGTCATCTCTGACTATTCTTTGCTTAAGAAATCCTTATGAAATTCATGAGGTTTACTAGAAAAACAAGGAGAATGGAAATTGAAAACCCAACAGGAAATGAATAAGATACCCCACCCCCCGCAAAGAATTGTACAGGAAAACACATTATACGGCTAGTATAGCAGTGTGTCACTTCAGTGATTGGCTATATTAAATATGCTTTCCCAAAAAACATACAGACACTACACAGATGCTCAACACTTTCACTGTGATTGCTAGAAAGTAAAATGGTTTTCAAAACAAATACACTCAGATGCACAAATGTGCTCCTTACCTCATCAATCAACTTCCTCGCATTGGCAGTGGTATAATCCCCAGCAAAGAATACCACAAGGCAGGACTCCTCGCTGTGTTTCTGACGTCTCCCTTGTGTCACCGGAATAATGCTTCTGTTGCCATCAGTTGAGATCCTGACACCCTTCAATTCTTCAATAGTTGGCAATGGTACACACTCTTGAACAGAGACATCTTCTGGTAGAAGACCCCAGTTGTTCTCTCCTGAGACAGGTGTGAAGTCATGGATATTGCTCCATGTATTGTTAAAGATGCTCAGCCCTGCGTCCTTCATCTGCAAAGCCAATTCTGGATAGTAGTACTGGAAGCACCCAAACTTCATACCCGTAGATGATTCGATAATGGGTTGGGTGGCACAGCACAGAAACACTTCCATCTTTCTGCAGTCTCGAGTGCGAAACTGTTGACAAGCCACTACACATTTGCAATCCTTGCAGTCACGGAAAAACACGCTGCCTTTGACAGGTCCCAAAAAGATTTGGCAGCCTGTGCAGTCATCAATAGTAATTGTAGCCGAATGGTCAAAGATGTAAATATTGCAGTTTTCACAGTCCTGAATAACAAACTGTTGGCCTGCAACTTTCCCAGGTAAACGTCCAACTGTTTCATCCTTCAGTCCAGAAAACATGTAGTCTTTAGGATCAATCTGGAAGAAAGAGACTCCATCAGTAAGAGAAAATGTGTGATAAGTACAGGGTTTTCTCATATTAGATTAGTCATGTACAATCTAATATTTAGGTGAAGACTCTTCTGATGGAGGGAATATGCTTAATACACCTAAGGGAAAAAAGAATCAGAATCTCTGCGGCTTACATTTGGAACATCCTTTATTATCCGTTGTTTTGCATACCTTTTAGAGTAAGCTTTAGTAAAGCAACTCTCGCAATGATACTAATAAATACAAGAAAGTAAAAACATTTCTTTGATAAATTCCTTAAAGTACATGAAAGATAATGAACACCAGAAAACATTCAATTAGTCAAATTAATATGTGGCACAACACATAGAAGATATACAAACCACTTCAGTGTCCCCTCTTTGTTGATCATTAATGATTTTATTATATCAGAAACAAAACCACACTCTGTATTTAAATGTGTAGTGCAGCAATTAAATGTCTAGACCACAGTGATGTTAAAATATGAAAGTGGAAGAAGATTCCTGCTTTTTAGGGGTATAAATCTTTTAGGGAAATTCTAAGCTATAGTTAACAAGATGCCCTATTTGTTTTAATCATATATCACATTACAAACAGTCTGTGTCAGGCCACAATGGATGTGATGTATTTTACAATGTTTTAAGGATTATTATAGCTAGTAAATCTAATTTGAACCAGAGAATGGATGCAAAGGACAAGTGCAGATTTCAGGTTCCCCATTCCTAGGTGTTCTTCTACACTGCCTATAACATGAAAAACTATAGTAGTATTATAGCATTTACCAAAAAAATTAAAATAGAGAGCAAAGTGAATCAGAAACTGTGTTATATCTAGTTGTCATAGTACCAAACATGAATGAAACTATTCTTCTACAGCTGGAATAATAGTGCTAATAATGACAAATACTGCACTATTACTTTTATTTCCTTTTCACATTCTTCCCCTGCTCCCCTTGGAATTGACAGTTTTGAAGGAACTGTTAATACACTTTCAATCAAAATTTCCAGACAAAAGTAACAGTTTTCCAGCTCTTTAAATGCTAACTAGTTTAAATCAAGGAAAGCTTTAATGGATTGGAGCCTCAAACCATCAAATAAAACTTGTTTGTCTTTAAGCTGCAACAAGGCTCACTTTTGTATTTGCTGTCATCCAGTTTTGCTTCCTCAAATATCTGTCACTTCCTTCAGAGGAAAGAAAGCAGAATCTACTTTTGAACAGAGACTAAAATCAAATGCAAAGTTTGTATGCTGTCAATGTTTGCCTAGAAAGGATATGTGAAATGGTGCATCAAGTTCTTATTGACTCATCAAACAAGATAGCATTTCAAAAAACATGCTGGGAAATACATTATAAATGGTTGGAAACCTGAATAGAAGATGTCCACGTCCCAATGTTTTCCAGCAGATTCCATTTGAAAAGCCTCTGTATCAGCACTGTGTCATTTATCAAGAAGGCTCTTTTGCCTTAATTCCCATCCTCCCCCTCCGTCTTAGGACATATTAAACCCAGGGCTTGATGTAATCCACTTGAAAGCTTTAAGGAGGGCATTTCGTCATGGTTAAATATAAAAATTGACAGACTATGGACGTGCATGGATGTTTGATTGCTTAAAAGTTAAATAAACCAGAAGCTTCTTGTTCTACCTTCTTCTGTGCCATGGCATTCCAAAAGCAATTAATAAATCCAAATATTTATACTGCATCCATACCTAGGTCTAGGCATTCAAAACTAGCTTGTGTTGCCTGGAAAAGTGCTGTTATAGCAAAAAGTTGAATATTTTGAATTCATTTCCTTTGCATTCTGCCTCAAAACTCGGGCATTTTTGTTTTTAGGCCTTGGAACATCTCTTAAACAAAGAGCACAGCATGAAAGGAAGGTGCCTGTCTTTAACTCTGGATATTATTTGCTACTTGGAACAAGTAATTACTCTTGTGTATAAGTTTTTAAAAAGTGTCCCAAATGCTCAAAATCAATTCGACAACTTGCATTGCTGTCTAAATAACAAGCATAGCACAAATGCTAGCCCTCGCCTTTGAGGGGAAGGGAACAGAAATCCTCAAAGCTTACAATTTATATTTACACACAGAAATAGATCTAGTTCTCACAATCCATATCAAATTATTATTGTTATATACAGTACCTTCAAAGCAATTCTGGCTTGCTCCAATCTTATTCTAGGGTTTTATTGGCTATATTTATTTTTAAGATATTTGCAGTTGCCTTCAACTGATGTCAGTATGACTTGACCATAATCAACCATGGCTCAGCGGGAATTTGAAACCTGTTCTCCCATATGCAAGCCACTACACCATGCTGGTTCCAGCAGAGTACTTTACACCAGGCACACACAACCGGTGGCCCTCCAGCTGTTTGGGCCTCCAACTCCCCGAATTCCTGATGACTGAACAAGCTGGCTAGGGCTTCTGGGAGTTTGAGCTGGAGGGTCGCAGTTTGAGTATGTCTGCTTTACAAAATCACACATCAAAATTCATTTGTTTTAGTAATCTGTCTATAGTTACTATCATTAACTCTGTACTGTATTCTTTAACTTGCAATCTTTTATGCTCTTGCTGCGAACCCTCAAGATCCGACTTAAGGTGAAGCCTATCACGAGGTTTTCTCAGCATGATTGATTCAGAGGGGCAACCTTTGCCTTTCTGAGGCTGAGAGAGAATGACTTGCCCAAGGTCACAAAGTGGGTTTCCATAGCCAAAAGGGGATTCAAACCCTGTTTTCCCAGTGTCCTATTCCAGTGCTCAAACCACTACATCACTGGC
Source organism: Anolis carolinensis (assembly GCF_035594765.1). Lineage (NCBI taxonomy): Eukaryota > Metazoa > Chordata > Lepidosauria > Squamata > Anolidae > Anolis > Anolis carolinensis. Next base: position 109,480,404 of record NC_085843.1, read on the forward strand.
TTGTGACATAACCCTTTAAAGGTGCTGTGTGTGTTAGGGGAGCAGGCTAAGTCATACTGCCTCTCGAAGTGCTGGTTCTTTTCTTAATGAGCCTAGTGGCACAAGTCCTCTACATAACAGAGTTCAAAAAAACATAGTGTACTTAATGAGAGTGTGCAATATGTCCAACAATAACTGTTTTCCCTATTAAACTTAAGCAGTAATGCAACACGATGAAATAGTGTCAAACACACTGAGTTACATTTGTGTATTCTAACCCTGGTCTCTTATAATAAGAGTTTATTTTTAACTCACCCTATCTCCCCGGAGGGACTCAGGGCAGCTTCTACCTCTTCAAATCTATTTAATAAATAACAGACTTTTGGCCACTATGAACAAAGAGTGGAAAATAAAGGGAATTCAAGAGACTATGACTTCATCATTCACATAATTTACAATGAATTCTCAGTATGATTCCAGGACCTTCCCCATGTGGATACCAAAATCTGTGGAAGCTCAAGTCCCTCATATATAGTGATATGATGAAATGGCAAAATGTTGGAATATTTTTAAAATATTTTCAAGCCAAGGATGGTTGAATCCATGGATGCAGAATTCAAGAGGCAGGATAAATACAATATGAATAAACAATACTTGAAATCCCATAATCTGATATTCCAGTAATGTGCCACTTAATATCATACTTCTACAATGGTCCTGCAGACAGCCATACTATACATTCTCTTCTTTATTCACTCAGTCGTTTCCGACTCTTCGTGGCCTCATGGATCAGTCCACGCCAGAGTCCCCTGTCAGCCATCGCCACCCCCAGCTCCTTCAAGGTCAAGCCAGTCACTTCAAGGATACCATCCATCCATCCATCTTGCCCTTGGTCGGCCTCTCTTCCTTTTTCCTTCCATTTTCCCCAGCATCATGATCTTTTCCAAGCTTTCCTGTCTTCTCATGATGTGGCCAAAATACTTCATCTTTGCCTCTAATATCCTTCCCTCCAGTGAGCAGCCGGGCATTATTTCCTGGAGGATGGACTGGTTGGTTCTTCTTGCGGTCCAAGGCACTCTCAGGATTTTCCTCCAGCACCAAAGTTCAAAAGCATCTATCTTCCTTCGCTCAGCCTTCCTTATGGTCCAGATCTCGCATCCACAGGTTACTATGGGGAATATCATTGCTTTCACTATGCGGACCTTTGTTGCCAGTGTGATGTCTCTGCTTTTCACTATTTTATCGAGGTAGGCCACTGCTCTCCTCCCAAGGAGGAGACGTCTTCTGGTTTCCTGGCTGCAGTCTGCATCTGCAGTTATCTTCGCATCTAGAAATATAAAGTCTGTCACTGCCTCCACGTTTTTTCCCTCTATTTGCCAGTTATCAATCAGTCTGGTTGCCATAATCTTGGTTTCCTTGATGTTTAACTGCAACCCAGCTTTCTTTCCCCTTGGTAAGAAGTCTCCTCAGCTCCTCCTCACAATTTTACCTCCAGCCTTGGATTCATCAGGCCCCGCACGTCACATGATGTGTTCTGCATACAAGTTGAATAGGTAGGGTGAAAGTATAAAGCCCCTGCCGTACTCCTTTCCCAATCTTGAACCAGTCTGTTATTCCGTGGTCTGTTCTTACTGTGGCTGCTTGGTCTTTATATAGATTTCTCAGGAAACAGACAAGGTGACTTGGTATCCCCATACCACCAAGCACATGCCACAGCTTATTATGGTCCACACAGTCGAAGGCTTTAGAATAGTCAATAAAGCAGAAATAGGTGTTTTTCTGAAACTCCCTAGCTTCCTCCATTATCCAGCGGATATTGTCAATTCAGTCTCTCATTCCTCTGCCTTTTCTAAACCCAAGCTTGGACATCTGGCAACTCTCGCTCCATGTATTGCTGGAGTCTGCCTTGCAGGATCTTGAGCATTACTTTACTGGCATGGGAAATAAGTGCCACTGTGCGAAAGTTTGAGCATTTTTTGGCATTTCCCTATTTTGGTATGGGGATATAAATTGATTTTTTCCAATCTGATGGCCATTCTTGTGTTTTCCATATTTGCTGGCATATGGCATACCATACATTATCTATATGTAAAGCTGTTACGTGCTGAATTCAGTTCTTTATCCAACCTGGTAAACTCTCGTATCCCACGAGATCTTTCAAAATCCACATTTTCTAGTGCATTGGTTCCCAACCTGTGGTCCGTGAACCACCAGTGGTCCGCAAAAACTAAAATATGGTCCGCAGCCTCACCATTACTACTATGGATAATAACACATCTCAACCAAAAAAAATTTTTTTTACTTGCTGTCTTAGTTTTTTGGCCTGTTTGTGGGGTTATTTGCGGTGCTGATTCAGAAAATTGCATTGGATAGACCACATCAGCTCTAGATTATTTGTGGGCGAGCAGATGGATGCTACTAGATGGTATATGTTCTGTATCAGAAACTAGAGCTGATGTAGTCTATCCAATGCAATTTTCTGAATTAGCACCCCAAATAACCAAACTGAATCTGAAGTTGACCAAAAACTGATTCATGACCCTTTTGGTACTAATGTTGGAGCGTGGTCCCTGGTCATAAAAGGTTGGGAACCACTGTTCTAGTGTCTTTAACAAACTTCATAGGAGCCCCAGATGGCGTAGTGGGTTAAAGCTTTGTATCTTGAAGGTTGGGTTGCTGACCTGAAGGCTGCCAGGTTCGAATCCAACCCGGGGAGAGCGTGGATGAGCTCCCTCTATCAGCTCTAGCTCCATGCAGGGACATGAGAGAAGCCTCCCACAAGGATGGAAAAAACATCCGGGCATCCCCTGGGCAACGTCTTTGCAGACAGCCAATTCTCTCACACCAGAAACAACTTGCAGTTTCTCAAGTTGCTCCTGACACACACACAAAAAAACTTCATGTTAGAAACCGCAGTACTGTATACAGCAGTCCACTGCAATCTACATGGCATTGCTGACAAGATGAAGCAAGATTCCTTTTACAGCCACAAGAGGAAGTGAGTCAAAGCCCATGCGGACGTTTTCCTTCTTTCAAACCAACGCTACAGAACGTGCCACAGCAGGATCCAAATGTCCCATATTTAGTCATTCTCCAACCGCCTAATGCATAAGGCAAGTAAGTGCAAATACTAAACAGGCCAGGAAAAAAAGATGCCGCTTACAAGACTGGTTTAAACACAGCTGTGTTTGTTTGTGTTACCAACAAACCCAGAATCCTTTGGGAAAATGAGAGCAGCTCTTGTCACAAGGGATGCTGGGGGAGACATAAATTCAGCAAGAGCCTTACATTAATTACACAAGATTATACGGATACTACAGCCTTAGTCATGAAGGACCGCCAGCTTCATTTTAAATCCCAGAGTGGTAGGAAGAACACAAGTTGTGGTGCCTCTACTATTAATGGATATGTGGCACAAAATTTTGCTAAAGTGGAATGTGAATGTAATGTATGTATGAACTCCAGGCATGGGCAAAATTCAACCCTCCGGGTATTTTGGACTTCAATTCCCTCAATTCCTAACATCCTACTGGCTGTTGAGAATTGTGGGATTTGAAGTTCAAAACACCCAGAGGGCCGAAGTTTGCCCATGACTGGTATAGGTGCACCCATGGCACATACTCCATTAGGGTTCATTGGTATGCTTTGGCCCAAGTATAGCCAAAACACAAGGTTCACTATATACAGTTTCGGGTGCCTCAGAACATATCCCTGCAGAAAGAAGGGTTCATATTATATATTTGAAGATAGGGAGAGATTGGGGCATGGGCTTAATAATAACAACTTTATTTGTATCCCACCCCATCTCCCCGAGGAGACTCGGAGCTGCTTAAAATATAATAACCAAAAACAATACTCAATTAAGATAAACAACAAGATTAACTTAAGTCAGCAAAAGCAACACAAAATAATATAAAATAAAAACAACATATTAAATTGAGGTGCTGTGAGGTTGATTAGCACCGATTAACCTTACAGTTTCAAAGCCTGGCTTCTTCCTGCCTGGGGGAATCCTTGTTGGGAGGTGTTAACTGGCCCTGATTGTTCCTTGTCTGGAATTCCTGTTTTCAGAGTGTTGTTCTTTAATTACTGTCCTGATTTTAGAGGTTTTTTTTAAATACTGGTAGCCAGATTTTGTTCATGTTCATGATTTGCTCCTCTGTTGAAACTGTCCACATGCCTTGTGGATTTCCATGGCTTCTCTGTGTAGTCAGACTTGGTTGGTGTTGGAGTGGTCCAGCATTTCTGTGTTCTCAGATAATATTCTGCCTCCAGGTTGGTTCATCAGGTGCTCTGCTATGGCTGACTTCTTTGGTTGAATTAGTCTGCAATGCCTTTCATGTTCCTTGATTCGTGTTTGGGTGCTGGACTTTCCACAGATATATCAATCCCACTTGCCTAGTTTCCAACAGACCTCACAACCTCTGAGGATGCCTGCCATAGATGTGGTTGAAACATCAGGAGAGAATGCTTGTGGAATTTCAGATAAGAAACAATCAGGGCCAGTTAACATCTCCCAACAAAGGATTTCCTCAGGCAGGAAGCAGCCAGGCTTTGAAGCTGCAAGGCCAATCAATGCTAATCAAGGTGGCCAACTGCAACATTCACACTTAACTCAAGCAGACAAGAGTTCTTTCTCCCACCCTGGCAATTCCACAGATATATCAATCCCACGTGCCTAATTTCCAACAGCCCTCACAACCTGCCATAGATGTGCGCGAAACGCCAGGAGAGAATGCTTCTGGAACATGGCCATACAGCCCGGAAAACTCACAGCAACCCAGTGAGCATCACTGCCTGTAATTCCGGCCATGGAAGCCTTCGACAACACAAATCCTGTGACAGGTTTGCCTCTGGGTCTGGAGGAAGGCACACAACAACAGCACTCAGTCTGTGCCCGAAATAATGAATAAAGCAAGTCCTTTTGATCCTATTCATAGTTTTGGATGCCCTAAAGTTGTAGATACGGCCATTGGGGAGCAAGGGGACGGGAGAGGAGGGGAGGGCTGGCCCGGCCTTACCTTGGCCCGCTGGTCCCAGCTGTACTGTGGCTGCTTCTCTGAGGCGGCGTTGACCGCCTCTTCCCCCTCCTCCTTCCTCTCCCGCTCCTCCGGGGATGCGGTGTCGCCCCGCTCCCCGCTCTTCGGCTCCTTGGCCTGCTTCCGCCGCTTGGAGAAGAAGCAGCCCATGGTCCGGCGCCACCACAAGAGCGCCTCTACCTCCGCCTCCTCTCGTCCCCCAAATGAGCCGCCGCGTGCCCCGCCCTCGCCTTTAACACCTCGCTTCCGGCTTCGTCCCTCGGCCCGTCTCCCAGGGCGACAGTCGCTCCGCCCCCTTCACCTTCTGAAGCGCGAAACCAATCAGAAAGCCAGCTCTCGGATCATTCCCGTCAATCATCTTCTCCGGCCAATAAGGACACTTCTTTGCCGTCCCATGGAACCATAGAGTCGGAAGAGACCACCAGGAGCATTCAGCTCAACCTCTTTTCTGTCAGGCGGGAATGCACAATCAAAGCCCTCCCGACAGATAACCATCCGGCCTCCACTGCCTAGTTTCCAACAGACCGAACAACCTCTGCGGATGCCTGCCATAGATGTGGGTGAAACGTCAGGAGAGAATGCTTTTGGATCATGGCCACACAGCCTGGAAAACTCACAGCAGCCCAATAATAATTTTATTTCTTACCCGCCTCTCATCATGGCTCGAGTCAGGTTACAAAACAATTAAAATACATAGTACAGTAGAGTCTCACTTATCCAACACTCGCTTATCCAACGTTCTGGATTATCCAACGCATTTTTGTAGTCAATGTTTTCAATGTATCATGATATTTTGGTGCTAAATTCGTAAATACAGTAATTACTACATAGCATTACTGTGTATTGAGCTACTTTTTCTGTAAAATTTGTTGTATAACATGATGTTTTGGTGCTTAATTTGTAAAATCATAACCTAATTTGATGTTTAATAGGCTTTTCCTTAATCTCTCCTTATTATCCAACATATTCACTTATCCAACATTCTGTCAGCCCGTTTACGTTGGATAAGCGAGACTCTACTGTAAAGGTAAAGGTTTTTCCCTGACATTAAGTCTAGTCGTGTCCAACTATGGGGGGTGGTGCTCATCTCCATTTCTAAGCCAAAGAGCCGGTGTTGTTCATAGACGCCTCCAAGGTCACGTGGCTGGCATGGCTGCATGGAACACCGTTACCATCCCGCCATAGCAGTACCTATCGATCTACTTACCTTTGCATGTTTTCAAACTGCTGGGTTGGCAGAAACTGGAGCTAACAGTGGGAGCTCACCTCGCTCCCCGGATTCGAACCACCGACCTTTCGGTCCAACCTTGAGGCTACCAGTGCAGGCACTACCATCTTCAAGTCCTCCAAATCTAAGAAGGGGCAAATCAGCTGAAGCTGAGAGTAAGCACTCCTAACTGTTAGGTAGTTTTTCCTAATACCGAAGTGGAATATTCAATAGAAGAGGAAAGGATTAATGGACTGAGGGATTATTACGTTACTGTTCTATTATCCGGATGGAGGCCAAAAGGGGGCACTAGACAGAGAAGGATAGTCCATTTTAGGGGGTGAATTAGGTGAGAAAAACTATTTTCCTCATTCTCCCCCCCCCTTTCCCATATCATAAATGATGGTTGTTTCCACAATAGCAACATGGGTGGAGGGAATAACAAGAAAACAGGGGGAAATGGTTTAATTCCTTCAACCCCCTTTCCCCGTAAAATGGATTATCCTCTCTCTAGCGCCTTCTTGTGGCCTCCGTCCAGATAATGGAACAGTACTATTGTGATATTTAAAAAAAAGTAGACTACAGGAGAGTCTTGCTTATCCAACCTTCGCTTATCCAACATTCTGTATTATTCAACGCAATTTGTCTCCCACCCAGATCCACAGCTGTTTCTCCAGGCAGCAACATGCAGCAGGTCAGTAAGCCCAACAATAATACAAGTGCAGCCATGCTCCCAAACAAGTGGTAGACTTGTTGTAAAACATGATGTTTTGGTGCTTAATTTGTAAAATCATCACGTAATTTGATGTTTAATAGGCCTTTTCTTAATCCCTCCTTATCCAACATTTTTGCTTATCCAACGTTCTGCTGGCCCGTTTATGTTGGATAAGTAAGACTCTACTGTACTTTAATGTGTTGTTGAAGGCTTTCATGGCCAGAATCACTGTGTTGCTGTGAGTTTTCCGGGCTGTATGGGAAAAAAATAAAAACTACTTTATAAAAACTACTTTATTTTTTATTCCCGTCACATTGAATTGTGCTGTGAAAATAAATGTCTGTATATTTTTTAAAGATGGGATCTGAAAATTTAGCCTTGAATTAAGCCTTTTCCCTCATCTGCTGAGTGGAGGTGTAGCTTGAGCGGAAGGCATTCTGTACATGCTCGAAAGCATGTCTGCAAATATTCACTTATTTGTTGAATTTATATCCTGTATTCCTCCCACAATGGAAGTCAACATGGCTAACTGCCATTTTAAAAAAAGGATAGAGCTAAAATATTAATATGCAAGAGGCAAAAAGGAATTAAATATTATTTTTCTCCTCAAAAAGCTTGATTAAAGACAGTTTAAAAAACACAAAGAAGGTTGGTAGACATCACAGAAGGCAAATAACTACGTTTTTGCAGACCCTTTCTGACCTTTTTCTTTTCCAGACATTGATATACTGCAGAATTGCTTTCTGAACTCTTCTTAAAACATTTATAGCTTGTCTCAGAAGATAATGAAGGAGTATGGGCCCTTGGTATCCATTCAGATATGGTTCCATGATCCCCGTTGATAGATACTACATGTAGGCATAGTAAAATTATATCCTTCATATAAATAGCAAAATCAAAATTTGCTCTTTGGGTTTCAATTTTTTTCAAGCCATGGATTGTTAAAAGTCAATTATGCTTTAAACTGCTGTATGTATCTAACATTAATGTCCACACTATAAGAAATGTATAAACGTCCTGTAAAGGGTTATAATGTAGATTTCCATATCAAACATTCCGGCCTCTGTTTTTCATCTCCTTTGCTTCGGTTCCCTCTGTTTAGGTTCCCCAATAGTGTAGATGCCTCCATTTGTATGGGTGGAGCTTAAATAAACCCCTGGAGCCCAGCCTTAGTTGTTTTAGTCCATTTGGCTGTACAGACTTTACTACTACTGTCCAACTCTACTATTCTATGATTCTAGAGCTTTCTTGCTGGTCCCTCTTTCCTTTCTGCAATAGAGCGACAGAGTTTAGAAGCCTGGATATTGTCTGAAAATCCTAGGCCCTAGCAATCCAAACAGGCATCCTTAGCAATAGACTTTTCATATACCATTAGTCCCAGTGACAACAGAAGCTTGTGGTCTTCCGAAGTTTCACAAAGTAGAAGCCCAAGTCCATCGCTTTACATCAGAGGCTAAAGACTTTCAAGGATTCCAGAGAGAGATGACTGCGACCAGCAAAATCTCTTTTTATAATGTACTAGCTGTGCCCGGCCACGCGTTGCTGTGGCGAAGTCTGGTGGTATGGGAAATAAAGTATTGAGGAATTGGTGGTAGTTAAGGTCAAGGATAAAGGTTTTCCCCAGACATTAAGTCCAGTCGTGTCTGACTCTGGAGGTTGGTGCTCATCTCCATTTCTAAGCCGAAGAGCCGGCGTTGTCCATAGACTCCTCCAAGGTCATGTGGGATGACTACATGGAGCGGTGTTACCTTCCTGCCGGAGCAGTACCTATTGATGCACTCACATTTGCATGTTTTTGAACTTCTGGGTTGGCAGAAGCTGGGGCTAACAGTGGGGGCTCTCTCCGCTCCCCCAATTCAAACCTGTGGCCTTTCGGTCCAGAAGTTCAGCAGCTCAGCGCTTTAACACGCTGCGCCATCAGGGGATATTATTTCCTAAAGGTTGTGAATATACAATATTTCTGATTGGTTTTTTTTTGTTTGTTGGAGGCAAGTATGAATGCTGCAATTAGGAAAAATGATTAGGATGTAATGGCCTTGCAGCTTTAAAGCCTGGCTGTTTCCTCCTTGAGTGAATTTTTTGTTGGGAGGTGTTAGCTGGCCCTGATTGTTTCCTGTCTGGAATTCCCTTGTTTTCAGAGTGGTGTTGTTTGCGATATTTTATGTGCTTCTACTGTCTGTGGCCCTGAGAAAACAGAGGATTTGCCAGACTTTGATGATGGGAATACTTTGTTGGGAGGTGTTAGCTGGCCCTGATTGTTTCCTGTGTGGAATTCCCCTGTTTATTTACTGTCCTGGTTTTAGAGATTATATTGTTCTGCATTATTCTATCCCAGTAATTATTTCATATTAAAGAAGAATCTCACTTATCCAACATTCGCTTATACAATGTTCTGGATTATCCAACGCAGTCTGCCTTTTCATAATCAATGTTTTTGTAGTCAGTGTTTTAAATTCATTGTGATATTTTAGTGGTAAATTTGTAAATACAGTACAGTAGAGTCTCACTTATCCAACATAAACGGGCCGGCAGAATGTTGGATAAGCGAATATGTTGGATAATAAGGAGGGATTAAGGATAAGCCTATTAAACATCAAATTAAGTTATGATTTCACAAATTAAGGACCAAAACATCATGTTAGACAACAAATTTGGAAGAAAAAGTAGTTCAATACACAGTAATTCTATGTAGAAATTACTGTATTTATGAATTTAGCACCAAAATATCACGATATATTGAAAGCATTGACTACAAAAATGTGTTGGATAATCCAGAACGTTGGATAAGCGAGTGTTGGATAAGTGAGACTCTACTGTAAATACTACATAGCATTACTGCGCATGGAACTACTTTTTCTGTCAAATTTGTTGTATAATATGATGTTTTGGTGCTTAATTTGTATAACGATTACCTAATTTGATGTTTAATTGGCTTTTCCTGAATCCCTTCTTATTATCCAACATATTCACTTATCCTGCTGGCCTGTTTGCGTTGGATAAGTGAGACTCTACTGTATATTTCTAATCTTATATTATCTGCTCAGAACTGGATTATCTGAGGCCCCTTCTTCACAGCTGTATAAAATGCACACTGAAGTGGATTATATGGCAGTGTGGAGTCAAGATAATCCAGTGCAAAGCAGATAATATAAGATTATAAATGGGTTATATTGCTGTGTTGAAGGGCCTTGAGTCTACACTGCCATATAATCCAGTGCAAATTAGATAATCTGTGGAAGAAGCCTAAGTGAGGCCTAAATCTGCCTGTCCCCTAACTGAAACCTGGCTGTCCCTTGGTTGCTAGGCAACCAAGTGGGCAGAGATTAGCCCTCTAAACTGGCAGCAATTGGATAAAAAAAATTATTGCTCTCCCTCTAATTAGGACTTTCTTTTTCTTTTCTTTTTGTTGTATCAACCTTGAGGCGTGGATGATGGGTTGTGTTGTCAAATTTTGAGGTTGGGGGGCCTGTAGTTTTGTTGTTTTGTGAATTGCCGTGATGCCATCACTCTTTTATATATATAGATTGTTTTAAGCTATCTTTCAATAGCCCCAGGTGGAGTTAACCCTTTATTCATCTTGTTTTCAGTAAATTTGTTTTGGTTAACTTTCATCTTGCCTAAAGTGCTTCTGTATGTTAAGGGCCTTAATCTTAACAGGAGGTATACAGATAGCCCCCAAGTAAAGCCAGACACTATAGTTCTCCCAAAGGCTCGGGCATGCCATCACAATAGGTGAGATGATGCTATTATCAAAAACATTAGGTGAATAATTACAGTTGGAGTTCCACATTAATTTCAGTTATATATATAAACTCAAAGCATTATGACCTTAGTACATTTTCAATACAAATAAATTAATCACCCATAACATTAGTCATTCAGACTAGACATCTGTGAGTCAACATTGCAGCCTTGTCTATGTGTTATGATAAATTATGGTAATATAAATCAAGAGGCGGTCAGAATTAACAGATGGCACTGGCTGTCTAAGAAAACTCACAAAACATATGTCAAATTCTTTGGCTGCAGCAGACGAATGTAACCATCCCACCACATTTGCCTAACAATAATGTCAAATGTGGAAATGCATGTTTAATTTGCTTAATGCTAGGCAAAGTTTTTGAAGAGCTTTCTGGCTGTGTGCCTTCATGTCCTTTCTGACTTATGGTGACCTTGAGATCATCCTATTTTTTTTTCTGGGGCTGAAAGCGTGTGACTCACCCAAGATCAGCCATTGGGTTTCCAGGGCCAATTGGGGATTTGAAACCCAGTTTCCAGAGTCATCATAGTCCAATGCTCAGCCCAGTACATCACACCAACTCCCTTTGGAAAGTTACTGTAAACCGTCTGATGCATTTAAAAAGAAATATAATGAGAACTCTTGTATTATTATTTCTTTGTTTTTTGCATCGCAAGGTACCACAGCATCCTGTGTGAAGTCAGTCTGGTTCTCCCCTCTAAGTATGAAAAAGAAAGCTGCAACAATATCAAACGATTTATAGCTAAGCAGCTCAGATCATACAAAGGAAAGAGAGGGCACTTTGCTTCAGCTCCTTGTACAATGTTAGGGGGTTTGTGATTGGGAAATCTCGCACTACTGTATTAAATACATTATTTTCCTCCTTGTTGCTGAAGCAATAACTCCAAACAATGGGGTTCAGGTGCAAACAATGGGGTGAATAGGCAATGAAAGGGATGAATCTACACAGCATAATTCTGGACTAAAGAGACAATAGCACTATATCTCTTGGCTGAGTGGTTACCCTGCTAAAGAAAAGATTTTTGACTGACAGCTTAGAAAATCTGGTTGACGTTTCCGTTTATTACAAGATTTCTTGATAGCTTGGAAACTTTGCGTCTTTGGATTTAGTCTGAAAAGAGCAACACCTCTTCATATAAACTGAAAAAAAAATGGTAGCAAATTGAACTGAAAGAGAGGAAAAGATGGAAATGGGTTGCAAATTATTTGCATGTATGTGTGCATTAAGGTACTATCTGATTGTAGGTCACGTTTACCTATTTATTTGTTATGTACCATTTCTCAGGGAAATTCCTTCTAAAACTGTTTCCATAATCAAAATGTTTCAAAAACAAATGAAAACTGTGCTCTCTCATCTATAACAAATGGATCTTGTAGGATTGTTTGTGCAACTTGTCAGCAGTCAGGGAACTGAGAAACATGCAACATTAGAAGACATTGGAAATGTGATCCAGGTAATAAATGATTTACAGGACTGTCCATAAAAACCCGAGTTCTTTCTTATATTATATTACAATACTGTTGTTATCAAACCCAAACCCAAACCTGTATAATTTTGATGCACATACAAACCCATTTTGTGTGTATTCACTGAGAAGTACAGTTGTATAGAAATGACATGCTAATTTTTTTATCCAATTGAACTAAAGAACTATTTTACCCTTTTGTCTAGAATTTTTAGACCTTAGCATTTTATATACATTAATCTCCAACATAAACACTGTCATTTAACAAGTTAATAACTTTCCTTAATATTACCTCATTCAACAGATTATACAGTAAACATGACAATTCTCTTGAGGAAATGCTGGTAGAGGGCTCCAAAGAACTAATTACTCCAGTTGTTGATAGTGCAAAATAAATACCAAGGGAGAGGAGATGAGAAAACAAATGTGTAAGCATTAGACCAATAATTTGGGAATATGCTCTAATTAACACAATGGGGCTAATTTTTGAGTAGATAAGATTAAACTGGGGACTCTGACCAGGACAGTGGAGTCTGAGTAAGAATTGGATGGAGGCCGTAAAAATGTACTGACTTGTAATATTTATAATATTAAATGCCTCATTTGTCGCATATTTATTTTCATAGGAATCAACATACCGGTATGTTTTCTTGATCAGGCATTTTTTTTATCAAATGAATATGCTTGTTGTTGTTATGTGACTTCAAGTTGGTTTGTTCTGAGTTTTCCGGGCTGTATAGCCATGTTCCAGAAGCATTCTCCCCTGACGTTTCACCCACATCTATGGCAGGCATCCTCAGAGGTTGTGAGGTCTGTTGGAAACTAGGGCTGTGGGGTTTATATAGCTGTGAAATATCCAGGGAGGGAGAAAGGACTCTTGTCTTTTTGAGGCAAGTGTGAATGTTGCAACTGGCCACCTTGGCCTTGCAGCTTCAAAGCCTGACCTCAAGTTGTTTCTGATTTATGGAGATTTGAGGGTGGATAGATTGTGGGGTTTTCTGAGGCTGATAGTAGGTCATAAAATAGAATCATAGAGCTGGAGGAAACCACAAGAGACATCCAGTCCAGCCCCCTGCTGTGCAGGAAAATACAATCAAAGCACCCGGACAAATGGTCATCCAGCACTCTGAGGCTTCTTACTCCATTGCTTGCTGAACAACTCTTACCATCAGGAAGTTTGTTTACATGGAATCTCTCTCCCCACCCCTGGACTTTGAATTCATTGCTCTGTGTCCTAGTCTCTAGAGAAGCAGAAAATAAACTTGCCCCCTCCGCAGTTAGACACCCTTTCAGTTACTTAAACAAGTCACACAGTGGGTTTCCCTGGAATCCAAAATCATAATCCCATATTCAAAGCATTTTCTATCAATATAAGTAGACTTATGATTCATGTGATAGTGATTAAATGCCTTTATGTTCCAAAAATATTCATTACTAATATACATTTTCCATTTATGACAAAGTCGGACAGTAGGGGGGAAAAGGAGTTACGAGTCAATGGTTTGGTATGCTGATTCCACAGCCCACATTCAGGCAACACCCCATTGGTAATGAAGAAGGGGTCTTCAGGGATGGTGCCATATATCTGTAGTTTTCTTCGTACAGAATAATTTATGTCATTCTTTGCCAAATTATAGCATCCTCTCTTGAATTTATATCTTGCTTTTTTCCAAAAATGCGATTCAAAGTGGCTATTTTCACTGACAAAAATATGTTCCTATTGACCCTGTATGGCTATCACACACACACAAAAATACAGCAATTTTGCTAGAAAAGACACCACAAGTCTTATTTCTACATAATACAATCATGGTCACAGAATCCACTGGTGATGCAGTGCTGCTGGAAAATAAGGCACACACGCCACGCAAAGCCCAGCAGATTCCTAGAATTTTCTCCCATTTTTCCTTTGCCTTCAATTTACTTCTATTTGAGAAAATTGAGCTCAAAGTGCAAAACTATTTTTCACTGAATTAACTTGGCAGCAGGAGAGGATGCGAAGGAAAATCTTGCCTTTCCCAATATATTCAGGCATTAAAAAACAACTATGGCATCTCCTTGTTTTTGTGCTTTTTCTCATTGTTTTTTCCCCATCAGAACACACTCTGATGTTGCTTGACCAATTTAACAACAACAACAACAACAACATGGTTTTCAATGAGGAATCAGACCAAATGGGCCAAACAGCTACTGAGGCCCCTTCCACACAGCTGAATGAAATCCCACATTATCTGCTTTGAACTGGGATATATGGCAGTGTGGACTCAGATAACCCAGTTCAAAGCAGATATTGTGGGATTTTCTGCCTTGATTTTCTGGGATATATGGCTGTGTAGAAGGGCCCTGAGCAGTAGTCGTAGTGTATTGTAACATTCTCTGAGGTCCCATCCATACCTCTGAATAAAATCCCACTAGAACTAGAATATATGGCAGTGTGGACTCAGATAACCCAGTTCAAAGCAGATATTGTGGGATTTTCTGCCTTGATTTTCTGGGTTATATGGCTGTTTGGCAGGGCCCTCAGATTCAATGGCAGTGACACCAACGGCAGTGACACTTGTTAGTGCTGTGCAGAAGAAGCCAATGGTAAACCATACCAGAAGGCTTATACCTTGAAATTTTACCCATGATGAGACAATCCAAAATGAAATAAGAAATGTACTCGAAGATGAAATTCCTAGGTCAGAGGGCACTCAATAAACTCCAGGGGATGAGCTGGGAAAAAGCCCTGTGGGTAGTGATGCAATCATATTCCAGTTGATATGCTCCGAGGTGGATGGAAAGCCTGAAGCTGCACAACTTACCATATTTACTCAAATCTAATGCTCACCTTTTTTTGGATTAGGATGTGCATTAGATTTGTGTAATGTGGTAATCTTATCAAGGAGCCAAAGCAAAATCAAAGAATAAGCTAAAATGGATGAGGATGGGTTATTTTAAGCCAGGCAACTACACAGTGCTTTACTCAGAAAATAAAAATCTAAGAAGAAATGGGGTGGTATTTATAGTAAGAAAAAATGTAGTAAAGTCAGTCATGGGATATAATGCGAAATCTTACCAAATATAAAGAGGAATTCAAGGAGAACTCAACTCCAACAGAGATACATGAAGTCAGCCTAGGCAGTCTAAAGATCTCTGAGACAGAGATGATAAATGCTGAAAGTGCAACAGTGCTTATCACTGAACAAATGCTTCAGAGCAGTCCGTAATAACACCGGGTTGTTGTGAATTTTATGGGCTGTATGGTTTACAGCTGAGTATTAAGAAAACAAAAATAATGACCACCTATGATTTACGTAAGCTGACATTGGATAACACTATGTAACACGTTTTTTTGTTCCTGGGTTATAAATGTCATTTCCTAATTGGTTCTATCATAAAAAGATGTTAAAAGTTTGGATTGCTGTGAGTTTTCTGGGCTGTCTGGCTATGTTCCAGAAGTATTATCTCCTGACCTTTCGCCCACATCTATGGCAGGCATCCTTAGAGGTTGTGAGGCTTGTTGGAAATGAGGCAAGTGGGGTTTATATATCTGTGGAAGGTCCAGGGTGGAGAAAGAGCTCTTGTCTGTTGGAGGCCAGGGTGAATGTTGCAACTGATTACCTTGATTAGCATTGAAAAGGCCTGGAAAAGTTTATTAAACTGCAAAAACTTTGTCATTATGGAAAATTACAAAGAGCCTAGACTGAAGAAAATAATAGTAAACAAAAACGAAAGTTCTGCAATATAACAAGTACAGTAGTGTCTCACTTATCCAAGACTCGCTTATCCAACGTTCTGGATTATCCAACACATTTTTGTAGTCAATGTTTTCAATACATCGTGATATTTTGGTGCTAAATTCATAAATACAGTACTTACTACATAGCATTAACCCTGTATTGAACTACTTTTTTGGTCAAATTTGTTGTATAACATGATGTTTTGGTGCTTAATTTGTAAAATCATAACCTAATTTGATGTTTAATAGGCTTTTCCTTAATCTCTCCTTATTATCCAACATATTCGCTTATCCAACGTTCTTGCGGCACGTTTATGTTGAATAAGCGAGACTCTACTGTACTTGTAAAGTAAGTACTGGGGATACCTATTTCAAACTAGTAACAGAAAAAAAATCAAATTTCGTTATAAAGTGTACATAGTAAATGTTACATTCTTCAGAAGGAAGACTGCACTCTAAAAGTCAGAAGAAGGCTAGTGGTGCATCCACACTATAGAATTAATGCAGTTTGACGCTATTTCAACCGCCACGACTCACTGCTATGGAATCCTAAGAGCAGGAGTTTTTAGTTTCGTCGAAGGCTTTCATGGCCGGAATCACTGGGTTGCTGTGCTCTTCGGGCTGTATGGCCATGTTTCAGAAGCACTCTCTCCTACCGGCTGTTAGGAATTGTGGGAATCAAAGTCCAAAACACCCGGAGGGCCGAAGTTTGCCCATGCCTGGTGTAGGCGCACATCAGAATACGGCAGGAGAGAACATCCGTACCAAAAAAAACCCCATCCTCATTCATGGTTGGCAGACAGAATGGATTGCACCACTTCAGATCTTAGAGCGGGGTGTGACTTTGCACTTTAGAATGCTCCCCTCTCTATTTGAACTGAACTAAAATACGATAAGACACATTGAGAAGCTTTAGCTTTGATAGGAGTTTTTAAAAAAACCTCCACGTGGCATTTCAGGGCTCTAACCCCCCCCCTTTCTGTGGTTTGAAATGGTACGGCCTGAGTTGTGGGAGGCGGGAGAGCGCGGGGATTGGACAGGAGGGAAGGGGCGGGCCTTGGGGGAAGGCCCCGCCCCCAGCGTGAACTTGCGCCTTGGCTGGAGCGCTGGGAGGGAAGCCCGGCATGACGCGCCCGCGGGTCCTGCAGCCGCCGCCGCCGCCGCCGCCGCTCCTTGTGCTGGTCCTGCTGCTGCTGCTGCTGCAAAGCCCCGGCCCGGGCGCGGGAGAGCGGAGCGGAGGGAGCAGCAGCAGCACCGGGAGCGGGAGCGGCCTCCGCAGCGCCATGGAGGAGCTGGCCACGGAGCAGGAGGCGGAGGAGAGCCACCGGCAGGACAGCGTCTCCCTCCTGACCTTCATCCTCCTGCTGACCCTCACCATCCTCACCATCTGGCTCTTCAAGCACCGCCGCGTCCGCTTCCTCCACGAGACCGGCCTGGCCATGATCTACGGTGAGGCCGGGAAGAGGGGGAGTGGCAGGGGAGGAGGCCCGGCTGCACTGCGGGAACACCCGCCCTCGCCCCGCTCGGACCGGCAGCCGTGGTTGGGGAGGCGGGAGGGAGGCCCGTGGAACTACAGCTCCCGGGGTCCCATAGCATTGAGCCGTGGCAGTGAAAGCAGTGCAGGTCAGGAATGGGAAAACGTGGGCCTTCCGCCAGGTCTTTTGGACTTCAACTCCCACCATTCCTCACAGCCTCAGGCCCCTTCCTTTCCCCCCTCAGTCGCTTGGTTTGCCCATGCCTGAGTCACTATTGGCATAACATTGGTTTTCACCTATCTCTCAAAATAATAATAATAATAACAACAATGGGCTCACAAATCTGCAAAGGTAGTGGAAAATGAGCACGCAAAAATACTGTGGGACTTCCTAATCCAGATTGACAAAGTTTTGGAACACAACACACCAGACCTCATGGTTGTGGAAAAGAAAAAAAGTTTGAATTATTGATGTCCCCATACCAGGTGGCACAGCATGTTAAACCGCTGAGCTGCTGAACTTGCTGACTGAAAGGTTAGTGGTTTGAATCCAGGGAGCGGAGTGAGCACCTGCTTTTAGCCCCAGCTTCTGCCAACCTAGCAGTTCGAAAACATGCAAATGTGAGTAGATCAATAGGTACCACTCCAGCGGGAAGGTAACGGCGCTCCATGCAGTCATGCCGGCCGCATGACCTTGGAGGTGTCTAAGGACAATGCCGGCTCTTCGGCTTAGAAATGGAGATGAGCACCAACCCCCAGAGTCGGATATGACTGGACTTAATGTCAGGGAAAAAGCTTTACCTTTACCTACATACCAGGTGACGGTCCAATTGACAAAAAACAACAAGAAAAATCCAACCGTTACCAGGACCTCAAGATCAAACTGCAAAGGCTCTGGCATAAACCCGTACAAGTAGTCCCAGTGGTAATTGGTGCACCAGGTGTCGTGCCAAAAGATCTCAGCCGGCATTTGAAAACAATAAACATTGACAAAATTACAATCTGTCAGCTGCAAAAGGCCACCTTATTGGGATCTGCGCACATCATCCGAAAATACATCACACAGTCTTAAATGCTTGGGAAGTGGTCAACTTGTGATTCTGTGATACGAAATCCAGTATATATATCTTGTTTGCTGTGTCATACTCTTGTCTTTTGCCAATAATAACAGCTTAATTTTTGTATCCCGCCCCCATCTCCCTGAAGGGACTCGGGCGGCTCACATGGGAACAAGCCCATTCAATATAAATTAAAACATAGATCAGTAAAATTAACAACATTATAACCACATAAAACATCAACAACAGTTTAAAACCTGAACAGTAATAATTACTGGAATTCAGAGAGTAGGAGTTTGGGCATAGAACTTCCGGGTAGGTCTGCCTGGAAGGTGGGTGTAAGGGCAATCATAAATAGGGCTGGAAGGGAGGCTGGAAACTGGATTGTAGTTCTCCCTCTCCTGCTCCCGTGGCATCCTTGCCGAGCTATGGGTTCATCTTCACTGTGGAATGGAAGCTGTATGGCACCACTTTAACTGCCATGGCTCAATGCTGTGGAATCATGGCAATTCCTGCTTTATAGGGCTTTTAGTTTGGTGCAGTGGTTCTCAGCCTTTTTTTTTTACCAGGGACCACTCTCCAACATTAATACCAAAAGGATTATGATAACTTCACACTAGAGTTTGGATCCACTTTAAATCCACTTTAGGGAGGGACCTTTCAATAGCTCAGCCAGACAGGTCCTGGGCCTCACCAAACCACGAACCCCAGAATTCTGCAGGAGACAGAAAGCAGGTTTATAAAGTGGATAAATGCTCAAGTGTGATGAGGCCCACATGAATCAGTTTTTGGTCAACTTTAGATTTGGTTTGGTTATTTAGGGTGCTGATTCAGAAAACTACATTGGATAGACCACATCAGCTCTAGTTTTTGATACAGAACATGTGCCATCCAGTAGTCCTCATCTGTTCGCCCACAGAAAACTATATTTAATAATCTAAAGCTGATGTGGTCTATCCAATGTAGTTTTCTGAATCAGCACCCCAAATAACCCCACAAGCAGGCCTAAAAACAAAGACACCAAAGAGTCCCCACTTTCTTGGTGCCATATGGAATGGCTCTGCTCAGGGGAGGCAGGAGGAGGAGGGGCAGTAGTCAAGAGGCTTGTTGTCCTTCCTTTCGTGGGTAGCCAACCTTTCCCTTCCCGACATCAGCATTGTCTCAACACTCTCAGAGGGTTTCGCGAGACCAGTCACTTGTTGCAACGGCGTAGTAATGGCGGACCATATTTTAGTTCTTGGAGACCACTGGTGGTCCACAGGCCACAGGTTTGGAACCACAGATTTAGTGCCTCATCAATCTACAGATCCAGTGATCCCATAGCATTGAGCCATGGCTACTAAAGTGATGTCAAACTACATTACTTCTACAATGGAGATTCACTATGGGATATCTTTCATGCCACCTCTTATGCTCTCTATATTTGTCTATGTGCATAAGTATATGTTTGCAGCTTGAACCTTGGCTGGCCCTTTTCCAAGGCTCTATGATTTTCCACAACTGGAGTATGTGTGTGTTGTGTACATATAGTGAATTGTTGTCTTCTTTCAAACCTATTTTTAAAAAGAGGAATTAAATGTGTATGTATTCGTCCTCTGTTTCTCGTTTGCTATTCCCAACAGACAGGCTCATCCCAATGCAAAGGTCACTTCACAGTGAGCATCATTGTGTTGTTGAAGGCTTTCATGGCTGGAATCACTGAGTTGCTGTGAGTTTTCTGGGCTGTATGGCCATGTTCCAGAAGCTTTCTCTCCTGACGTTTCACCCACATCTATGGCAGGCATCCTCAGAGGTTGTGAGGTATATAGGAAACTCTGCAAGGGAGGTTTATATATCTGTGGAAGGTCCAGGGTGAAAGAACTATTGTTTGTTGGAGACCAGGGTGAATGTTGCAATTAATCACTTGATTAGCATTGAAAAGCCTTGCAGTTTCAAGGCCTGGCTGATTCTTGCCTGGGGGAATCCTTTGTTGGGAGGTGTTAGGTGGCCCTGATTGTTTCACATTTGCCTCCAACAGACAAGAGTTCTTTTTTCCACCCTGGACCTTCCACAGATACATAAATCTCCCTTGCCTAGTTTCCAACAGACCTCACAACCTTTGAAGATGTCTGCCATAGATATGGGCAATACATCAGGAGAGAATGCTTCTGGAACATGGCCATACAGCCTGGAAAACTCACAGCAACTCAGTGAGCATCATTGCCTGCCCTTTCCTTTTTGTTTTGTAGATATGCAAAAAAAACTGTAATAGAGCTCTTTCAAATTCATATTACATAATTTGCCTTCTGTGGCACCGGCTGGGAGGCTTGTTTGGGGTCATGGATAAGTGGGGGTGGGAGGAGTTTGAATGTCAGCCTTCTATTACATAAGGAACAAATTAGGGGTATGAATGGTCTTTTCCTATAATAGCACAGCATCTTCCTAATCGTGTTGCTTTAAAACGACACTTTAAAATATCCGCTGGTGAAACAGGCAGGGCTGCTTATTCTCCTGCATTTTTCTCTTTGAACTAGTAATATATAGAATAGCGTAGAAATTGTACTCTCTGAGATAAGTTGCAGTAAATACTTGAATTGTAACCTGATGGTTAGATCTGGTCATGAGCTATTTATGGACCCCCCTCTTGTTTTTCCCCTTTCCTTTTCTTCTGTGTACAAAGGGGAGATCTTGATCTTTCCTGCTTCAAAATAAGACCCCAAACTGTGAAGAGAGGCTTCTTTAAATATTCATGGCCTTTGGCTAATGACTGCCAACTAGCTGTGCCTGCTTGTTTATCCTTCCCCCCTAATCTTTGGCAGTTGGTGTGTGTGGGTTTCTACCTGATTGGGAAGGAACCAGACACCGTCGTTACACAATGCACCTTAAGTCTATTGTGGGGATTAGGCGGCAAAGTGGGCAGAGCCTGCCCTTTGGAAGGTTTTCATGCTCCGCCACCAAAACAAAGTACATTGACGCATTTGTTCTTGCTATCTGATGTGGCAAAGAATTGGAAATTGCAATCAGCCCTGTCCCCGACACCTTTGATTAATGAGTGCTGCAGTAGGCTGCCTGCAAGCTGACAATGACAGCCCGTAACCTTGTGCTGGTTGTCTTTTTAAGCCTCAAAATAGGAATCCTATGTAGTTCTATACAGGCAATAGTGTTATATGATACAAGCGGCCCTCATATTTGGACCACAGATAGTCTTTTAAGCTCCAGATACTGTCAAGTGTATCTATTTCCACCTTTCTTGCTCTTTGGAAAATTAAAAACAACACCTAAAGGAAGACAGCGCATCTGCTTCATGTTCCATGATGCAGATGTGTCTTTTCATAAGGCAGCATGGATTGAGTGCTTCTGCAGAACAAGAAAGTGACAGTTTTCTTCCAGCGACTCCTTAAAAGTTAAATGCATGGAAGCAGTGGAATTTTCCTCTGCTGTGGTTTTTTTAATCTGTGGCAGTCAGTCATCTTCATTATTGGTTCCTGCGGCATTGCTGTGTGGTTGTCCTCCTCTCTGGTTTTTTAACATCCTAAATCCTGGCACAGGGATATCTTGAAAGATAGGTCAGTGTGTGTCATAATATATATCTCTGGGTTAGGGGCCAGTTTTCACTCTGGTACCCCAACGGACCACACTGCCTCGGTTTTTCTAACTGTGTGTGCCACATTTGAAGGTGAATGTTTTCAGATGAGTTGTCAGAGGCTTTCATGGCCAGAATCACTGGGTTGCTGTGATTTTTTTGGGCTGTATGGCCATGTTCCCACATCTATGGCAGGCATCCTCAGAGGTTGTGAGGTACAGTAGAGTCTCGCTTATCCAACATAAATGGGCCAGCAGAATGCTGGATAAGCAAAAATGTTGGATAATAAGGAGGGATTAAGGAAAAGCACCAAAACATCATGTTTTACAACTAATCGACACAAAAAGCAGTTCAATACATGGTAACGTAATGTAGTAATTACTGTATTTACGAATTTAGCACCAAAACATCGCAGTGTATTGAAAACACTGACTACAAAAACATTGACTACTAAAAAAATGGACTACAAATAAAGATAGAATTGCATAAAATGAACATACAGTAACAACATTGTCAGAAGTTAAATCCGTAAAAAGGTCATCCTGTGAAGATTTTTACAAATCTGTGATCCTTGCCTGCCTAGAGAAACAGCTGTGCGTCTGGGCAGGAGGCAGACCGCATTGGATAATACAGAATGTTGGATAAGTGAAGGTTGGATAAGCAAGACTCTACTGTATATTGGAAACTAGGCAAGGGAAGTTTATATATCTATAGAAGGTCCAAGGTGGGAGAAAGAACTCTTGTCTGTTGGAGGTAAGTGTGAATGTTTCTATTAATCACCTTTATTAGCATTGAAAAGCCTTGCAGCTTCAAAGCCTGGCTGATTCCTGCTGGAGGGAATACTTTGTTGAGAGATGTTAGCTGGCCCTGATTGTTTCATATCTGGATTTCCCCTATTTTCTGAGTGTTGTTCTTTATTTACTGTCCTGACAGAGTTTTTTAGAGTGAGTAATTGCAACATTCACACTTACCTCCAACAGACAAGAGCTCTTTCTCCTAACCTGGACCTTCCACAGATATATAATCCTCACTTGCTTAGTTTCCAACAAACCTCACAACCTCTGAGGATTCCTGCCTTAGATGTGGATGTCTCCCATCTGCAATGCTTACTCAAAAGTAGGCCCTACTGAATTAATTGACATTTACTCCTCAAAAAGTGTGTGTCGTGCTGGGTTCTCAGTGTAACAATTTCTATTTGCATTCATGCTATGTTTTTGGAGTATTACCCTCCATAAATATGGAATTATGAGTAAAAAATGTACCATGCCAATCCTTTTTTTGAGGGGGGGATAATGTATTGTGTCAGTCTTCCTAAAATCGCTTCTTGGGCATTTTTTAAAAAAAATTAGAATTGTTACGATCAGACATTCTATGAAAGCATTCACTGATATGCTGGCCATCAGTAGTATTAAAATTCTCATCAACTCCAGCCAATGTGGAAGATTTGAATACTAGGCATATATATGTATAGAGTTGTATTTGGATGCAAGTCTTGCTGAGGCTAGTGGGGTGGGTCCTACTGAATAGGTATTTATGTAAGCAAAATTACTTACAATCTCATTAAAATGTCAGGCATTTTTTTGGTTCACACTGAAATGCAAAATCTTTTCTAAATATTGTACAGTATTGGATAAACTGGTTTCTGCCTTCTAAGCAGTATACGTACATTTATAACTTTGATAGAATTGAAATGTTTTTAAACTTTTTAACACCAAAATGTTTACTAGGTTGCTATGAGTTTTCTGGGCTGTATGGCCATGTTCCAGAAGCATTCTCTTCTGATGTTTCATCCACATCTATGGCAGGCATCCTCAGAGGTTGTGAGGTTTGTTGAAAACTAGGCAAGTGGGATTTATATTTCTGTGGAAAGTCCAGGTTGGGATAAATAACTCTTGTCTGCCTGAGGCACGCGTGAATGTTGCAATTGGCCAACATGATTATCATTGAATGACCTTGCAGCTTCAAAGCCAGGCTGCTTCTTGCCTGAGGGAATCCTTTGTTGGGAGGTGTTATCTGGCCCTTATTGTTTCATGTTTGGAATTCCCTTGTTTTCAAAGTGTTATTCTTTATTTACTCTGATTTTAGAGTTTTTTAAATACTGCTAGCCAGTTTTTGTTCATTTTCATGGTTTCTTTTTTATGTTGAAATTGTCCACATGCTTGTGGATTTCAGTGGCTTCTCTGTGTAGCCTGACATGGTGGTTGTTAGAGTAGTCCAGCATTTCTGTGTTCTCAAATAATATGCTGTGTCCAGGTTGGTTCATCAAGTGCTCTGCTATGGCTGACTTCTCTGGTTGAATTAGTCTGCAGTGCCTTTCATGTTCCTTTGTTTATTGTTTTGTTAAGGCAAAGCTGTTGGTGCTCATGGTATTCCCAGGGCCTTTCCTTGAGATGTTTTCAACCCAGAGTTCCCCAGAGATGCAAGACTCTTTGGAGTCATATTAAGTAAACTTGGTCATTTTTTTGGCTGGCAAGGTTATGAATTGATGTTTAATAGAGTAGATATACAAGGGGAGGTGTCGAGGAAGAGGAGTTATGTGAGTGAAGTTCACTGATTGGAATTTCTCTGATGGAAGATGAATTGGCTATACTATAGGTCTTCAGTATATGATCATGGCAGCAAGACTGTTTCATATGCAAAAAAGGAAGAATTCGTAACTACCAGTCATGGAGGGATGGTTGATTAAACTGACAGACTTAGCAGAAATGGATAAATTGTCTTGTTTGATAAGAGAAAGGTCATTTCTCAAAGTCTGGAAATTCCCCATAGACTTTTAATGAAAGAAAGAAAGTGACTTGGCAACCTTTGGTTTTGATGATTTGATAGTATACGTTATTGAAAGAAAAGACGATGTGGAAATTCAGGTGACACAGACATGAATAATTAAATGTGCCTGTACCAGTCCTGGGCAAACTTTGGCCCTCTAGGTGTTTTGGACTTCAACTCTCACTATTCCTAACAGCCTCAGGCCCCTTCCTTTTGCCCCTCAGCCGCTTATGCGGGGAAAGGAAAGGGCCTGAGGCTGTTAGGAATGGTGGGAGTTGAAGTCCAAAACACCTAGAAGGCCAAAGTTTGCCCAGGCCTGGTCTATACCCACTGAAAGGAAGATTGGAAGTCACCTTTTCCCTCTTTCTCCTCTTCTCATTTTCTCTCTTTGTTTTTGTTCTGTATTCACAAACGCTTATTTTATTGTGTTTCATGTCTTATCTTCTTTGTTCCTGCTCTTTCTAGATTTTTCATATATTTTAAAATTATTATTTAATTAATAGCCTAGCTATATATCTGCCTCTTCTTTGCCCTGGTGTGTCCATTGTAAAGACTCTCAGAATTTGAAAAAACATACTGAAGAGCAAAACGATGGAGAAATGTTTACCCCATTCCCTTCAAAGTAATAGGAGAAAGGAATTTTTAAGATTTAATTGGTCATGATATCAAAAGCTGGAATATCTAGCTTAATACAGAAACAGAATTTACAGTGGTTGCAATCTAAAGCTTCAGGCCGAGAAGAAGCTCCATTCACATGAATGGGTTTCTGTGTTGTGACTTTTCTATGAAGTGTTATGGCATCATTGTCCTATCTTGTGGGTTCAGCCTTGGCTATTTTAATGAGGGAGATAAGGTTTTATAGATGGTGCTTTTTCTGTTTTTGAAGTGAATGGGACAAGTTCTAATACTGCGACTTACAATCAGAGAACAATATGGAGAAAGGAAAGTTTTGCAATGTCCTTCTAATATTGTTGTTTTTAAGGCCATGCTGGATCACCTTAAAGACCTGTTTAGTATAGCTTCTTGTTTTCTATAGTAACTAGCCAATTACTATTAGGACTTGGGGCATTCAATCTCTTCCTCCTCTGAATATCCTAAGCTTGATTATAACTCCTTTCAGTTTTATCTTTCTATATCCGCCATCCATATATGCATGTCTTGTATTAGTCAGTGCATTTCAAGTTGTACACATGGTTTTTGAAGAAGTGAGAGCCACCCATGTATCCTTGTCCTTCCTGTTTTATTAAAGCTGCCAGCTGTGTGGTAAAGCAAGGTGGGAAATGTTTTGCTAGAGCAAGGCATTGTTCTGTCCTGTCTGAAGGAAGCTCCAATAAGGCTGTTCCTTAAAAAATACAATAAAACTAGAAATCTTCCTGAATCCTATCTTATTATAAAATTATTAGTCTGCCTTCATTATCTCCTTTTTGGGAAAGGTTCTGGAATATGTTGTGCCTCCCAACTTATCTAGATCCATTTCAATATGGCTTCAGTCCTGGTTATGGGATAGAGACAGTTCTGGTCACTTTGATGGATGACCTATGCAGGGAACAGAGCAAGATAATATGTCCCTGATGGGTCTGCTGAGCCTATTCACAGCTTTTGATACCATCAACCATGTCATCTGCCTATTCTGCATGGGAGTTTGGGACACTGTTTTGAAGAGCCTCTGCTCCTTCCTGAAGGGGGAACCCAGAAAGTGGTATTCCTCTTCAGCACCCTGGATGCTGGCCTGTGGGGTCCCTCAACTCTGCCTTTTGTCCCATGTTGTTCAACATGCACCAGAAATGGCTGGGAAAGCATGTCCAAAGATTTTGGAATCGGTGTCCTCCGCAACAAAAGTCCGCATAGTTAAAGCAATGGTATTCCCCATAGTAACCTATGGTTGCGAGAGCTGGACCATAGGGAAGGCTGAGCAAAGGAAGATAGAAGCTTTTGAACTTTGGTGCTGGAAGAAAATCCTGAGAGTTCCTTGGACCGCAAGAAGATCTAACTAGTCCATCCTCCAAAAATAATGCCCGGCTGCTCACTGGAGGGAAGGATATTAGAAGCAAAGATGAAATATTTTGGCCACATCATGAGAAGACAGGAAAGCTTGGAAAAGATCATGATGCTGGGGAAAATGGAAGAGAAAAGGAAGAGAGGCCTACCAAGGGCGAAATGGATGGATGGTATCCTTGAAGTGACTGGCTTGACCTTGAAGGAACTGGGGGTGGCGACAGCTGACAGGATGCTCTGGCGTGGACTGGTCCATGAGTTCATGAAGAGTCGGAAACAACTGAGTGAATGAAGAAGAAGAAGAAGTTATCAGTACATACAAGACATTCAAATCTAGTTCTCTTTTCCCTTTACCGGTAATTCCAAGAAACCTGTCTCACTGCTAAAGCAGTGTGTTGGCAATTCTGGAGAACCCAAATCTGGCCACCATAACATATGCCTTGGTTACATTCCAGTTGGATTATTATAACGCAGTCAACGTGGGACTGCCTTTGAGACCTGCTTGGTAACCCCAATAGGTTCAAAATGCTGAAAATAGACTGCATATGACTCCCTTGCTGAAACAGCTTTACTGGCTTGGCTTGTCTCCAGGTACAATTGAAAGTGCTGATTTTGACCTAAAAACATTGTTATAGCTTAAGTTCAACTTTATGAAAACTCATATCTGCCCAAGTTTTATGATATTCGAGGGAGGGCTTGCTCTACATCCCATCACCTTCCAAGGCTTGGATGGTGAAGACATAGGAGTGGGCCTTCTTGGTGGCTGCTCCTAGGCTTTGTAACCACCTCCCAAGGGAGTTTTGATTTGCCCCTCTTTGTTGCCCTTTGGATGGCAAGACGAAGTGTTTCTTGTTTAAAAAAGCCTTCAGCTTTGACAGAGTGGAGTGATGTTGGGTATGCTATTTCAATATACAGTAGAGTCTCACTTATCCAACATTCGCTTATCCAATGTTCTGGATTATCCAATGCATTTTTGCAGCCAATGTTTTCAAAATATCATGATATTTTGGTGCTAAATTCATAAATACAGTAATTACTACATAGCATTACTGTGTATTAGACTACTTTTTCTGTCAGATGTGTTGTATAACATGATGTTTTGGTGCTTAATTTGTAAAATCATAACCTAATTTGATGTTTAATAGGCTTTTCCTTAATCTCTCCTTATTATCCAACATATTCGCTTATCCAACGTTCTGCCAGCCCGTTTACGTTGGACAAGTGAGACTCTACTGTACTTTCTTGTTTTAAGTGGTTTAATCTATATATAAAGGTAATGAAATTTCGGCCTAGGACAAAACAACAAAACTACACATCCCAGAAACACTAAACTTGGCAGCACAACCCCTCATCCATGCCTCTACATTCATACAATAAAAAGAAAAGAAAAATAAAGTCCTAATTAGAGGGAGAGGAATAATTGTTTTTCTCCAATTGCTGCCAGTTAGAAGGCTAAGCTCCGCCCACTTGGTTTCCTAGCAACCCACTCAGCCCAGGGGACAGGCAGAGTTAGGCCTCACTTAGGCCTCTTCCACACTGCCTATAAAATACAGATTATCTGATTTTAACTGGATTATATGGCAGTGTAGACTCAAGGCCCTTCCACACAGCTATATAACACATTTACAATCTTATATTATCTGCTTTGAACTGGATTATCTTGAGTCCACACTGCCATATAATCCACTTCAGTGTACATTTTATCCAGCTGTGTAGAAGGGGCCTCATATAATCCAGTTCTAAGCAGATAATATAAGATTATAAATATACAGTACAGTCTTACTTATCCAACATAAACAGGCTGGCAGAACATTGGATAAGTGAATATGTTGGATAAGAAGAAGGGATTCAGGAAAAGCCGATTAAACATCAAATTAGGTAATCATTATACAAATTAAGCACCAAAACATCATGTTATACAACAAATTTGACAGAAAACGTAGTTCCATGTGCAGTAATGCTATGTACTAATTACTGTATTTACAAACTTACCACTAAAATATCACAATGAATTTAAAACATTGACTACAAAAACATTGACTACTAAAAAGCAGACTGCGTTGGATACTCCAGAACATTGGATAAGCAAATGTTGGATAAGCGAGATTCTACTGTAATATGAAATAATTACTGTGGTAGAATAATACAGAACAATATAATCTCTAAAACGAGGACAGTAAATAAAGAGCAACACTCTGAAAACAGGGAAATTGAAAGGTCGCAGGTTTGAATTGGGAGAGCGGAGAGAGCCCCCACTGTTAGCCCCAGCCTCTGCCAACCCTAAAGTTCAAAAACATGCAAATGAGAGTAGATGAATAGGTACTGCTCTGGTGGGAAAGTAACGGCACTCCATGCAGTCATACCTATGGCCACCAACCCCCAGAGTCAGACACGACTGGATTTAATGTCAGGGGAAAACCTTTACCCTTTACCTTAACTACCACCAATTCCTCAATACTTTATTTCCCATACCACCATATTTCACCACAGCAACGCTTGGCTGGGCACAGCTAGTTGTTTAAAAAGTTTAATATTTTAGAAACAGTGTTTGAATCGAAGGTACTACTTAATGCTTTAAAACTTTTGTGTTCATATTAATTTAACGGCTCTGCTTTCATTTATGCTGAAAGAGGCTTTGAATCTCATTCAGGAGAAAAGCAACATATTAAGTAAAATAAATAAATAATGGCCTATCATTGGTTTAGGATAATACAGGATCTTCCAGCACTGAATATGGTAATTACTTTCTTCAACATGATTTTTTCATTTATTAGAACACTTCACATACATAAATGCATATGTTTTCATAGCTCTGTTTAGTAAGTGCCTTTCCGGTGGCAGGCTAAAACCTTTTTATTGAGACAGGCATTTCAAGATGAAGGTGTTTAAGATCAATTCAGGGAGTGCTGTGGTTTTTAACTTTGAATGTGTTTTAATGTTTTTTAATTGGGAATTTAAAACTGCGTTTTATATTTAATCCTGTTTTAATGTTCAGGTATTTGTATATTTTAAATGGTTATGCTGATGCTTTTATCTTAAGCCGCTTTGAATCCCCTACGGGGAGATAAAGTGGGGTATAAATAAATAGAAGAAGAAGCAGTGCTTCAGTGTAAGTTTATACACAGAGATTTCAACTGTCAAGAGTAATTTCTTTATGGAAAAAGGGCACATAATATCTTACTGAATGAAAAAAATGCACATGTGTTGGTGGTAACTGTGATTTTGTCAATGACACATGAATACTTGCCTTTTGGAGCTATTTTACGTAAACATTGGCATTGTTTCTGTGTAGTGGTGAGTGGGGCTGCGGTGATTTATTTCTCATTCTTCACTATGAATTGTGTATTCCCTGTTCAAGTATATCTTCTTGCCTTGAATTTCAGATTAAGCATTAATTGAGGTATTTGACACAGAGCAAAGGAGTAAAACACTGTCAGAATATATTTCACTACTCATATTGCAACTCTTTATACTCTTTCCTTTTGGAGTTGGCCCCATTGAACTCAGTGTGGCTTTCTTCTGAATATATACAATGGCACTGTTGATTGCAAACTGTTCCCAAAGCTGCCACGTTAAACAAGAAATTGTGTAAACAGAGGACATTGTCCAAGGTTGAAATTTTATGTACACTTTTTTGGGTTTAAGCCACAACAAATACTTTTTTTAACAGTGAACACATGTTTACTTCTGAATGAGTCTAAGAAACCTTAGGTACTAATTGTAAATTGTTACAGAAGCTGTTTTTTATGAGGTGCTAGTGTTTCTATTAAAAACAAACATTTCTGACACTTCTGTAACTGAGTCAGCTACAAAACTAACATTATGCAGAAGTAGGCACTGTGGTTTTGTGCTACTGTAATTCTGAGAACTTGTTATCTTCTTGGAAGTCAAATAGTTCCTACTAAGAAAATGATTGCATTTAAAAACTGGTTTCAGGTTATAGTTCATCCATCTACACCTTAATTTTTCCTTTCTTTCCCACTTGATCTTAATTTAATTAATTAGAGATATGTTTCATGTGTTGTCAAAGGCTTTCGTGGCCAGAATCACTGGGTAGCTGTGAGTTTTCTGGGCTGTATGGCCATGTTCCAGAAGCATTCTCTCCTGACATTTCATCCAGATCTATGGCAGGCATCCTCAGAGGTTATGAGGTTTCTTGGAAACTAGGCAAGTGGGGTTTATATATCTGTGACAACTTCAGGGTGGAAGAAGGAACTCTTGTTTGTTGGAGGCCAGTGTGAATGTTGTAATCAATCACCTTGATTATCATTCAATGGCCTGGCTCAAGGCCTGGCTAATTTCTGCCTGGGGGAATCCTTTGTTGGAAGGTGTTAGCTGGCCCTGATTGTTTCATGTCTGGAATTTCCTTGTTTTCAATGTATTCTTTCAGATATGTTTGAGTCCTCCATGAGACTTGGGATGGAAAACTGGGACTGGTCCTATTTTTTGTTGGGTTGTGGTAAATGAATCCTCAAATCATGACTTTCGGCCCTTCTTTGCGGAAAGGACAAGAAGAAAAGCATATAGTTCTTTAGAGTTTTCTCTTTTGCAATGCATGTTTTAATTCCCTTTGCACCAAAATACTTCCAATTTTTCTGTGAAGTCCAATAATTTGTCAGCTACTCCTAGGTTCAAGTAAGCTAATAGAAGAGGTAAATTTGAATACTTTCAGAGTGTCTATTAAGTGGGTCTTGGGACAAAAGATGGCAATTGTGGCCTTTAAAAATATTTTTGGACTACAGCTCCCATCTTTCCTAACCAATATAGTCAATTGCAGGTGAATATGCAAACTGCAGTCAACCAATGTTTTGAAGGGCACATAAGCTCTTGGCAGTTCTAAATGCCGATGCATAAGCCCATTTTAACGTACTGTACTTAAAGGGAAGATGATCCTGCCAACTGAGGCTGTTACAAATTGGAAAATTTCCACTGCCCCTCAAAATACTGTGATATCTGTGTTATCTGTTCTTTAGTGGTGAGTAGATAGGAATGGTTCTTGCAATAAGCTGTGTGGTTTTTGGCAAAATTTCTTTATCTAATTTTTTTTCTGATAACTTG